>NW_028115108.1:0-380752 GCF_964273445.1 Streptopelia decaocto
GAATCTCTCCCGGAGTTTGAGAGATTTGGACGTGAAAGGGTACCAGTCTTGTCGGGGATTGGGAACCCTTCGCCAGAATGTCCAAAGTTTCAGCGGGATTTCCAAAATGTTGAGAGGAACTCGAAACATGTCAACCTCGGTTTTGAGAATCTCTCCCGGAGTTTGAGAGATTTGGACGTGAAAGGGTAGCAGTCTTGTCGGGGATTGGGAACCCTTCGCCAGAATGTCCAAAGTTTCAGCGGGATTTCCAAAATGTTGAGAGGAACTCGAAACATGTCAACCTTGGTTTTGAGAATCTCTCCCGGAGTTTGAGAGATTTGGACGTGAAACGGTACCAGTCTTGTCGGGGATTGGGAACCCTTCGCCAGAATGTTCAAAGTTTTAGAGGGATTCCAAAATGTTGAGAGGAACTCGAAACATGTCAACCTTGGTTTTGAGAATCTCTCCCGGAGTTTGAGAGATTTGGACGTGAAAGGGTAACCAGTCTTGTCGGGGATTGGGAACCCTTCGCCAGAATGTCCAAAGTTTCAGCGGGATTTCAAAATGTTGAGAGGAACTCGAAGCATGTGAACCTTGGTTTTGAGAATCTCTCCCGGAGTTTGAGAGATTTGGACGTGAAATGTCCAAAGTTTCAGCGGGATTTCCAAAATGTTGAGAGGAACTCGAAACATGTCAACCTTGGTTTTGAGAATCTCTCCCGGAGTTTGAGAGATTTGGACGTGAAAGGGTAACCAGTCTTGTCGGGGATTGGGAACCCTTCGCCAGAATGTCCAAAGTTTCAGCGGGATTTCCAAAATGTTGAGAGGAACTCGAAGCATGTGAACCTTGGTTTTGAGAATCTCTCCCGGAGTTTGAGAGATTTGGACGTGAAACGGTACCAGTATTGTCGGGGATTGGGAACCCTTCGCCAGAATGTCCAAAGTTTCAGCGGGATTTCCAAAATGTTGAGAGGAACTCGAAACATGTCAACCTTGGTTTTGAGAATCTCTCCCGGAGTTTGAGAGATTTGGACGTGAAAGGGTACCAGTCTTGTCGGGGATTGGGAACCCTTCGCCAGAATGTCCAAAGTTTCAGCGGGATTTCCAAAATGTTGAGAGGAACTCGAAACATGTCAACCTTGGTTTTGAGAATCTCTCCCGGAGTTTGAGAGATTTGGACGTGAAACGGTACCAGTCTTGTCGGGGATTGGGAACCCTTCGCCAGAATGTCCAAAGTTTCAGCGGGATTTCCAAAATGTTGAGAGGAACTCGAAACATGTCAACCTTGGGTTTTGAGAATCTCTCCCGGAGTTTGAGAGATTTGGACCTGAAACGGTACCAGTATTGTCGGGGATTGGGAACCCTTCGCCAGAATGTCCAAAGTTTCAGCGGGATTTCCAAAATGTTGAGAGGAACTCGAAACATGTCAACCTTGGTTTTGAGAATCTCTCCCGGAGTTTGAGAGATTTGGACGTGAAAGGGTACCAGTCTTGTCGGGGATTGGGAACCCTTCGCCAGAATGTCCAAAGTTTCAGCGGGATTTCCAAAATGTTGAGAGGAACTCGAACATGTGAACCTTGGTTTTGAGAATCTCTCCCGGAGTTTGAGAGATTTGGACGTGAAAGGGTACCAGTCTTGTCGGGGATTGGGAACCCTTCGCCAGAATGTCCAAAGTTTCAGCGGGATTTCTAAAATGTTGAAAGGAACTCGAAACATGTCAACCTTGGTTTTGAGAATCTCTCCCGGAGTTTGAGAGATTTGGACGTGAAAGGGTACCAGTCTTGTCGGGGATTTGGAACCCTTCGCCAGAATGACCAAAGTTTCAGCGGGATTTCCAAAATGTTGAGAGGACCTCGAAACATGTCAGCCTTGGTTTTGAGAATCTCTCCCGGAGTTTGAGAGATTTGGACGTGAAAGGGTACCATTCTTGTCGGGGATTGGGAACCGGATTTCCAAAATGTTGAAAGGAACTCGAAACATGTCAACCTCGGTTTTGAGAATCTCGATTTCCAAAATGTTGAGAGGAACTCGAAACATGTCAACCTTGGTGGACCACATGTCAACCTTGGTTTTGAGAATCTCTCCCGGAGTTTGAGAGATTTGGACGTGAAAGGGTACCAGTCTTGTCGGGGATTGGGAACCCTTCGCCAGAATGTCCAAAGTTTCAGCGGGATTTCCAAAATGTTGAGAGGAACTCGAAACATGTCAACCTCGGTTTTGAGAATCTCTCCCGGAGTTTGAGAGATTTGGACGTGAAGGGTACCAGTCTTGTCGGGGGATTGGGAACCCTTCGCCAGAATGTCCAAAGTTTCAGCGGGATTTCCAAAATGTTGAAAGGAACTCGAAACATGTCAACCTTGGCTTTGAGAATCTCTCCCGGAGTTTGAGAGATTTGGACGTGAAAGGGTACCAGTCTTGTCGGGGATTGGGAACCCTTCGCCAGAATGACCAAAGTTTCAGCGGGATTTCCAAAATGTTGAGAGGAACTCGAAACATGTCAACCTTGGTTTTGAGAATCTCTCCCGGAGTTTGAGAGATTTGGACGTGAAAGGGTACCATTCTTGTCGGGGATTGGGAACCCTTCGCCAGAATGTCCAAAGTTTCAGCGGGATTTCTAAAATGTTGAGAGGAACTCGAAACATGTCAACCTTGGTTTTGAGAATCTCTCCCGGAGTTTGAGAGATTTGGACGTGAAAGGGTACCAGTCTTGTCGGGGATTGGGAACCCTTCGCCAGAATGTCCAAAGTTTCAGCGGGATTTCCAAAATGTTGAGAGGAACTCGAAACATGTCAACCTTGGTTTTGAGAATCTCTCCCGGAGTTTGAGAGATTTGGACCTGAAACGGTACCAGTCTTGTCGGGGATTGGGAACCCTTCGCCAGAATGACCAAAGTTTCAGCGGGATTTCCAAAATGTTGAGAGGAACTCGAAACATGTCAACCTTGGTTTTGAGAATCTCTCCCGGAGTTTGAGAGATTTGGACGTGAAAGGGTACCAGTCTTGTCGGGGATTGGGAACCCTTCGCCAGAATGTCCAAAGTTTCAGCGGGATTTCTAAAATGTTGAGAGGAACTCGAAACATGTCAACCTTGGTTTTGAGAATCTCTCCCGGAGTTTGAGAGATTTGGACGTGAAAGGGTACCAGTCTTGTCGGGGATTGGGAACCCTTCGCCAGAATGTCCAAAGTTTCAGCGGGATTTCCAAAATGTTGAAAGGAACTCGAAACATGTCAACCTTGGTTTTGAGAATCTCTCCCGGAGTTTGAGAGATTTGGACGTGAAAGGGTACCAGTCTTGTCGGGGATTGGGAACCCTTCGCCAGAATGTCCAAAGTTTCAGCGGGATTTCTAAAATGTTGAGAGGAACTTGAAACATGTCAACCTTGGTTTTGAGAATCTCTCCCGGAGTTTGAGAGATTTGGACGTGAAAGGGTACCAGTCTTGTCGGGGATTGGGAACCCTTCACCAGAATGTCCAAAGTTTCAGCGGGATTTCCAAAATGTTGAAAGGAACTCGAAACATGTCAACCTTGGTTTTGAGAATCTCTCCCGGAGTTTGAGAGATTTGGACGTGAAAGGGTACCAGTCTTGTCGGGGATTGGGAACCCTTCGCCAGAATGTCCAAAGTTTCAGCGGGATTTCCAAAATGTTGAGAGGAACTCGAAACATGTCAACCTTGGTTTTGAGAATCTCTCCCGGAGTTTGAGAGATTTGGACGTGAAACGGTACCAGTCTTGTCGGGGATTGGGAACCCTTCGCGAGAATGTCCGAAGTTTCAGCGGGATTTCCAAAATGTTGAGAGGAACTCGAAACATGTCAACCTTGGTTTTGAGAATCTCTCCCGGAGTTTGAGAGATTTGGACATGAAAGGGTACCAGTCTTGTCGGGGATTGGGAACCCTTCGCCAGAATGTCCAAAGTTTCAGCGGGATTTCTAAAAAGTTGAGAGGAACTCGAAACATGTCAACCTTGGTTTTGAGAATCTCTCCCGGAGTTTGAGAGATTTGGACGTGAAAGGGTACCAGTCTTGTCGGGGATTGGGAACCCTTCGCCAGAATGTCAAAAGTTTCAGCGGGATTTCCAAAATGTTGAGAGGAACTCGAAACATGTCAACCTTGGTTTTGAGAATCTCTCCCGGAGTTTGAGAGATTTGGACGTGAAAGGGTACCAGTCTTGTCGGGGATTGGGAACCCTTCGCCAGAATGTCCAAAGTTTCAGCGGGATTTCCAAAATGTTGAGAGGAACTCGAAACATGTGAACCTTGGTTTTGAGAATCTCTCCCGGAGTTTGAGAGATTTGGACGTGAAACGGTACCAGTCTTGTCGGGGATTGGGAACCCTTCGCCAGAATGTCCAAAGTTTCAGCGGGATTTCCAAAATATTGAGAGGAACTCGAAACATGTCAACCTTGGTTTTGAGAATCTCTCCCGGAGTTTGAGAGATTTGGACGTGAAAGGGTACCAGTCTTGTCGGGGATTGGGAACCCTTCGCCAGAATGTCCAAAGTTTCAGCGGGATTTCCAAAATGTTGAGAGGAACTCGAAACATGTCAACCTCGGTTTTGAGAATCTCTCCCGGAGTTTGAGAGATTTGGACGTGAAAGGGTAGCAGTCTTGTCGGGGATTGGGAACCCTTCGCCAGAATGTCCAAAGTTTCAGCGGGATTTCCAAAATGTTGAGAGGAACTCGAAATATGTCAACCTTGGTTTTGAGAATCTCTCCCGGAGTTTGAGAGATTTGGACGTGAAACGGTACCAGTCTTGTCGGGGATTGGGAACCCTTCGCCAGAATGTTCAAAGTTTTGGAGGGATTTCCAAAATGTTGAGAGGAACTCGAAACATGTCAACCTTGGTTTTGAGAATCTCTCCCGGAGTTTGAGAGATTTGGACGTGAAAGGGTAACCAGTCTTGTCGGGGATTGGGAACCCTTCGCCAGAATGTCCAAAGTTTCAGCGGGATTTCCAAAATGTTGAGAGGAACTCGAAACATGTCAACCTTGGTTTTGAGAATCTCTCCCGGAGTTTGAGAGATTTGGACGTGAAACGGTACCAGTCTTGTCGGGGATTGGGAACCCTTCGCCAGAATGTCCGAAGTTTCAGCGGGATTTCCAAAATGTTGAGAGGAACTCGAAACATGTCAACCTTGGTTTTGAGAATCTCTCCCGGAGTTTGAGAGATTTGGACGTGAAAGGGTACCAGTCTTGTCGGGGATTTGGAACCCTTCGCGAGAATGTCCAAAGTTTCAGCGGGATTTCCAAAATGTTGAAAGGAACTCGAAACATGTCAACCTTGGTTTTGAGAATCTCTCCCGGAGTTTGAGAGATTTGGACGTGAAAGGGTACCAGTCTTGTCGGGGATTGGGAACCCTTCGCCAGAATGTCCGAAGTTTCAGCGGGATTTCCAAAATGTTGAGAGGAACTCGAAACATGTCAACCTCGGTTTTGAGAATCTCTCCCGGAGTTTGAGAGATTTGGACGTGAAAGGGTACCAGTCTTGTCGGGGATTGGGAACCCTTCGCCAGAATGTCCAAAGTTTCAGCGGGATTTCCAAAATGTTGAAAGGAACTTGAAACATGTCAACCTTGGTTTTGAGAATCTCTCCCGGAGTTTGAGAGATTTGGACGTGAAAGGGTACCAGTCTTGTCGGGGATTGGGAACCCTTCGCCAGAATGTCCAAAGTTTCAGCGGGATTTCCAAAATGTTGAGAGGAACTCGAAGCATGTGAACCTTGGTTTTGAGAATCTCTCCCGGAGTTTGAGAGATTTGGACGTGAAACGGTACCAGTATTGTCGGGGATTGGGAACCCTTCGCCAGAATGTCCAAAGTTTCAGCGGGATTTCCAAAATGTTGAGAGGAACTCGAAACATGTCAACCTTGGTTTTGAGAATCTCTCCCGGAGTTTGAGAGATTTGGACGTGAAAGGGTACCAGTCTTGTCGGGGATTGGGAACCCTTCGCCAGAATGTCCAAAGTTTCAGCGGGATTTCCAAAATGTTGAGAGGAACTCGAAACATGTCAACCTGGGTTTTGAGAATCTCTCCCGGAGTTTGAGAGATTTGGACGTGAAACGGTACCAGTCTTGTCGGGGATTGGGAACCCTTCGCCAGAATGTCCAAAGTTTCAGCGGGATTTCCAAAATGTTGAGAGGAACTCGAAACATGTCAACCTGGGTTTTGAGAATCTCTCCCGGAGTTTGAGAGATTTGGACGTGAAAGGGTACCAGTCTTGTCGGGGATTGGGAACCCTTCGCCAGAATGTCCAAAGTTTCAGCGGGATTTCCAAAATGTTGAGAGGAACTCGAAACATGTCAACCTTGGTTTTGAGAATCTCTCCCGGAGTTTGAGAGATTTGGACGTGAAAGGGTACCAGTCTTGTCGGGGATTGGGAACCCTTCGCCAGAATGTCCAAAGTTTCAGCGGGATTTCCAAAATGTTGAGAGGAACTCGAAACATGTGAACCTTGGTTTTGAGAATCTCTCCCGGAGTTTGAGAGATTTGGACGTGAAAGGGTACCAGTCTTGTCGGGGATTGGGAACCCTTCGCCAGAATGTCCAAAGTTTCAGCGGGATTTCTAAAATGTTGAAAGGAACTCGAAACATGTCAACCTTGGTTTTGAGAATCTCTCCCGGAGTTTGAGAGATTTGGACGTGAAAGGGTACCAGTCTTGTCGGGGATTTGGAACCCTTCGCCAGAATGACCAAAGTTTCAGCGGGATTTCCAAAATGTTGAGAGGACCTCGAAACATGTCAGCCTTGGTTTTGAGAATCTCTCCCGGAGTTTGAGAGATTTGGACGTGAAAGGGTACCATTCTTGTCGGGGATTGGGAACCCTTCGCCAGAATGTCCAAAGTTTCAGCGGGATTTCCAAAATGTTGAAAGGAACTCGAAACATGTCAACCTCGGTTTTGAGAATCTCTCCCGGAGTTTGAGAGATTTGGACGTGAAAGGGTACCAGTCTTGTCGGGGATTGGGAGCCCTTCGTGAGCATGTCCAAAGTTTCAGCGGGATTTCCAAAATGTTGAGAGGAACTCGAAACATGTCAACCTTGGTTTTGAGAATCTCTCCCGGAGTTTGAGAGATTTGGACGTGAAACGGTACCAGTCTTGTCGGGGATTGGGAACCCTTCGCCAGAATGTCCAAAGTTTCAGCGGGATTTCCAAAATGTTGAGAGGAACTCGAAACATGTCAACCTTGGTTTTGAGAATCTCTCCCGGAGTTTGAGAGATTTGGACGTGAAAGGGTACCAGTCTTGTCGGGGATTGGGAACCCTTCGCCAGAATGTCCAAAGTTTCAGCGGGATTTCCAAAATGTTGAGAGGAACTCGAAACATGTCAACCTCGGTTTTGAGAATCTCTCCCGGAGTTTGAGAGATTTGGACGTGAAGGGTACCAGTCTTGTCGGGGATTGGGAACCCTTCGCCAGAATGTCCAAAGTTTCAGCGGGATTTCCAAAATGTTGAAAGGAACTCGAAACATGTCAACCTTGGCTTTGAGAATCTCTCCCGGAGTTTGAGAGATTTGGACGTGAAAGGGTACCAGTCTTGTCGGGGATTGGGAACCCTTCGCCAGAATGACCAAAGTTTCAGCGGGATTTCCAAAATGTTGAGAGGAACTCGAAACATGTCAACCTTGGTTTTGAGAATCTCTCCCGGAGTTTGAGAGATTTGGACGTGAAAGGGTACCATTCTTGTCGGGGATTGGGAACCCTTCGCCAGAATGTCCAAAGTTTCAGCGGGATTTCTAAAATGTTGAGAGGAACTCGAAACATGTTAACCTTGGTTTTGAGAATCTCTCCCGGAGTTTGAGAGATTTGGACGTGAAAGGGTACCAGTCTTGTCGGGGATTGGGAACCCTTCGCCAGAATGTCCAAAGTTTCAGCGGGATTTCCAAAATGTTGAGAGGAACTCGAAACATGTCAACCTTGGTTTTGAGAATCTCTCCCGGAGTTTGAGAGATTTGGACGTGAAAGGGTACCAGTCTTGTCGGGGATTGGGAACCCTTCGCCAGAATGACCAAAGTTTCAGCGGGATTTCCAAAATGTTGAGAGGAACTCGAAACATGTCAACCTTGGTTTTGAGAATCTCTCCCGGAGTTTGAGAGATTTGGACGTGAAAGGGTACCAGTCTTGTCGGGGATTGGGAACCCTTCGCCAGAATGTCCAAAGTTTCAGCGGGATTTCTAAAATGTTGAGAGGAACTCGAAACATGTCAACCTTGGTTTTGAGAATCTCTCCCGGAGTTTGAGAGATTTGGACGTGAAAGGGTACCAGTCTTGTCGGGGATTGGGAACCCTTCGCCAGAATGTCCAAAGTTTCAGCGGGATTTCCAAAATGTTGAAAGGAACTCGAAACATGTCAACCTTGGTTTTGAGAATCTCTCCCGGAGTTTGAGAGATTTGGACTTGAAAGGGTACCAGTCTTGTCGGGGATTGGGAACCCTTCGCCAGAATGTCCAAAGTTTCAGCGGGATTTCTAAAATGTTGAGAGGAACTCGAAACATGTCAACCTTGGTTTTGAGAATCTCTCCCGGAGTTTGAGAGATTTGGACGTGAAAGGGTACCAGTCTTGTCGGGGATTGGGAACCCTTCACCAGAATGTCCAAAGTTTCAGCGGGATTTCCAAAATGTTGAAAGGAACTCGAAACATGTCAACCTTGGTTTTGAGAATCTCTCCCGGAGTTTGAGAGATTTGGACGTGAAAGGGTACCAGTCTTGTCGGGGATTGGGAACCCTTCGCCAGAATGTCCAAAGTTTCAGCGGGATTTCCAAAATGTTGAGAGGAACTCGAAACATGTCAACCTTGGTTTTGAGAATCTCTCCCGGAGTTTGAGAGATTTGGACGTGAAACGGTACCAGTCTTGTCGGGGATTGGGAACCCTTCGCGAGAATGTCCGAAGTTTCAGCGGGATTTCCAAAATGTTGAGAGGAACTCGAAACATGTCAACCTTGGTTTTGAGAATCTCTCCCGGAGTTTGAGAGATTTGGACATGAAAGGGTACCAGTCTTGTCGGGGATTGGGAACCCTTCGCCAGAATGTCCAAAGTTTCAGCGGGATTTCTAAAAAGTTGAGAGGAACTCGAAACATGTCAACCTTGGTTTTGAGAATCTCTCCCGGAGTTTGAGAGATTTGGACGTGAAAGGGTACCAGTCTTGTCGGGGATTGGGAACCCTTCGCCAGAATGTCCAAAGTTTCAGCGGGATTTCCAAAATGTTGAGAGGAACTCGAAACATGTCAACCTTGGTTTTGAGAATCTCTCCCGGAGTTTGAGAGATTTGGACGTGAAAGGGTACCAGTCTTGTCGGGGATTGGGAACCCTTCGCCAGAATGTCCAAAGTTTCAGCGGGATTTCCAAAATGTTGAGAGGAACTCGAAACATGTGAACCTTGGTTTTGAGAATCTCTCCCGGAGTTTGAGAGATTTGGACGTGAAAGGGTACCAGTCTTGTCGGGGATTGGGAACCCTTCGCCAGAATGTCCAAAGTTTCAGCGGGATTTCCAAAATGTTGAAAGGAACTCGAAACATGTCAACCTTGGTTTTGAGAATCTCTCCCGGAGTTTGAGAGATTTGGACGTGAAAGGGTACCAGTCTTGTCGGGGATTGGGAACCCTTCGCCAGAATGTCCAAAGTTTCAGCGGGATTTCCAAAATGTTGAGAGGAACTCGAAACATGTCAACCTTGGTTTTGAGAATCTCTCCCGGAGTTTGAGAGATTTGGACGTGAAACGGTACCAGTCTTGTCGGGGATTGGGAACCCTTCGCGAGAATGTCCGAAGTTTCAGCGGGATTTCCAAAATGTTGAGAGGAACTCGAAACATGTCAACCTTGGTTTTGAGAATCTCTCCCGGAGTTTGAGAGATTTGGACGTGAAACGGTACCAGTCTTGTCGGGGATTGGGAACCCTTCACCAGAATGTCCAAAGTTTCAGCGGGATTTCCAAAATGTTGAGAGGAACTCGAAACATGTCAACCTTGGTTTTGAGAATCTCTCCCGGAGTTTGAGAGATTTGGACGTGAAAGGGTACCAGTCTTGTCGGGGATTGGGAACCCTTCGCCAGAATGTCCAAAGTTTCAGCGGGATTTCCAAAATGTTGAGAGGACCTCGAAACATGTCAGCCTTGGTTTTGAGAATCTCTCCCGGAGTTTGAGAGATTTGGACGTGAAAGGGTACCATTCTTGTCGGGGATTGGGAACCCTTCGCCAGAATGTCCAAAGTTTCAGCGGGATTTCCAAAATGTTGAAAGGAACTCGAAACATGTCAACCTCGGTTTTGAGAATCTCTCCCGGAGTTTGAGAGATTTGGACGTGAAAGGGTACCAGTCTTGTCGGGGATTGGGAGCCCTTCGTGAGCATGTCCAAAGTTTCAGCGGGATTTCCAAAATGTTGAGAGGAACTCGAAACATGTCAACCTTGGTTTTGAGAATCTCTCCCGGAGTTTGAGAGATTTGGACGTGAAACGGTACCAGTCTTGTCGGGGATTGGGAACCCTTCGCCAGAATGTCCAAAGTTTCAGCGGGATTTCCAAAATGTTGAGAGGAACTCGAAACATGTCAACCTTGGTTTTGAGAATCTCTCCCGGAGTTTGAGAGATTTGGACGTGAAAGGGTACCAGTCTTGTCGGGGATTGGGAACCCTTCGCCAGAATGTCCAAAGTTTCAGCGGGATTTCCAAAATGTTGAGAGGAACTCGAAACATGTCAACCTCGGTTTTGAGAATCTCTCCCGGAGTTTGAGAGATTTGGACGTGAAGGGTACCAGTCTTGTCGGGGATTGGGAACCCTTCGCCAGAATGTCCAAAGTTTCAGCGGGATTTCCAAAATGTTGAAAGGAACTCGAAACATGTCAACCTTGGCTTTGAGAATCTCTCCCGGAGTTTGAGAGATTTGGACGTGAAAGGGTACCAGTCTTGTCGGGGATTGGGAACCCTTCGCCAGAATGACCAAAGTTTCAGCGGGATTTCCAAAATGTTGAGAGGAACTCGAAACATGTCAACCTTGGTTTTGAGAATCTCTCCCGGAGTTTGAGAGATTTGGACGTGAAAGGGTACCATTCTTGTCGGGGATTGGGAACCCTTCGCCAGAATGTCCAAAGTTTCAGCGGGATTTCTAAAATGTTGAGAGGAACTCGAAACATGTCAACCTTGGTTTTGAGAATCTCTCCCGGAGTTTGAGAGATTTGGACGTGAAAGGGTACCAGTCTTGTCGGGGATTGGGAACCCTTCGCCAGAATGTCCAAAGTTTCAGCGGGATTTCCAAAATGTTGAGAGGAACTCGAAACATGTCAACCTTGGTTTTGAGAATCTCTCCCGGAGTTTGAGAGATTTGGACCTGAAACGGTACCAGTCTTGTCGGGGATTGGGAACCCTTCGCCAGAATGACCAAAGTTTCAGCGGGATTTCCAAAATGTTGAGAGGAACTCGAAACATGTCAACCTTGGTTTTGAGAATCTCTCCCGGAGTTTGAGAGATTTGGACGTGAAAGGGTACCAGTCTTGTCGGGGATTGGGAACCCTTCGCCAGAATGTCCAAAGTTTCAGCGGGATTTCTAAAATGTTGAGAGGAACTCGAAACATGTCAACCTTGGTTTTGAGAATCTCTCCCGGAGTTTGAGAGATTTGGACGTGAAACGGTACCAGTCTTGTCGGGGATTGGGAACCCTTCGCCAGAATGTCCAAAGTTTCTGCGGGATTTCCAAAATGTTGAAAGGAACTCGAAACATGTCAACCTTGGTTTTGAGAATCTCTCCCGGAGTTTGAGAGATTTGGACGTGAAAGGGTACCAGTCTTGTCGGGGATTGGGAACCCTTCGCCAGAATGTCCAAAGTTTCAGCGGGATTTCTAAAATGTTGAGAGGAACTCGAAACATGTCAACCTTGGTTTTGAGAATCTCTCCCGGAGTTTGAGAGATTTGGACGTGAAAGGGTACCAGTCTTGTCGGGGATTGGGAACCCTTCGCCAGAATGTCCAAAGTTTCAGCGGGATTTCCAAAATGTTGAAAGGAACTCGAAACATGTCAACCTTGGTTTTGAGAATCTCTCCCGGAGTTTGAGAGATTTGGACGTGAAAGGGTACCAGTCTTGTCGGGGATTGGGAACCCTTCGCCAGAATGTCCAAAGTTTCAGCGGGATTTCCAAAATGTTGAGAGGAACTCGAAACATGTCAACCTTGGTTTTGAGAATCTCTCCCGGAGTTTGAGAGATTTGGACGTGAAACGGTACCAGTCTTGTCGGGGATTGGGAACCCTTCGCGAGAATGTCCGAAGTTTCAGCGGGATTTCCAAAATGTTGAGAGGAACTCGAAACATGTCAACCTTGGTTTTGAGAATCTCTCCCGGAGTTTGAGAGATTTGGACATGAAAGGGTACCAGTCTTGTCGGGGATTGGGAACCCTTCGCCAGAATGTCCAAAGTTTCAGCGGGATTTCTAAAAAGTTGAGAGGAACTCGAAACATGTCAACCTTGGTTTTGAGAATCTCTCCCGGAGTTTGAGAGATTTGGACGTGAAAGGGTACCAGTCTTGTCGGGGATTGGGAACCCTTCGCCAGAATGTCCAAAGTTTCAGCGGGATTTCCAAAATGTTGAGAGGAACTCGAAACATGTCAACCTTGGTTTTGAGAATCTCTCCCGGAGTTTGAGAGATTTGGACGTGAAAGGGTACCAGTCTTGTCGGGGATTGGGAACCCTTCGCCAGAATGTCCAAAGTTTCAGCGGGATTTCCAAAATGTTGAGAGGAACTCGAAACATGTGAACCTTGGTTTTGAGAATCTCTCCCGGAGTTTGAGAGATTTGGACGTGAAAGGGTACCAGTCTTGTCGGGGATTGGGAACCCTTCGCCAGAATGTCCAAAGTTTCAGCGGGATTTCCAAAATGTTGAAAGGAACTCGAAACATGTCAACCTTGGTTTTGAGAATCTCTCCCGGAGTTTGAGAGATTTGGACGTGAAAGGGTACCAGTCTTGTCGGGGATTGGGAACCCTTCGCCAGAATGTCCAAAGTTTCAGCGGGATTTCCAAAATGTTGAGAGGAACTCGAAACATGTCAACCTTGGTTTTGAGAATCTCTCCCGGAGTTTGAGAGATTTGGACGTGAAACGGTACCAGTCTTGTCGGGGATTGGGAACCCTTCGCGAGAATGTCCGAAGTTTCAGCGGGATTTCCAAAATGTTGAGAGGAACTCGAAACATGTCAACCTTGGTTTTGAGAATCTCTCCCGGAGTTTGAGAGATTTGGACATGAAAGGGTACCAGTCTTGTCGGGGATTGGGAACCCTTCGCCAGAATGTCCAAAGTTTCAGCGGGATTTCTAAAAAGTTGAGAGGAACTCGAAACATGTCAACCTTGGTTTTGAGAATCTCTCCCGGAGTTTGAGAGATTTGGACGTGAAAGGGTACCAGTCTTGTCGGGGATTGGGAACCCTTCGCCAGAATGTCCAAAGTTTCAGCGGGATTTCCAAAATGTTGAGAGGAACTCGAAACATGTCAACCTTGGTTTTGAGAATCTCTCCCGGAGTTTGAGAGATTTGGACGTGAAAGGGTACCAGTCTTGTCGGGGATTGGGAACCCTTCGCCAGAATGTCCAAAGTTTCAGCGGGATTTCCAAAATGTTGAGAGGAACTCGAAACATGTGAACCTTGGTTTTGAGAATCTCTCCCGGAGTTTGAGAGATTTGGACGTGAAAGGGTACCAGTCTTGTCGGGGATTGGGAACCCTTTGCCAGAATGTCCGAAGTTTCAGCGGGATTTCCAAAATGTTGAAAGGAACTCGAAACATGTCAACCTCGGTTTTGAGAATCTCTCCCGGAGTTTGAGAGATTTGGACGTGAAAGGGTACCAGTCTTGTCGGGGATTGGGAACCCTTCGCCAGAATGTCCAAAGTTTCAGCGGGATTTCCAAAATGTTGAGAGGAACTCGAAACATGTCAACCTTGGTTTTGAGAATCTCTCCCGGAGTTTGAGAGATTTGGACGTGAAAGGGTACCAGTCTTGTCGGGGATTGGGAACCCTTCGCCAGAATGTTCAAAGTTTCAGCGGGATTTCCAAAATGTTGAGAGGAACTCGAAACATGTCAACCTCGGTTTTGAGAATCTCTCCCGGAGTTTGAGAGATTTGGACGTGAAAGGGTACCAGTCTTGTCGGGGATTGGGAACCCTTCGCCAGAATGTCCAAAGTTTCAGCGGGATTTCCAAAATGTTGAAAGGAACTCGAAACATGTCAACCTTGGTTTTGAGAATCTCTCCCGGAGTTTGAGAGATTTGGACGTGAAAGGGTACCAGTCTTGTCGGGGATTGGGAACCCTTCGCCAGAATGTCCGAAGTTTCAGCGGGATTTCCAAAATGTTGAGAGGAACTCGAAACATGTCAACCTTGGTTTTGAGAATCTCTCCCGGAGTTTGAGAGATTTGGACGTGAAACGGTACCATTCTTGTCGGGGATTGGGAACCCTTCGCCAGAATGTCCAAAGTTTCAGCGGGATTTCCAAAATGTTGAGAGGAACTCGAAACATGTCAACCTTGGTTTTGAGAATCTCTCCCGGAGTTTGAGAGATTTGGACGTGAAAGGGTACCAGTCTTGTCGGGGATTGGGAACCCTTCGCCAGAATGTCCGAAGTTTCAGCAGGATTTCCAAAATGTTGAGAGGAACTCGAAACATGTCAACCTTGGTTTTGAGAATCTCTCCCGGAGTTTGAGAGATTTGGACGTGAAAGGGTACCAGTCTTGTCGGGGATTGGGAACCCTTCGCCAGAATGTCCAAAGTTTCAGCGGGATTTCCAAAATGTTGAGAGGAACTCGAAACATGTCAACCTTGGTTTTGAGAATCTCTCCCGGAGTTTGAGAGATTTGGACGTGAAAGGGTAGCAGTCTTGTCGGGGATTGGGAACCCTTCGCGAGAATGACCAAAGTTTCAGCGGGATTTCCAAAATGTTGAGAGGAACTCGAAACATGTCAACCTTGGTTTTGAGAATCTCTCCCGGAGTTTGAGAGATTTGGACGTGAAAGGGTACCAGTCTTGTCGGGGATTGGGAACCCTTCGCCAGAATGTCCAAAGTTTCAGCGGGATTTCCAAAATGTTGAGAGGAACTCGAAGCATGTGAACCTTGGTTTTGAGAATCTCTCCCGGAGTTTGAGAGATTTGGACGTGAAAGGGAACCAGTCTTGTCGGGGATTGGGAACCCTTGGCCAGAATGTCCAAAGTGTCAGCGGGATTTCCAAAATGTTGAGAGGAACTCGAAACATGTCAACCTTGGTTTTGAGAATCTCTCCCGGAGTTTGAGAGATTTGGACGTGAAAGGGTACCAGTCTTGTCGGGGATTGGGAACCCTTCGCCAGAATGTCCAAAGTTTCAGCGGGATTTCCAAAATGTTGAGAGGAACTCGAAACATGTCAACCTCGGTTTTGAGAATCTCTCCCGGAGTTTGAGAGATTTGGACGTGAAAGGGTACCAGTCTTGTCGGGGATTGGGAACCCTTCGCCAGAATGTCCAAAGTTTCAGCGGGATTTCCAAAATGTTGAGAGGAACTCGAAACATGTCAACCTTGGTTTTGAGAATCTCTCCCGGAGTTTGAGAGATTTGGACGTGAAAGGGTACCAGTCTTGTCGGGGATTGGGAACCCTTCGCCAGAATGTCCAAAGTTTCAGCGGGATTTCCAAAATGTTGAGAGGAACTCGAAACATGTCAACCTTGGTTTTGAGAATCTCTCCCGGAGTTTGAGAGATTTGGACGTGAAAGGGTACCAGTCTTGTCGGGGATTGGGAACCCTTCGCGAGAATGTCCAAAGTTTCAGCGGGATTTCCAAAATGTTGAAAGGAAGTCGAAACATGTCAACCTCGGTTTTGAGAATCTCTACCGGAGTTTGAGAGATTTGGACGTGAAAGGGTACCAGTCTTGTCGGGGATTGGGAGCCCTTCGTGAGAATGTCCAAAGTTTCAGCGGGATTTCCAAAATGTTGAGAGGAACTCGAAACATGTCAACCTTGGTTTTGAGAATCTCTCCCGGAGTTTGAGAGATTTGGACGTGAAACGGTACCATTCTTGTCGGGGATTGGGAACCCTTCTCCAGAATGTCCAAAGTGTCAGCGGGATTTCCAAAATGTTGAGAGGAACTCGAAACATGTCAACCTTGGTTTTGAGAATCTCTCCCGGAGTTTGAGAGATTTGGACGTGAAAGGGTACCAGTCTTGTCGGGGATTGGGAACCCTTCGCCAGAATGTCCAAAGTTTCAGCGGGATTTCCAAAATGTTGAGAGGAACTCGAAACATGTCAACCTTGGTTTTGAGAATCTCTCCCGGAGTTTGAGAGATTTGGACGTGAAAGGGTACCAGTCTTGTCGGGGATTGGGAACCCTTCGCCAGAATGTCCAAAGTTTCAGCAGGATTTCCAAAATGTTGAGAGGAACTCGTAACATGTCAACCTTGGTTTTGAGAATCTCTCCCGGAGTTTGAGAGATTTGGACGTGAAAGGGTACCAGTCTTGTCGGGGATTGGGAACCCTTCGCCAGAATGTCCAAAGTTTCAGCGGGATTTCCAAAATGTTGAGAGGAACTCGAAACATGTCAACCTTGGTTTTGAGAATCTCTCCCGGAGTTTGAGAGATTTGGACGTGAAAGGGTAGCAGTCTTGTCGGGGATTGGGAACCCTTCGCGAGAATGACCAAAGTTTCAGCGGGATTTCCAAAATGTTGAGAGGAACTCGAAACATGTCAACCTTGGTTTTGAGAATCTCTCCCGGAGTTTGAGAGATTTGGACGTGAAAGGGAACCAGTCTTGTCGGGGATTGGGAACCCTTCGCCAGAATGTCCAAAGTTTCAGCGGGATTTCCAAAATGTTGAGAGGAACTCGAAACATGTCAACCTTGGTTTTGAGAATCTCTCCCGGAGTTTGAGAGATTTGGACGTGAAAGGGAACCAGTCTTGTCGGGGATTGGGAACCCTTGGCCAGAATATCCAAAGTGTCAGCGGGATTTCCAAAATGTTGAGAGGAACTCGAAACATGTCAACCTTGGTTTTGAGAATCTCTCCCGGAGTTTGAGAGATTTGGACGTGAAAGGGTACCAGTCTTGTCGGGGATTGGGAACCCTTCGCCAGAATGTCCAAAGTTTCAGCGGGATTTCCAAAATGTTGAGAGGAACTCGAAACATGTCAACCTGGGTTTTGAGAATCTCTCCCGGAGTTTGAAAGATTTGGACGTGAAAGGGTACCAGTCTTGTCGGGGATTGGGAACCCTTCGCCAGAATGTCCAAAGTTTCAGCGGGATTTCCAAAATGTTGAGAGGAACTCGAAACATGTCAACCTTGGTTTTGAGAATCTCTCCCGGAGTTTGAGAGATTTGGACGTGAAAGGGTACCAGTCTTGTCGGGGATTGGGAACCCTTCGCCAGAATGTCCAAAGTTTCAGCGGGATTTCCAAAATGTTGAGAGGAACTCGAAACATGTCAACCTTGGTTTTGAGAATCTCTCCCGGAGTTTGAGAGATTTGGACGTGAAAGGGTACCAGTCTTGTCGGGGATTGGGAACCCTTCGCCAGAATGTCCAAAGTTTCAGCGGGATTTCCAAAATGTTGAAAGGAACTCGAAACATGTCAACCTCGGTTTTGAGAATCTCTACCGGAGTTTGAGAGATTTGGACGTGAAAGGGTACCAGTCTTGTCGGGGATTGGGAGCCCTTCGTGAGAATGTCCAAAGTTTCAGCGGGATTTCCAAAATGTTGAGAGGAACTCGAAACATGTGAACCTTGGTTTTGAGAATCTCTCCCGGAGTTTGAGAGATTTGGACGTGAAACGGTACCAGTCTTGTCGGGGATTGGGAACCCTTCGCCAGAATGTCCAAAGTTTCAGCGGGATTTCCAAAATGTTGAGAGGAACTCGAAGCATGTGAACCTTGGTTTTGAGAATCTCTCCCGGAGTTTGAGAGATTTGGACGTGAAAGGGTACCAGTCTTGTCGGGGATTGGGAACCCTTCGCCAGAATGTCCAAAGTTTCAGCGGGATTTCCAAAATGTTGAGAGGAACTCGAAACATGTCAACCTCGGTTTTGAGAATCTCTCCCGGAGTTTGAGAGATTTGGACGTGAAAGGGTACCAGTCTTGTCGGGGATTGGGAACCCTTCGCCAGAATGTCCAAAGTTTCAGCGGGATTTCCAAAACGTTGAGAGGAACTCGAAACATGTCAACCTTGGTTTTGAGAATCTCTCCCGGAGTTTGAGAGATTTGGACGTGAAAGGGTACCAGTCTTGTCGGGGATTGGGAACCCTTCGCCAGAATGTCCAAAGTTTCAGCGGGATTTCCAAAATGTTGAGAGGAACTCGAAACATGTCAACCTTGGTTTTGAGAATCTCTCCCGGAGTTTGAGAGATTTGGACGTGAAAGGGTACCAGTCTTGTCGGGGATTGGGAACCCTTCGCCAGAATGTCCAAAGTTTCAGCGGGATTTCCAAAATGTTGAGAGGAACTCGAAACATGTCAACCTTGGTTTTGAGAATCTCTCCCGGAGTTTGAGAGATTTGGACGTGAAAGGGTACCAGTCTTGTCGGGGATTGGGAACCCTTCGCCAGAATGTCCAAAGTTTCAGCGGGATTTCCAAAATGTTGAGAGGAACTCGAAACATGTCAACCTTGGTTTTGAGAATCTCTCCCGGAGTTTGAGAGATTTGGACGTGAAAGGGTACCAGTCTTGTCGGGGATTGGGAACCCTTTGCCAGAATGTCCGAAGTTTCAGCGGGATTTCCAAAATGTTGAGAGGAACTCGAAACATGTCAACCTTGGTTTTGAGAATCTCTCCCGGAGTTTGAGAGATTTGGACGTGAAAGGGTACCAGTCTTGTCGGGGATTGGGAACCCTTCGCCAGAATGTCCAAAGTTTCAGCGGGATTTCCAAAATGTTGAGAGGAACTCGAAACATGTCAACCTTGGTTTTGAGAATCTCTCCCGGAGTTTGAGCGATTTGGACGTGAAACGGTACCAGTATTGTCGGGGATTGGGAACCCTTCGCCAGAATGTCCAAAGTTTCAGCGGGATTTCCAAAATGTTGAGAGGAACTCGAAACATGTCAACCTTGGTTTTGAGAATCTCTCCCGGAGTTTGAGAGATTTGGACGTGAAAGGGTACCAGTCTTGTCGGGGATTGGGAACCCTTCGCCAGAATGTCCAAAGTTTCAGCGGGATTTCCAAAATGTTGAGAGGAACTCAAAACATGTGAACCTTGGTTTTGAGAATCTCTCCCGGAGTTTGAGAGATTTGGACCTGAAACGGTACCAGTCTTGTCGGGGATTGGGAACCCTTCGCCAGAATGTCCAAAGTTTCAGCGGGATTTCCAAAATGTTGAGAGGAACTCGAAACATGTCAACCTTGGTTTTGAGAATCTCTCCCGGAGTTTGAGAGATTTGGACGTGAAAGGGTACCAGTCTTGTCGGGGATTGGGAACCCTTTGCCAGAATGTCCGAAGTTTCAGCGGGATTTCCAAAATGTTGAGAGGAACTCGAAATATGTCAACCTTGGTTTTGAGAATCTCTCCCGGAGTTTGAGAGATTTGGACGTGAAAGGGTACCAGTCTTGTCGGGGATTGGGAACCCTTCGCCAGAATGTCCAAAGTTTCAGCGGGATTTCCAAAATGTTGAGAGGAACTCGAAACATGTCAACCTTGGTTTTGAGAATCTCTCCCGGAGTTTGAGCGATTTGGACGTGAAACGGTACCAGTATTGTCGGGGATTGGGAACCCTTCGCCAGAATGTCCAAAGTTTCAGCGGGATTTCCAAAATGTTGAGAGGAACTCGAAACATGTCAACCTTGGTTTTGAGAATCTCTCCCGGAGTTTGAGCGATTTGGACGTGAAACGGTACCAGTATTGTCGGGGATTGGGAACCCTTCGCCAGAATGTCCAAAGTTTCAGCGGGATTTCCAAAATGTTGAGAGGAACTCGAAACATGTCAACCTTGGTTTTGAGAATCTCTCCCGGAGTTTGAGAGATTTGGACGTGAAAGGGTACCAGTCTTGTCGGGGATTGGGAACCCTTCGCCAGAATGTCCAAAGTTTCAGCGGGATTTCCAAAATGTTGAGAGGAACTCGAAACATGTGAACCTTGGTTTTGAGAATCTCTCCCGGAGTTTGAGAGATTTGGACCTGAAACGGTACCAGTCTTGTCGGGGATTGGGAACCCTTCGCCAGAATGTCCGAAGTTTCAGCGGGATTTCCAAAATGTTGAAAGGAACTCGAAACATGTCAACCTCGGTTTTGAGAATCTCTCCCGGAGTTTGAGAGATTTGGACGTGAAAGGGTACCAGTCTTGTCGGGGATTGGGAACCCTTCGCCAGAATGGCCAAAGTTTCAGCGGGATTTCCAAAATGTTGAGAGGAACTCGAAACATGTCAACCTTGGTTTTGAGAATCTCTCCCGGAGTTTGAGAGATTTGGACGTGAAAGGGTACCAGTCTTGTCGGGGATTGGGAACCCTTCGCCAGAATGTCCAAAGTTTCAGCGGGATTTCCAAAATGTTGAGAGGAACTCGAAACATGTCAACCTTGGTTTTGAGAATCTCTCCCGGAGTTTGAGAGATTTGGACGTGAAAGGGTACCAGTCTTGTCGGGGATTGGGAACCCTTCGCCAGAATGTCCAAAGTTTCAGCGGGATTTCCAAAATGTTGAGAGGAACTCGAAACATGTCAACCTTGGTTTTGAGAATCTCTCCCGGAGTTTGAGAGATTTGGACGTGAAAGGGTACCAGTCTTGTCGGGGATTGGGAACCCTTTGCCAGAATGTCCGAAGTTTCAGCGGGATTTCCAAAATGTTGAGAGGAACTCGAAATATGTCAACCTTGGTTTTGAGAATCTCTCCCGGAGTTTGAGAGATTTGGACGTGAAAGGGTACCAGTCTTGTCGGGGATTGGGAACCCTTCGCCAGAATGTCCAAAGTTTCAGCGGGATTTCCAAAATGTTGAGAGGAACTCGAAACATGTCAACCTTGGTTTTGAGAATCTCTCCCGGAGTTTGAGCGATTTGGACGTGAAACGGTACCAGTATTGTCGGGGATTGGGAACCCTTCGCCAGAATGTCCAAAGTTTCAGCGGGATTTCCAAAATGTTGAGAGGAACTCGAAACATGTCAACCTTGGTTTTGAGAATCTCTCCCGGAGTTTGAGAGATTTGGACGTGAAAGGGTACCAGTCTTGTCGGGGATTGGGAACCCTTCGCCAGAATGTCCAAAGTTTCAGCGGGATTTCCAAAATGTTGAGAGGAACTCGAAACATGTCAACCTTGGTTTTGAGAATCTCTCCCGGAGTTTGAGAGATTTGGACGTGAAAGGGTAGCAGTCTTGTCGGGGATTGGGAACCCTTCGCGAGAATGACCAAAGTTTCAGCGGGATTTCCAAAATGTTGAGAGGAACTCGAAACATGTCAACCTTGGTTTTGAGAATCTCTCCCGGAGTTTGAGAGATTTGGACGTGAAACGGTACCATTCTTGTCGGGGATTGGGAACCCTTCGCCAGAATGTCCAAAGTGTCAGCGGGATTTCCAAAATGTTGAGAGGAACTCGAAACATGTCAACCTTGGTTTTGAGAATCTCTCCCGGAGTTTGAGAGATTTGGACGTGAAAGGGAACCAGTCTTGTCGGGGATTGGGAACCCTTCGCCAGAATGTCCAAAGTTTCAGCGGGATTTCCAAAATGTTGAGAGGAACTCGAAACATGTCAACCTTGGTTTTGAGAATCTCTCCCGGAGTTTGAGAGATTTGGACGTGAAAGGGAACCAGTCATGTCGGGGATTGGGAACCCTTGGCCAGAATGTCCAAAGTGTCAGCGGGATTTCCAAAATGTTGAGAGGAACTCGAAACATGTCAACCTTGGTTTTGAGAATCTCTCCCGGAGTTTGAGAGATTTGGACGTGAAACGGTACCAGTCTTGTCGGGGATTGGGAACCCTTCGCCAGAATGTCCAAAGTTTCAGCGGGATTTCCAAAATGTTGAGAGGAACTCGAAACATGTCAACCTCGGTTTTGAGAATCTCTCCCGGAGTTTGAGAGATTTGGACGTGAAAGGGTACCAGTCTTGTCGGGGATTGGGAACCCTTCGCCAGAATGTCCAAAGTTTCAGCGGGATTTCCAAAATGTTGAGAGGAACTCGAAACATGTCAACCTTGGTTTTGAGAATCTCTCCCGGAGTTTGAGAGATTTGGACGTGAAAGGGTACCAGTCTTGTCGGGGATTGGGAACCCTTCGCCAGAATGTCCAAAGTTTCAGCGGGATTTCCAAAATGTTGAGAGGAACTCGAAACATGTCAACCTTGGTTTTGAGAATCTGTCCCGGAGTTTGAGAGATTTGGACGTGAAAGGGTACCAGTCTTGTCGGGGATTGGGAACCCTTCGTGAGAATGTCCAAAGTTTCAGCGGGATTTCCAAAATGTTGAAAGGAAGTCGAAACATGTCAACCTCGGTTTTGAGAATCTCTACCGGAGTTTGAGAGATTTGGACGTGAAAGGGTACCAGTCTTGTCGGGGATTGGGAGCCCTTCGTGAGAATGTCCAAAGTTTCAGCGGGATTTCCAAAATGTTGAGAGGAACTCGAAACATGTCAACCTTGGTTTTGAGAATCTCTCCCGGAGTTTGAGAGATTTGGACGTGAAACGGTACCATTCTTGTCGGGGATTGGGAACCCTTCGCCAGAATGTCCAAAGTGTCAGCGGGATTTCCAAAATGTTGAGAGGAACTCGAAACATGTCAACCTTGGTTTTGAGAATCTCTCCCGGAGTTTGAGAGATTTGGACGTGAAAGGGTACCAGTCTTGTCGGGGATTGGGAACCCTTCGCCAGAATGTCCAAAGTTTCAGCGGGATTTCCAAAATGTTGAGAGGAACTCGAAACATGTCAACCTTGGTTTTGAGAATCTCTCCCGGAGTTTGAGAGATTTGGACGTGAAAGGGTACCAGTCTTGTCGGGGATTGGGAACCCTTCGCCAGAATGTCCAAAGTTTCAGCAGAATTTCCAAAATGTTGAGAGGAACTCGAAACATGTCAACCTTGGTTTTGAGAATCTCTCCCGGAGTTTGAGAGATTTGGACGTGAAAGGGTACCAGTCTTGTCGGGGATTGGGAACCCTTCGCCAGAATGTCCAAAGTTTCAGCGGGATTTCCAAAATGTTGAGAGGAACTCGAAACATGTCAACCTTGGTTTTGAGAATCTCTCCCGGAGTTTGAGAGATTTGGACGTGAAAGGGTAGCAGTCTTGTCGGGGATTGGGAACCCTTCGGGAGAATGACCAAAGTTTCAGCGGGATTTCCAAAATGTTGAGAGGAACTCGAAACATGTCAACCTTGGTTTTGAGAATCTCTCCCGGAGTTTGAGAGATTTGGACGTGAAAGGGAACCAGTCTTGTCGGGGATTGGGAACCCTTCGCCAGAATGTCCAAAGTTTCAGCGGGATTTCCAAAATGTTGAGAGGAACTCGAAACATGTCAACCTTGGTTTTGAGAATCTCTCCCGGAGTTTGAGAGATTTGGACGTGAAAGGGAACCAGTCTTGTCGGGGATTGGGAACCCTTGGCCAGAATGTCCAAAGTGTCAGCGGGATTTCCAAAATGTTGAGAGGAACTCGAAACATGTCAACCTTGGTTTTGAGAATCTCTCCCGGAGTTTGAGAGATTTGGACGTGAAAGGGTACCAGTCTTGTCGGGGATTGGGAACCCTTCGCCAGAATGTCCAAAGTTTCAGCGGGATTTCCAAAATGTTGAGAGGAACTCGAAACATGTCAACCTGGGTTTTGAGAATCTCTCCCGGAGTTTGAAAGATTTGGACGTGAAAGGGTACCAGTCTTGTCGGGGATTGGGAACCCTTCGCCAGAATGTCCAAAGTTTCAGCGGGATTTCCAAAATGTTGAGAGGAACTCGAAACATGTCAACCTTGTTTTTGAGAATCTCTCCCGGAGTTTGAGAGATTTGGACGTGAAAGGGTACCAGTCTTGTCGGGGATTGGGAACCCTTCGCCAGAATGTCCAAAGTTTCAGCGGGATTTCCAAAATGTTGAGAGGAACTCGAAACATGTCAACCTTGGTTTTGAGAATCTCTCCCGGAGTTTGAGAGATTTGGACGTGAAAGGGTACCAGTCTTGTCGGGGATTGGGAACCCTTCGCCAGAATGTCCAAAGTTTCAGCGGGGTTTCCAAAATGTTGAAAGGAACTCGAAACATGTCAACCTCGGTTTTGAGAATCTCTACCGGAGTTTGAGAGATTTGGACGTGAAAGGGTACCAGTCTTGTCGGGGATTGGGAGCCCTTCGTGAGAATGTCCAAAGTTTCAGCGGGATTTCCAAAATGTTGAGAGGAACTCGAAACATGTCAACCTTGGTTTTGAGAATCTCTCCCGGAGTTTGAGAGATTTGGACGTGAAAGGGTACCAGTCTTGTCGGGGACTGCGAACCCTTCGCCAGAATGTCCAAAGTTTCAGCGGGATTTCCAAAATGTTGAGAGGAACTCGAAACATGTCAACCTTGGTTTTGAGAATCTCTCCCGGAGTTTGAGAGATTTGGACGTGAAAGGGTACCAGTCTTGTCGGGGATTGGGAACCCTTCGCCAGAATGTCCAAAGTTTCAGCGGGATTTCCAAAATGTTGAGAGGAACTCGAAACATGTCAACCTTGGTTTTGAGAATCTCTCCCGGAGTTTGAGAGATTTGGACGTGAAAGGGTACCAGTCTTGTCGGGGATTGGGAACCCTTTGCCAGAATGTCCGAAGTTTCAGCGGGATTTCCAAAATGTTGAGAGGAACTCGAAACATGTCAACCTTGGTTTTGAGAATCTCTCCCGGAGTTTGAGAGATTTGGACGTGAAAGGGTACCAGTCTTGTCGGGGATTGGGAACCCTTCGCCAGAATGTCCAAAGTTTCAGCGGGATTTCTAAAATGTTGAGAGGAACTCGAAACATGTCAACCTTGGTTTTGAGAATCTCTCCCGGAGTTTGAGCGATTTGGACGTGAAACGGTACCAATATTGTCGGGGATTGGGAACCCTTCGCCAGAATGTCCAAAGTTTCAGCGGGATTTCCAAAATGTTGAGAGGAACTCGAAACATGTCAACCTTGGTTTTGAGAATCTCTCCCGGAGTTTGAGAGATTTGGACGTGAAAGGGTACCAGTCTTGTCGGGGATTGGGAACCCTTCGCCAGAATGTCCAAAGTTTCAGCGGGATTTCCAAAATGTTGAGAGGAACTCGAAACATGTGAACCTTGGTTTTGAGAATCTCTCCCGGAGTTTGAGAGATTTGGACGTGAAAGGGTACCAGTCTTGTCGGGGATTGGGAACCCTTCGCCAGAATGTCCGAAGTTTCATCGGGATTTCCAAAATGTTGAAAGGAACTCGAAACATGTCAACCTCGGTTTTGAGAATCTCTCCCGGAGTTTGAGAGATTTGGACGTGAAAGGGTACCAGTCTTGTCGGGGATTGGGAACCCTTCGCCAGAATGGCCAAAGTTTCAGCGGGATTTCCAAAATGTTGAGAGGAACTCGAAACATGTCAACCTTGGTTTTGAGAATCTCTCCCGGAGTTTGAGAGATTTGGACGTGAAAGGGTACCAGTCTTGTCGGGGATTGGGAACCCTTCGCGAGAATGACCAAAGTTTCAGTGGGATTTCCAAAATGTTGAGAGGAACTCGAAACATGTCAACCTTGGTTTTGAGAATCTCTCCCGGAGTTTGAGAGATTTGGACATGAAAGGGAACCAGCCTTGTCGGGGATTGGGAACCCTTCGCCAGAATGTCCAAAGTTTCAGCGGGATTTCCAAAATGTTGAGAGGAACTCGAAACATGTCAACCTTGGTTTTGAGAATCTCTCCCGGAGTTTGAGAGATTTGGACGTGAAAGGGAACCAGTCTTGTCGGGGATTGGGAACCCTTGGCCAGAATGTCCAAAGTGTCAGCGGGATTTCCAAAATGTTGAGAGGAACTCGAAACATGTCAACCTTGGTTTTGAGAATCTCTCCCGGAGTTTGAGAGATTTGGACGTGAAAGGGTACCAGTCTTGTCGGGGATTGGGAACCCTTCGCCAGAATGTCCAAAGTTTCAGAGGGATTTCCAAAATGTTGAGAGGAACTCGAAACATGTCAACCTCGGTTTTGAGAATCTCTCCCGGAGTTTGAGAGATTTGGACGTGAAAGGGTACCAGTCTTGTCGGGGATTGGGAACCCTTCGCCAGAATGTCCAAAGTTTCAGCGGGATTTCCAAAATGTTGAGAGGAACTCGAAACATGTCAACCTTGGTTTTGAGAATCTCTCCCGGAGTTTGAGAGATTTGGACGTGAAAGGGTACCAGTCTTGTCGGGGATTGGGAACCCTTCGCCAGAATGTCCAAAGTTTCAGCGGGATTTCCAAAATGTTGAGAGGAACTCGAAACATGTCAACCTCGGTTTTGAGAATCTCTCCCGGAGTTTGAGAGATTTGGACGTGAAAGGGTACCAGTCTTGTCGGGGATTGGGAACCCTTCGCCAGAATGACCAAAGTTTCAGCGGGATTTCTAAAATGTTGAAAGGAACTCGAAACATGTCAACCTCGGTTTTGAGAATCTCTCCCGGAGTTTGAGAGATTTGGACGTGAAAGGGTACCAGTCTTGTCGGGGATTTGGAACCCTTCGCCAGAATGACCTAAGTTTCAGCGGGATTTCCAAAATGTTGAGAGGAACTCGAAACATGTCAACCTTGGTTTTGAGAATCTCTCCCAGAGTTTGAGAGATTTGGACGTGAAAGGGTACCAGTCTTGTCGGGGATTGGGAACCCTTCGCCAGAATGTCCAAAGTTTCAGCGGGATTTCCAAAATGTTGAGAGGAACTCGAAACATGTCAGCCTTGGTTTTGAGAATCTCTCCCGGAGTTTGAGAGATTTGGACGTGAAAGGGTACCAGTCTTGTCGGGGATTGGGAACCCTTCGCCAGAATGTCCAAAGTTTCAGCGGGATTTCCAAAATGTTGAAAGGAACTCGAAACATGTCAACCTCGGTTTTGAGAATCTCTCCCGGAGTTTGAGAGATTTGGACGTGAAAGGGTACCAGTCTTGTCGGGGATTGGGAACCCTTCGCCAGAATGTCCAAAGTTTCAGCGGGATTTCCAAAATGTTGAGAGGAACTCGAAACATGTCAACCTTGGTTTTGAGAATCTCTCCCGGAGTTTGAGAGATTTGGACGTGAAAGGGAACCAGTCTTGTCGGGGATTGGGAACCCTTGGCCAGAATGTCCAAAGTTTCAGCGGGATTTCCAAAATGTTGAGAGGAACTCGAAACATGTCAACATTGGTTTTGAGAATCTCTCCCGGAGTTTGAGAGATTTGGACGTGAAAGGGTACCAGTCTTGTCGGGGGTTGGGAACCCTTCGCCAGAATGTCCAAAGTTTCAGCGGGATTTCCAAAATGTTGAGAGGAACTCGAAACATGTCAATCTTGGTTTTGAGAATCTCTCCCGGAGTTTGAGAGATTTGGACGTGAAAGGGTACCAGTCTTGTCGGGGATTTGGAACCCTTCGCCAGAATGACCTAAGTTTCAGCGGGATTTCCAAAATGTTGAGAGGAACTCGAAACATGTCAACCTCGGTTTTGAGAATCTCTCCCAGAGTTTGAGAGATTTGGACGTGAAAGGGTACCAGTCTTGTCGGGGATTGGGAACCCTTCGCCAGAATGTCCAAAGTTTCAGCGGGATTTCCAAAATGTTGAGAGGAACTCGAAACATGTCAGCCTTGGTTTTGAGAATCTCTCCCGGAGTTTGAGAGATTTGGACGTGAAAGGGTACCAGTCTTGTCGGGGATTGGGAACCCTTCGCCAGAATGTCCAAAGTTTCAGCGGGATTTCCAAAATGTTGAAAGGAACTCGAAACATGTCAACCTCGGTTTTGAGAATCTCTCCCGGAGTTTGAGAGATTTGGACGTGAAAGGGTACCAGTCTTGTCGGGGATTGGGAACCCTTCGCCAGAATGTCCAAAGTTTCAGCGGGATTTCCAAAATGTTGAGAGGAACTCGAAACATGTCAACCTTGGTTTTGAGAATCTCTCTCAGAGTTTGAGAGATTTGGACGTGAAAGGGTACCAATCTTGTCGGGGATTGGGAACCCTTCGCCAGAATGTCCAAAGTTTCAGCGGGATTTCCAAAATGTTGAGAGGAACTCGAAACATGTCAACCTTGGTTTTGAGACTCTCTCCCGGAGTTTGAGAGATTTGGACGTGAAAGGGTACCAGTCTTGTCGGGGATTGGGAACCCTTCGCCAGAATGTCCAAAGTTTCAGCGGGATTTCCAAAATGTTGAAAGGAACTCGAAACATGTCAACCTCGGTTTTGAGAATCTCTCCCGGAGTTTGAGAGATTTGGACGTGAAAGGGTACCAGTCTTGTCGGGGATTGGGAACCCTTCGCCAGAATGACCAAAGTTTCAGCGGGATTTCTAAAATGTTGAAAGGAACTCGAAACATGTCAGCCTTGGTTTTGACAATCTCTCCCGGAGTTTGAGAGATTTGGACGTGAAAGGGTACCAGTCTTGTCGGGGATTGGGAACCCTTCGCCAGAATGTCCGAAGTTTCAGCCGGATTTCCAAAATGTTGAGAGGAACTCGAAACATGTCAACCTCGGTTTTGAGAATCTCTCCCGGAGTTTGAGAGATTTGGACGTGAAAGGGTACCAGTCTTGTCGGGGATTGGGAACCCTTCGCGAGAATGACCAAAGTTTCAGCGGGATTTCCAAAATGTTGAAAGGAACTCGAAACATGTCAACCTTGGTTTTGAGAATCTCTCCCGGAGTTTGAGAGATTTGGACGTGAAAGGGAACCAGTCTTGTCGGGGATTGGGAACCCTTCGCCAGAATGTCCAAAGTTTCAGTGGGATTTCCAAAATGTTGAGAGGAACTCGAAACATGTCAACCTTGGTTTTGAGAATCTCTCCCAGAGTTTGAGAGATTTGGACGTGAAAGGGTACCAGTCTTGTCGGGGATTGGGAAGCCTTCGCCAGAATGTCCAAAGTTTCAGCGGGATTTCCAAAATGTTGAGAGGAACTCGAAACATGTCAACCTTGGTTTTGAGAATCTCTCCCGGAGTTTGAGAGATTTGGACGTGAAAGGGTACCAGTCTTGTCGGGGATTGGGAACCCTTGGCCAGAATGTCCAAAGTGTCAGCGGGATTTCCAAAATGTTGAGAGGAACTCGAAACATGTCAACCTTGGTTTTGAGAATCTCTCCCGGAGTTTGAGAGATTTGGACGTGAAAGGGTACCAGTCTTGTCGGGGATTGGGAACCCTTCGCCAGAATGTCCAAAGTTTCAGCGGGATTTCCAAAATGTTGAAAGGAACTCGAAACATGTCAACCTCGGTTTTGAGAATCTCTCCCGGAGTTTGAGAGATTTGGACGTGAAAGGGAACCAGTCTTGTCGGGGATTGGGAACCCTTCGCCAGAATGTCCGAAGTTTCAGCCGGATTTCCAAAATGTTGAGAGGAACTCGAAACATGTCAACCTCGGTTTTGAGAATCTCTCCCGGAGTTTGAGAGATTTGGACGTGAAAGGGTACCAGTCTTGTCGGGGATTGGGAACCCTTCGCCAGAATGTCCAAAGTTTCAGCGGGATTTCCAAAATGTTGAGAGGAACTCGAAACATGTCAACCTTGGTTTTGAGAATCTCTCCCGGAGTTTGAGAGATTTGGACGTGAAAGGGTACCAGTCTTGTCGGGGATTGGGAACCCTTCGCCAGAATGTCCAAAGTTTCAGCGGGATTTCCAAAATGTTGAGAGGAACTCGAAACATGTCAACCTTGGTTTTGAGAATCTCTCCCGGAGTTTGAGAGATTTGGACGTGAAAGGGTACCAGTCTTGTCGGGGATTGGGAACCCTTCGCCAGAATGTCCAAAGTTTCAGCGGGATTTCCAAAATGTTGAGAGGAACTCGAAACATGTCAACCTTCGTTTTGAGACTCTCTCCCGGAGTTTGAGAGATTTGGACGTGAAAGGGTACCAGTCTTGTCGGGGATTGGGAACCCTTCGCCAGAATGTCCAAAGTTTCAGCGGAATTTCCAAAATGTTGAGAGGAACTCGAAGCATGTCAACCTTGGTTTTGAGAACCTCTCCCGGAGTTTGAGAGATTTGGACGTGAAACGGTAGCAGTCTTGTCGGGGATTGGGAACCCTTCGCGAGAATGACCAAAGTTTCAGCGGGATTTCCAAAATGTTGAGAGGAACTCGAAACATGTCAACCTAGGTTTTGAGAATCTCTCCCGGAGTTTGAGAGATTTGGACGTGAAAGGGAACCAGTCTTGTCGGGGATTGGGAACCCTTGGCCAGAATGTCCAAAGTGTCAGCGGGATTTCCAAAATGTTGAGAGGAACTCGAAACATGTCAACCTCGGTTTTGAGAATCTCTCCCGGAGTTTGAGAGATTTGGACGTGAAAGGGTACCAGTCTTGTCGGGGATTGGGAACCCTTCGCCAGAATGTCCAAAGTTTCAGCGGGATTTCCAAAATGTTGAGAGGAACTCGAAACATGTCAACCTTGGTTTTGAGAATCTCTCCCGGAGTTTGAGAGATTTGGATGTGAAAGGGTAGCAGTCTTGTCGGGGATTGGGAACCCTTCGCGAGAATGACCAAAGTTTCAGCGGGATTTCCAAAATGTTGAGAGGAACTCGAAACATGTCAACCTTGGTTTTGAGAATCTCTCCCGGAGTTTGAGAGATTTGGACGTGAAAGGGAACCAGTCTTGTCGGGGATTGGGAACCCTTGGCCAGAATGTCCAAAGTGTCAGCGGGATTTCCAAAATGTTGAGAGGAACTCGAAACATGTCAACCTTGGTTTTGAGAATCTCTCCCGGAGTTTGAGAGATTTGGACGTGAAAGGGAACCAGTCTTGTCGGGGATTGGGAACCCTTCGCCAGAATGTCCAAAGTTTCAGCGGGATTTCCAAAATGTTGAGAGGAACTCGAAACATGTCAACCTTGGTTTTGAGAATCTCTCCCGGAGTTTGAGAGATTTGGACGTGAAAGGGTACCAGTCTTGTCGGGGATTGGGAACCCTTCGCCAGAATGTCCAAAGTTTCAGCGGGATTTCCAAAATGTTGAGAGGAACTCGAAACATGTCAACCTTGGTTTTGAGAATCTCTCCCGGAGTTTGAGAGATTTGGACGTGAAAGGGAACCAGTCTTGTCGGGGATTGGGAACCCTTGGCCAGAATGTCCAAAGTTTCAGCGGGATTTCCAAAATGTTAGAGCAACTCGAAACATGTCAACATTGGTTTTGAGAATCTCTCCCGGAGTTTGAGAGATTTGGACGTGAAAGTGTACCAGTCTTGTCGGGGATTGGGAACCCTTCGCCAGAATGTCCAAAGTTTCAGCGGGATTTCCAAAATGTTGAGAGGAACTCGAAACATGTGAACCTTGGTTTTGAGAATCTCTCCCGGAGTTTGAGAGATTTGGACGTGAAAGGGTACCAGTCTTGTCGGGGATTGGGAACCCTTCGCGAGAATGTCCAAAGTTTCAGCGGGATTTCCAAAATGTTGAAAGGAACTCGAAACATGTCAACCTCGGTTTTGAGAATCTCTCCCGGAGTTTGAGAGATTTGGACGTGAAAGGGTACCAGTCTTGTCGGGGATTGGGAACCCTTCGCCAGAATGACCAAAGTTTCAGCGGGATTTCTAAAATGTTGAAAGGAACTCGAAACATGTCAGCCTTGGTTTTGAGAATCTCTCCCGGAGTTTGAGAGATTTGGACGTGAAAGGGTACCAGTCTTGTCGGGGATTGGGAACCCTTCGCCAGAATGACCAAAGTTTCAGCGGGACTTCCAAAATGTTGAGAGGAACTCGAAACATGTCAGCCTTGGTTTTGAGAATCTCTCCCGGAGTTTGAGAGATTTGGACGTGAAAGGGTACCAGTCTTGTCGGGGATTGGGAACCCTTCGCCAGAATGTCCAAAGTTTCAGCGGGATTTCCAAAATGTTGAAAGGAACTCGAAACATGTCAACCTCGGTTTTGAGAATCTCTCCCGGAGTTTGAGAGATTTGGACGTGAAAGGGAACCAGTCTTGTCGGGGATTGGGAACCCTTCGCCAGAATGTCCAAAGTTTCAGTGGGATTTCCAAAATGTTGAGAGGAACTCGAAACATGTCAACCTTGGTTTTGAGAATCTCTCCCGGAGTTTGAGAGATTTGGACGTGAAAGGGTACCAGTCTTGTCGGGGATTGGGAACCCTTCGCGAGAATGTCCAAAGTTTCAGCGGGATTTCCAAAATGTTGAGAGGAACTCGAAACATGTCAACATTGGTTTTGAGAATCTCTCCCGGAGTTTGAGAGATTTGGACGTGAAAGGGTACCAGTCTTGTCGGGGATTGGGAACCCTTCGCCAGAATGACCAAAGTTTCAGCGGGATTTCCAAAATGTTGAGAGGAACTCGAAACATGTCAACCTTGGTTTTGAGAATCTCTCCCGGAGTTTGAGAGATTTGGACGTGAAAGGGTACCAGTCTTGTCGGGGATTGGGAACCCTTCGCCAGAATGTCCAAAGTTTCAGCGGGATTTCCAAAATGTTGAGAGGAACTCGAAACATGTCAACCTTGGTTTTGAGACTCTCTCCCGGAGTTTGAGAGATTTGGACGTGAAAGGGTACCAGTCTTGTCGGGGATTGGGAACCCTTCGCCAGAATGTCCAAAGTTTCAGCGGGATTTCCAAAATGTTGAGAGGAACTCGAAACATGTCAACCTTGGTTTTGAGAATCTCTCCCGGAGTTTGAGAGATTTGGACGTGAAAGGGAACCAGTCTTGTCGGGGATTGGGAACCCTTGGCCAGAATGTCCAAAGTGTCAGCGGGATTTCCAAAATGTTGAGAGGAACTCGAAACATGTCAACCTTGGTTTTGAGAATCTCTCCCGGAGCTTGAGAGATTTGGATGTGAAAGGGTAGCAGTCTTGTCGGGGATTGGGAACCCTTCGCCAGAATGACCAAAGTTTCAGCGGGATTTCCAAAATGTTGAGAGGAACTCGAAACATGTCAACCTTGGTTTTGAGAATCTCTCCCGGAGTTTGAGAGATTTGGACGTGAAAGTGAACCAGTCTTGTCGGGGATTGGGAACCCTTGGCCAGAATGTCCAAAGTGTCAGCGGGATTTCCAAAATGTTGAGAGGAACTCGAAACATGTCAACCTTGGTTTTGAGAATCTCTCCCGGAGTTTGAGAGATTTGGACGTGAAAGTGTACCAGTCTTGTCGGGGATTGGGAACCCTTGGCCAGAATGTCCAAAGTTTCAGCGGGATTTCCAAAATGTTGAGAGGAACTCGAAACATGTCAACCTTGGTTTTGAGAATCTCTCCCGGAGTTTGAGAGATTTGGACGTGAAAGGGAACCAGTCTTGTCGGGGATTGGGAACCCTTCGCCAGAATGTCCAAAGTTTCAGCGGGATTTCCAAAATGTTGAGAGGAACTCGAAACATGTCAACCTTGGTTTTGAGAATCTCTCCCGGAGTTTGAGAGATTTGGACGTGAAAGGGAACCAGTCTTGTCGGGGATTGGGAACCCTTGGCCAGAATGTCCAAAGTTTCAGCGGGATTTCCAAAATGTTAGAGGAACTCGAAACATGTCAACCTTGGTTTTGAGAATCTCTCCCGGAGTTTGAGAGATTTGGACGTGAAAGTGTACCAGTCTTGTCGGGGATTGGGAACCCTTCGCCAGAATGTCCAAAGTTTCAGCGGGATTTCCAAAATGTTGAGAGGAACTCGAAACATGTCAACCTTGGTTTTGAGAATCTCTCCCGGAGTTTGAGAGATTTGGACGTGAAAGGGTACCAGTCTTGTCGGGGATTGGGAACCCTTCGCCAGAATGTCCAAAGTTTCAGCGGGATTTCCAAAATGTTGAGAGGAACTCGAAACATGTCAACCTTGGTTTTGAGAATCTCTCCCGGAGTTTGAGAGATTTGGACGTGAAAGGGTACCAGTCTTGTCGGGGATTGGGAACCCTTGGCGAGAATGTCCAAAGTTTCAGCGGGATTTCCAAAATGTTGAGAGGAACTCGAAACATGTCAACCTTGGTTTTGAGAATCTCTCCCGGAGTTTGAGAGATTTGGACGTGAAAGGGAACCAGTCTTGTCGGGGATTGGGAACCCTTCGCCAGAATGTCCAAAGTTTCAGCGGGATTTCCAAAATGTTGAGAGGAACTCGAAACATGTCAACCTTGGTTTTGAGAATCTCTCCCGGAGTTTGAGAGATTTGGACGTGAAAGGGTACCAGTCTTGTCGGGGATTGGGAACCCTTCGCGAGAATGTCCAAAGTTTCAGGGGGATTTCCAAAATGTTGAGAGGAACTCGAAACATGTCAACCTCGGTTTTGAGAATCTCTCCCGGAGTTTGAGAGATTTGGACGTGAAAGGGTACCAGTCTTGTCGGGGGTTGGGAACCCTTGGCCAGAATGTCCAAAGTTTCAGCGGGATTTCTAAAATGTTGAAAGGAACTCGAATCATGTCAACCTTGGTTTTGAGAATCTCTCCCGGAGTTTGAGAGATTTGGACGTGAAAGGGTACCAGTCTTGTCGGGGATTGGGAACCCTTCGCCAGAATGTCCAAAGTTTCAGCGGGATTTCCAAAATGTTGAGAGGAACTCGAAACATGTCAACCTTGGTTTTGAGAATCTCTCCCGGAGTTTGAGAGATTTGGACGTGAAAGGGTACCAGTCTTGTCGGGGATTGGGAACCCTTCGCCAGAATGTCCAAAGTTTCAGCGGGATTTCCAAAATGTTGAAAGGAACTCGAAACATGTCAACCTTGGTTTTGAGAATCTCTCCCGGAGTTTGAGAGATTTGGACGTGAAAGTGTACCAGTCTTGTCGGGGACTGCGAACCCTTCGCCAGAATGTCCGAAGTTTCAGCGGGATTTCCAAAATGTTGAGAGGAACTCGAAACATGTCAACCTTGGTTTTGAGAATCTCTCCCGGAGTTTGAGAGATTTGGACGTGAAAGGGTACCAGTCTTGTCGGGGACTGCGAACCCTTCGCCAGAATGTCCAAAGTTTCAGCGGGATTTCCAAAATGTTGAGAGGAACTCGAAACATGTCAAACTGGGTTTTGAGAATCTCTCCCGGAGTTTGAGAGATTTGGACGTGAAAGGGTACCAGTCTTGTCGGGGATTGGGAACCCTTCGCCAGAATGTCCAAATTTCAGCGGGATTTCCAAAATGTTGAGAGGAACTCGAAACATGTCAACCTTGGTTTTGAGAATCTCTCCCGGAGTTTGAGAGATTTGGACGTGAAAGGGTACCAGTCTTGTCGGGGATTGGGAACCCTTCGCCAGAATGTCCAAAGTTTCAGCGGGATTTCCAAAATGTTGAGAGGAACTCGAAACATGTGAACCTTGGTTTTGAGAATCTCTCCCGGAGTTTGAGAGATTTGGACGTGAAAGGGTACCAGTCTTGTCGGGGATTGGGAACCCTTCGCCAGAATGTCCGAAGTTTCAGCGGGATTTCCAAAATGTTGAGAGGAACTCGAAACATGTCAACCTCGGTTTTGAGAATCTCTCCCGGAGTTTGAGAGATTTGGACGTGAAAGGGTACCAGTCTTGTCGGGGATTGGGAACCCTTCGCCAGAATGTCCAAAGTTTCAGCGGGATTTCCAAAATGTTGAGAGGAACTCGAAACATGTCAACCTTGGTTTTGAGAATCTCTCCCGGAGTTTGAGAGATTTGGACGTGAAAGGGTACCAGTCTTGTCGGGGATTGGGAACCCTTCGCCAGAATGACCAAAGTTTCAGCGGGATTTCCAAAATGTTGAGAGGAACTCGAAACATGTCAACCTAGGTTTTGAGAATCTCTCCCGGAGTTTGAGAGATTTGGACGTGAAAGGGAACCAGTCTTGTCGGGGATTGGGAACCCTTCGCCAGAATGACCAAAGTTTCAGCGGGATTTCTAAAATGTTGAAAGGAACTCGAAACATGTCAGCCTTGGTTTTGAGAATCTCTCCCGGAGTTTGAGAGATTTGGACGTGAAAGGGTACCAGTCTTGTCGGGGATTGGGAACCCTTCGCCAGAATGTCCGAAGTTTCAGCGGGATTTCTAAAATGTTGAAAGGAACTCGAAACATGACAGCCTTGGTTTTGAGAATCTCTCCCGGAGTTTGAGAGATTTGGACGTGAAAGGGTACCAGTCTTGTCGGGGATTTGGAACCCTTCGCCAGAATGACCAAAGTTTCAGCGGGATTTCCAAAATGTTGAGAGGAACTCGAAACATGTCAGCCTTGGTTTTGAGAATCTCTCCCGGAGTTTGAGAGATTTGGACGTGAAAGGGTACCAGTCTTGTCGGGGGTTGGGAACCCTTCGCGAGAATGTCCAAAGTTTCAGAGGGATTTCCAAAATGTTGAGAGGAACTCGAAACATGTCAACCTCGGTTTTGAGAATCTCTCCCAGAGTTTGAGAGATTTGGACGTGAAAGGGTAGCAGTCTTGTCGGGGATTGGGAACCCTTCGTGAGAATGACCAAAGTTTCAGCGGGATTTCAAAAATGTTGAGAGGAACTCGAAACATGTCAACCTTGGTTTTGAGAATCTCTCCCGGAGTTTGAGAGATTTGGACGTGAAAGGGAACCAGTCTTGTCGGGGATTGGGAACCCTTCGCCAGAATGTCCAAAGTTTCAGCGGGATTTCCAAAATGTTGAGAGGAACTCGAAACATGTCAACCTTGGTTTTGAGAATCTCTCCCGGAGTTTGAGAGATTTGGACGTGAAAGGGTACCAGTCTTGTCGGGGATTGGGAACCCTTGGCGAGAATGTCCAAAGTTTCAGCGGGATTTCCAAAATGTTGAGAGGAACTCGAAACATGTCAACCTTGGTTTTGAGAATCTCTCCCGGAGTTTGAGAGATTTGGACCTGAAACGGTACCAGTCTTGTCGGGGATTGGGAACCCTTCGCCAGAATGTCCAAAGTTTCAGCGGGATTTCCAAAATGTTGAGAGGAACTCGAAACATGTCAACCTTGGTTTTGAGAATCTCTCCCGGAGTTTGAGAGATTTGGACGTGAAAGGGTACCAGTCTTGTCGGGGATTGGGAACCCTTCGCGAGAATGACCAAAGTTTCAGCGGGATTTCCAAAATGTTGAAAGGAACTCGAAACATGTCAACCTTGGTTTTGAGAATCTCTCCCGGAGTTTGAGAGATTTGGACGTGAAAGGGTACCAGTCTTGTCGGGGATTGGGAACCCTTCGCCAGAATGTCCAAAGTTTCAGGGGGATTTCCAAAATGTTGAAAGGAACTCGAAACATGTCAACCTCGGTTTTGAGAATCTCTCCCGGAGTTTGAGAGATTTGGACGTGAAAGGGTACCAGTCTTGTCGGGGGTTGGGAACCATTCGCGAGAATGACCAAAGTTTCAGCGGGATTTCTAAAATGTTGAAAGGAACTCGAATCATGTCAACCTTGGTTTTGAGAATCTCTCCCGGAGTTTGAGAGATTTGGACGTGAAAGGGTACCAGTCTTGTCGGGGACTGCGAACCCTTCGCCAGAATGTCCGAAGTTTCAGCGGGATTTCCAAAATGTTGAGAGGAACTCGAAACATGTCAAACTGGGTTTTGAGAATCTCTCCCGGAGTTTGAGAGATTTGGACGTGATAGGGTACCAGTCTTGTCGTGGATTGGGAACCCTTCGCCAGAATGTCCAAAGTTTCAGCGGGATTTCCAAAATGTTGAGAGGAACTCGAAGCATGTGAACCTTGGTTTTGAGAATCTCTCCCGGAGTTTGAGAGATTTGGACGTGAAAGGGTACCAGTCTTGTCGGGGATTGGGAACCCTTCGCCAGAATGTCCAAAGTTTCAGCGGGATTTCCAAAATGTTGAGAGGAACTCGAAACATGTCAACCTCGGTTTTGAGAATCTCTCCCGGAGTTTGAGAGATTTGGACGTGAAAGGGTACCAGTCTTGTCGGGGATTGGGAACCCTTCGCCAGAATGTCCAAAGTTTCAGCGGGATTTCCAAAATGTTGAGAGGAACTCGAAACATGTCAACCTCGGTTTTGAGAATCTCTCCCGGAGTTTGAGAGGTTTGGACGTGAAAGGGTAGCAGTCTTGTCGGGGATTGGGAACCCTTCGCGAGAATGACCAAAGTTTCAGTGGGATTTCCAAAATGTTGAGAGGAACTCGAAACATGTCAACCTTGGTTTTGAGAATGTCTCCCGGAGTTTGAGAGATTTGGACGTGAAAGGGAACCAGTCTTGTCGGGGATTGGGAACCCTTCGCCAGAATGTCCAAAGTTTCAGCGGGATTTCCAAAATGTTGAGAGGAACTCGAAACATGTCAACCTTGGTTTTGAGAATCTCTCCCGGAGTTTGAGAGATTTGGACGTGAAAGGGTACCAGTCTTGTCGGGGATTGGGAACCCTTCGCCAGAATGTCCAAAGTTTCAGCGGGATTTCCAAAATGTTGAGAGGAACTCGAAACATGTCAACATTGGTTTTGAGAATCTCTCCCGGAGTTTGAGAGATTTGGACGTGAAAGGGTACCAGTCTTGTCGGGGATTGGGAACCCTTCGCCAGAATGTCCAAATTTCAGCGGGATTTCCAAAATGTTGATAGGAACTCGAAACATGTCAAACTGGGTTTTGAGAATCTCTCCCGGAGTTTGAGAGATTTGGACCTGAAAGGGTACCAGTCTTGTCGGGGATTGGGAACCCTTCGCCAGAATGTCCAAAGTTTCAGCGGGATTTCCAAAATGTTGAGAGGAACTCGAAGCATGTGAACCTTGGTTTTGAGAATCTCTCCCGGAGTTTGAGAGATTTGGACGTGAAAGGGTACCAGTCTTGTCGGGGATTGGGAACCCTTCGCCAGAATGTCCGAAGTTTCAGCGGGATTTCCAAAATGTTGAGAGGAACTCGAAACATGTCAACCTCGGTTTTGAGAATCTCTCCCGGAGTTTGAGAGATTTGGACGTGAAAGGGTACCAGTCTTGTCGGGGATTGGGAACCCTTCGCCAGAATGTCCAAAGTTTCAGCGGGATTTCCAAAATGTTGAGAGGAACTCGAAACATGTCAACCTTGGTTTTGAGAATCTCTCCCGGAGTTTGAGAGATTTGGACGTGAAAGGGTAGCAGTCTTGTCGGGGATTGGGAACCCTTCGTGAGAATGACCAAAGTTTCAGCGGGATTTCCAAAATGTTGAAAGGAACTCGAAACATGTCAACCTTGGTTTTGAGAATCTCTCCCGGAGTTTGAGAGATTTGGACGTGAAAGGGAACCAGTCTTGTCGGGGATTGGGAAACCTTGGCCAGAATGTCCAAAGTTTCAGCGGGATTTCCAAAATGTTGAGAGGAACTCGAAACATGTCAACCTTGGTTTTGAGAATCTCTCCCGGAGTTTGAGAGATTTGGACGTGAAAGGGTACCAGTCTTGTCGGGGATTGGGAACCCTTCGCCAGAATGTCCAAAGTTTCAGCGGGATTTCCAAAATGTTGAGAGGAACTCGAAACATGTCAACCTTGGTTTTGAGAATCTCTCCCGGAGTTTGAGAGATTTGGACGTGAAAGGGTACCAGTCTTGTCGGGGATTGGGAACCCTTCGCCAGAATGTCCAAAGTTTCAGCGGGATTTCCAAAATGTTGAGAGGAACTCGAAACATGTCAACCTTGGTTTTGAGAATCTCTCCCGGAGTTTGAGAGATTTGGACGTGAAAGGGAACCAGTCTTGTCGGGGATTGGGAACCCTTCGCCAGAATGTCCAAAGTTTCAGCGGGATTTCCAAAATGTTGAGAGGAACTCGAAACATGTAAACCTCGGTTTTGAGAATCTCTCCCGGAGTTTGAGAGATTTGGACGTGAAAGGGTACCAGTCTTGTCGGGGATTGGGAACCCTTCGTGAGAATGACCAAAGTTTCAGCGGGATTTCAAAAATGTTGAGAGGAACTCGAAACATGTCAACCTTGGTTTTGAGAATCTCTCCCGGAGTTTGAGAGATTTGGACGTGAAAGGGAACCAGTCTTGTCGGGGATTGGGAACCCTTGGCCAGAATGTCCAAAGTTTCAGCGGGATTTCCAAAATGTTGAGAGGAACTCGAAACATGTCAACCTTGGTTTTGAGAATCTCTCCCGGAGTTTGAGAGATTTGGACGTGAAAGGGTACCAGTCTTGTCGGGGATTGGGAACCCTTGGCGAGAATGTCCAAAGTTTCAGCGGGATTTCCAAAATGTTGAGAGGAACTCGAAACATGTCAACCTTGGTTTTGAGAATCTCTCCCGGAGTTTGAGAGATTTGGACCTGAAACGGTACCAGTCTTGTCGGGGATTGGGAACCCTTCGCCAGAATGTCCAAAGTTTCAGCGGGATTTCCAAAATGTTGAGAGGAACTCGAAACATGTCAACCTTGGTTTTGAGAATCTCTCCCGGAGTTTGAGAGATTTGGACGTGAAAGGGTACCAGTCTTGTCGGGGATTGGGAACCCTTCGCGAGAATGACCAAAGTTTCAGCGGGATTTCCAAAATGTTGAAAGGAACTCGAAACATGTCAACCTTGGTTTTGAGAATCTCTCCCGGAGTTTGAGAGATTTGGACGTGAAAGGGTACCAGTCTTGTCGGGGATTGGGAACCCTTCGCCAGAATGTCCAAAGTTTCAGGGGGATTTCCAAAATGTTGAAAGGAACTCGAAACATGTCAACCTCGGTTTTGAGAATCTCTCCCGGAGTTTGAGAGATTTGGACGTGAAAGGGTACCAGTCTTGTCGGGGATTGGGAACCATTCGCGAGAATGACCAAAGTTTCAGCGGGATTTCTAAAATGTTGAAAGGAACTCGAATCATGTCAACCTTGGTTTTGAGAATCTCTCCCGGAGTTTGAGAGATTTGGACGTGAAAGGGTACCAGTCTTGTCGGGGACTGCGAACCCTTCGCCAGAATGTCCGAAGTTTCAGCGGGATTTCCAAAATGTTGAGAGGAACTCGAAACATGTCAAACTGGGTTTTGAGAATCTCTCCCGGAGTTTGAGAGATTTGGACGTGATAGGGTACCAGTCTTGTCGTGGATTGGGAACCCTTCGCCAGAATGTCCAAAGTTTCAGCGGGATTTCCAAAATGTTGAGAGGAACTCGAAGCATGTGAACCTTGGTTTTGAGAATCTCTCCCGGAGTTTGAGAGATTTGGACGTGAAAGGGTACCAGTCTTGTCGGGGATTGGGAACCCTTCGCCAGAATGTCCAAAGTTTCAGCGGGATTTCCAAAATGTTGAGAGGAACTCGAAACATGTCAACCTCGGTTTTGAGAATCTCTCCCGGAGTTTGAGAGATTTGGACGTGAAAGGGTACCAGTCTTGTCGGGGATTGGGAACCCTTCGCCAGAATGTCCAAAGTTTCAGCGGGATTTCCAAAATGTTGAGAGGAACTCGAAACATGTCAACCTCGGTTTTGAGAATCTCTCCCGGAGTTTGAGAGGTTTGGACGTGAAAGGGTAGCAGTCTTGTCGGGGATTGGGAACCCTTCGCGAGAATGACCAAAGTTTCAGTGGGATTTCCAAAATGTTGAGAGGAACTCGAAACATGTCAACCTTGGTTTTGAGAATGTCTCCCGGAGTTTGAGAGATTTGGACGTGAAAGGGAACCAGTCTTGTCGGGGATTGGGAACCCTTCGCCAGAATGTCCAAAGTTTCAGCGGGATTTCCAAAATGTTGAGAGGAACTCGAAACATGTCAGCCTTGGTTTTGAGAATCTCTCCCGGAGTTTGAGAGATTTGGACGTGAAAGGGTACCAGTCTTGTCGGGGATTGGGAACCCTTCGCCAGAATGTCCAAAGTTTCAGCGGGATTTCCAAAATGTTGAGAGGAACTCGAAACATGTCAACATTGGTTTTGAGAATCTCTCCCGGAGTTTGAGAGATTTGGACGTGAAAGGGTACCAGTCTTGTCGGGGATTGGGAACCCTTCGCCAGAATGTCCAAATTTCAGCGGGATTTCCAAAATGTTGATAGGAACTCGAAACATGTCAAACTGGGTTTTGAGAATCTCTCCCGGAGTTTGAGAGATTTGGACCTGAAAGGGTACCAGTCTTGTCGGGGATTGGGAACCCTTCGCCAGAATGTCCAAAGTTTCAGCGGGATTTCCAAAATGTTGAGAGGAACTCGAAGCATGTGAACCTTGGTTTTGAGAATCTCTCCCGGAGTTTGAGAGATTTGGACGTGAAAGGGTACCAGTCTTGTCGGGGATTGGGAACCCTTCGCCAGAATGTCCGAAGTTTCAGCCGGATTTCCAAAATGTTGAGAGGAACTCGAAACATGTCAACCTCGGTTTTGAGAATCTCTCCCGGAGTTTGAGAGATTTGGACGTGAAAGGGTACCAGTCTTGTCGGGGATTGGGAACCCTTCGCCAGAATGTCCAAAGTTTCAGCGGGATTTCCAAAATGTTGAGAGGAACTCGAAACATGTCAACCTTGGTTTTGAGAATCTCTCCCGGAGTTTGAGAGATTTGGATGTGAAAGGGTAGCAGTCTTGTCGGGGATTGGGAACCCTTCGTGAGAATGACCAAAGTTTCAGCGGGATTTCCAAAATGTTGAAAGGAACTCGAAACATGTCAACCTTGGTTTTGAGAATCTCTCCCGGAGTTTGAGAGATTTGGACGTGAAAGGGAACCAGTCTTGTCGGGGATTGGGAAACCTTGGCCAGAATGTCCAAAGTTTCAGCGGGATTTCCAAAATGTTGAGAGGAACTCGAAACATGTCAACCTTGGTTTTGAGAATCTCTCCCGGAGTTTGAGAGATTTGGACGTGAAAGGGTACCAGTCTTGTCGGGGATTGGGAACCCTTGGCCAGAATGTCCAAAGTGTCAGTGGGATTTCCAAAATGTTGAGAGGAACTCGAAACATGTCAACCTTGGTTTTGAGAATCTCTCCCGGAGTTTGAGAGATTTGGACGTGAAAGGGTACCAGTCTTGTCGGGGATTGGGAACCCTTCGCCAGAATGTCCAAAGTTTCAGCGGGATTTCCAAAATGTTGAGAGGAACTCGAAACATGTCAACCTTGGTTTTGAGAATCTCTCCCGGAGTTTGAGAGATTTGGACGTGAAAGGGTACCAGTCTTGTCGGGGATTGGGAACCCTTCGCCAGAATGTCCGAAGTTTCAGCGGGATTTCCAAAATGTTGAGAGGAACTCGAAACATGTCAACCTTGGTTTTGAGAATCTCTCCCGGAGTTTGAGAGATTTGGACGTGAAAGGGAACCAGTCTTGTCGGGGATTGGGAACCCTTCGCCAGAATGTCCAAAGTTTCAGCGGGATTTCCAAAATGTTGAGAGGAACTCGAAACATGTAAACCTCGGTTTTGAGAATCTCTCCCGGAGTTTGAGAGATTTGGACGTGAAAGGGTACCAGTCTTGTCGGGGATTGGGAACCCTTCGTGAGAATGACCAAAGTTTCAGCGGGATTTCAAAAATGTTGAGAGGAACTCGAAACATGTCAACCTTGGTTTTGAGAATCTCTCCCGGAGTTTGAGAGATTTGGACGTGAAAGGGAACCAGTCTTGTCGGGGATTGGGAACCCTTGGCCAGAATGTCCAAAGTTTCAGCGGGATTTCCAAAATGTTGAGAGGAACTCGAAACATGTCAACCTTGGTTTTGAGAATCTCTCCCGGAGTTTGAGAGATTTGGACGTGAAAGGGTACCAGTCTTGTCGGGGATTGGGAACCCTTGGCGAGAATGTCCAAAGTTTCAGCGGGATTTCCAAAATGTTGAGAGGAACTCGAAACATGTCAACCTTGGTTTTGAGAATCTCTCCCGGAGTTTGAGAGATTTGGACCTGAAACGGTACCAGTCTTGTCGGGGATTGGGAACCCTTCGCCAGAATGTCCAAAGTTTCAGCGGGATTTCCAAAATGTTGAGAGGAACTCGAAACATGTCAACCTTGGTTTTGAGAATCTCTCCCGGAGTTTGAGAGATTTGGACGTGAAAGGGTACCAGTCTTGTCGGGGATTGGGAACCCTTCGCGAGAATGACCAAAGTTTCAGCGGGATTTCCAAAATGTTGAAAGGAACTCGAAACATGTCAACCTTGGTTTTGAGAATCTCTCCCGGAGTTTGAGAGATTTGGACGTGAAAGGGTACCAGTCTTGTCGGGGATTGGGAACCCTTCGCCAGAATGTCCAAAGTTTCAGGGGGATTTCCAAAATGTTGAAAGGAACTCGAAACATGTCAACCTCGGTTTTGAGAATCTCTCCCGGAGTTTGAGAGATTTGGACGTGAAAGGGTACCAGTCTTGTCGGGGGTTGGGAACCATTCGCGAGAATGACCAAAGTTTCAGCGGGATTTCTAAAATGTTGAAAGGAACTCGAATCATGTCAACCTTGGTTTTGAGAATCTCTCCCGGAGTTTGAGAGATTTGGACGTGAAAGGGTACCAGTCTTGTCGGGGACTGCGAACCCTTCGCCAGAATGTCCGAAGTTTCAGCGGGATTTCCAAAATGTTGAGAGGAACTCGAAACATGTCAAACTGGGTTTTGAGAATCTCTCCCGGAGTTTGAGAGATTTGGACGTGATAGGGTACCAGTCTTGTCGTGGATTGGGAACCCTTCGCCAGAATGTCCAAAGTTTCAGCGGGATTTCCAAAATGTTGAGAGGAACTCGAAGCATGTGAACCTTGGTTTTGAGAATCTCTCCCGGAGTTTGAGAGATTTGGACGTGAAAGGGTACCAGTCTTGTCGGGGATTGGGAACCCTTCGCCAGAATGTCCAAAGTTTCAGCGGGATTTCCAAAATGTTGAGAGGAACTCGAAACATGTCAACCTCGGTTTTGAGAATCTCTCCCGGAGTTTGAGAGATTTGGACGTGAAAGGGTACCAGTCTTGTCGGGGATTGGGAACCCTTCGCCAGAATGTCCAAAGTTTCAGCGGGATTTCCAAAATGTTGAGAGGAACTCGAAACATGTCAACCTCGGTTTTGAGAATCTCTCCCGGAGTTTGAGAGGTTTGGACGTGAAAGGGTAGCAGTCTTGTCGGGGATTGGGAACCCTTCGCGAGAATGACCAAAGTTTCAGTGGGATTTCCAAAATGTTGAGAGGAACTCGAAACATGTCAACCTTGGTTTTGAGAATGTCTCCCGGAGTTTGAGAGATTTGGACGTGAAAGGGAACCAGTCTTGTCGGGGATTGGGAACCCTTCGCCAGAATGTCCAAAGTTTCAGCGGGATTTCCAAAATGTTGAGAGGAACTCGAAACATGTCAGCCTTGGTTTTGAGAATCTCTCCCGGAGTTTGAGAGATTTGGACGTGAAAGGGTACCAGTCTTGTCGGGGATTGGGAACCCTTCGCCAGAATGTCCAAATTTCAGCGGGATTTCCAAAATGTTGATAGGAACTCGAAACATGTCAAACTGGGTTTTGAGAATCTCTCCCGGAGTTTGAGAGATTTGGACCTGAAAGGGTACCAGTCTTGTCGGGGATTGGGAACCCTTCGCCAGAATGTCCAAAGTTTCAGCGGGATTTCCAAAATGTTGAGAGGAACTCGAAGCATGTGAACCTTGGTTTTGAGAATCTCTCCCGGAGTTTGAGAGATTTGGACGTGAAAGGGTACCAGTCTTGTCGGGGATTGGGAACCCTTCGCCAGAATGTCCGAAGTTTCAGCCGGATTTCCAAAATGTTGAGAGGAACTCGAAACATGTCAACCTCGGTTTTGAGAATCTCTCCCGGAGTTTGAGAGATTTGGACGTGAAAGGGTACCAGTCTTGTCGGGGATTGGGAACCCTTCGCCAGAATGTCCAAAGTTTCAGCGGGATTTCCAAAATGTTGAGAGGAACTCGAAACATGTCAACCTTGGTTTTGAGAATCTCTCCCGGAGTTTGAGAGATTTGGACGTGAAAGGGTAGCAGTCTTGTCGGGGATTGGGAACCCTTCGTGAGAATGACCAAAGTTTCAGCGGGATTTCCAAAATGTTGAAAGGAACTCGAAACATGTCAACCTTGGTTTTGAGAATCTCTCCCGGAGTTTGAGAGATTTGGACGTGAAAGGGAACCAGTCTTGTCGGGGATTGGGAACCCTTCGCCAGAATGTCCAAAGTTTCAGCGGGATTTCCAAAATGTTGAGAGGAACTCGAAACATGTAAACCTCGGTTTTGAGAATCTCTCCCGGAGTTTGAGAGATTTGGACGTGAAAGGGTACCAGTCTTGTCGGGGATTGGGAACCCTTCGTGAGAATGACCAAAGTTTCAGCGGGATTTCAAAAATGTTGAGAGGAACTCGAAACATGTCAACCTTTGTTTTGAGAATCTCTCCCGGAGTTTGAGAGATTTGGACGTGAAAGGGAACCAGTCTTGTCGGGGATTGGGAACCCTTGGCCAGAATGTCCAAAGTTTCAGCGGGATTTCCAAAATGTTGAGAGGAACTCGAAACATGTCAACCTTGGTTTTGAGAATCTCTCCCGGAGTTTGAGAGATTTGGACGTGAAAGGGTACCAGTCTTGTCGGGGATTGGGAACCCTTCGCCAGAATGTCCAAAGTTTCAGCGGGATTTCCAAAATGTTGAGAGGAACTCGAAACATGTCAACCTTGGTTTTGAGAATCTCTCCCGGAGTTTGAGAGATTTGGACGTGAAAGGGTAGCAGTCTTGTCGGGGATTGGGAACCCTTCGTGAGAATGACCAAAGTTTCAGCGGGATTTCCAAAATGTTGAAAGGAACTCGAAACATGTCAACCTTGGTTTTGAGAATCTCTCCCGGAGTTTGAGAGATTTGGACGTGAAAGGGAACCAGTCTTGTCGGGGATTGGGAAACCTTGGCCAGAATGTCCAAAGTTTCAGCGGGATTTCCAAAATGTTGAGAGGAACTCGAAACATGTCAACCTTGGTTTTGAGAATCTCTCCCGGAGTTTGAGAGATTTGGACGTGAAAGGGTACCAGTCTTGTCGGGGATTGGGAACCCTTGGCCAGAATGTCCAAAGTGTCAGTGGGATTTCCAAAATGTTGAGAGGAACTCGAAACATGTCAACCTTGGTTTTGAGAATCTCTCCCGGAGTTTGAGAGATTTGGACGTGAAAGGGTACCAGTCTTGTCGGGGATTGGGAACCCTTCGCCAGAATGTCCAAAGTTTCAGCGGGATTTCCAAAATGTTGAGAGGAACTCGAAACATGTCAACCTTGGTTTTGAGAATCTCTCCCGGAGTTTGAGAGATTTGGACGTGAAAGGGTACCAGTCTTGTCGGGGATTGGGAACCCTTCGCCAGAATGTCCGAAGTTTCAGCGGGATTTCCAAAATGTTGAGAGGAACTCGAAACATGTCAACCTTGGTTTTGAGAATCTCTCCCGGAGTTTGAGAGATTTGGACGTGAAAGGGAACCAGTCTTGTCGGGGATTGGGAACCCTTCGCCAGAATGTCCAAAGTTTCAGCGGGATTTCCAAAATGTTGAGAGGAACTCGAAACATGTAAACCTTGGTTTTGAGAATCTCTCCCGGAGTTTGAGAGATTTGGACGTGAAAGGGTACCAGTCTTGTCGGGGATTGGGAACCCTTCGTGAGAATGACCAAAGTTTCAGCGGGATTTCAAAAATGTTGAGAGGAACTCGAAACATGTCAACCTTGGTTTTGAGAATCTCTCCCGGAGTTTGAGAGATTTGGACGTGAAAGGGAACCAGTCTTGTCGGGGATTGGGAACCCTTGGCCAGAATGTCCAAAGTTTCAGCGGGATTTCCAAAATGTTGAGAGGAACTCGAAACATGTCAACCTTGGTTTTGAGAATCTCTCCCGGAGTTTGAGAGATTTGGACGTGAAAGGGTACCAGTCTTGTCGGGGATTGGGAAGCCTTGGCGAGAATGTCCAAAGTTTCAGCGGGATTTCCAAAATGTTGAGAGGAACTCGAAACATGTCAACCTTGGTTTTGAGAATCTCTCCCGGAGTTTGAGAGATTTGGACCTGAAACGGTACCAGTCTTGTCGGGGATTGGGAACCCTTCGCCAGAATGTCCAAAGTTTCAGCGGGATTTCCAAAATGTTGAGAGGAACTCGAAACATGTCAACCTTGGTTTTGAGAATCTCTCCCGGAGTTTGAGAGATTTGGACGTGAAAGGGTACCAGTCTTGTCGGGGATTGGGAACCCTTCGCCAGAATGTCCGAAGTTTCAGCGGGATTTCCAAAATGTTGAGAGGAACTCGAAACATGTCAACATTGGTTTTGAGAATCTCTCCCGGAGTTTGAGAGATTTGGACGTGAAAGGGTACCAGTCTTGTCGGGGGTTGGGAACCATTCGCGAGAATGACAAAAGTTTCAGCGGGATTTCTAAAATGTTGAAAGGAACTCGAATCATGTCAACCTTGGTTTTGAGAATCTCTCCCGGAGTTTGAGATATTTGGACGTGAAAGGGTACCAGTCTTGTCGGGGATTGGGAACCCTTCACCAGAATGTCCAAAGTTTCAGCGGGATTTCCAAAATGTTGAAAGGAACTCGAAACATGTCAACCTTGGTTTTGAGAATCTCTCCCGGAGTTTGAGAGATTTGGACGTGAAAGGGTACCAGTCTTGTCGGGGACTGCGAACCCTTCGCCAGAATGTCCGAAGTTTCAGCGGGATTTCCAAAATGTTGAGAGGAACTCGAAACATGTCAACCTTGGTTTTGAGAATCTCTCCCGGAGTTTGAGAGATTTGGACGTGAAAGGGTAGCAGTCTTGTCGGGGACTGCGAACCCTTCGCCAGAATGTCCGAAGTTTCAGCGGGATTTCCAAAATGTTGAGAGGAACTCGAAACATGTCAAACTGGGTTTTGAGAATCTCTCCCGGAGTTTGAGAGATTTGGACGTGAAAGGGTACCAGTCTTGTCGGGGATTGGGAACCCTTCGCCAGAATGTCCAAAGTTTAGGCGGGATTTCCAAAATGTTGAGAGGAACTCGAAGCATGTGAACCTTGGTTTTGAGAATCTCTCCCGGAGTTTGAGAGATTTGGACGTGAAAGGGTACCAGTCTTGTCGGGGATTGGGAACCCTTCGCCAGAATGTCCGAAGTTTCAGCGGGATTTCCAAAATGTTGAGAGGAACTCGAAACATGTCAACCTCGGTTTTGAGAATCTCTCCCGGAGTTTGAGAGATTTGGACGTGAAAGGGTACCAGTCTTGTCGGGGATTGGGAACCCTTCGCCAGAATGTCCAAAGTTTCAGCGGGATTTCCAAAATGTTGAGAGGAACTCGAAACATGTCAACCTCGGTTTTGAGAATCTCTCCCGGAGTTTGAGAGATTTGGACGTGAAAGGGTAGCAGTCTTGTCGGGGATTGGGAACCCTTCGCGAGAATGACCAAAGTTTCAGTGGGATTTCCAAAATGTTGAAAGGAACTCGAAACATGTCAACCTTGGTTTTGAGAATGTCTCCCGGAGTTTGAGAGATTTGGACGCGAAAGGGTACCAGTCTTGTCGGGGATTGGGAACCCTTCGCCAGAATGTCCAAAGTTTCAGCGGGATTTCCAAAATGTTGAGAGGAACTCGAAACATGTCAACATTGGTTTTGAGAATCTCTCCCGGAGTTTGAGAGATTTGGACGTGAAAGGGTACCAGTCTTGTCGGGGGTTGGGAACCATTCGCGAGAATGACCAAAGTTTCAGCGGGATTTCCAAAATGTTGAGAGGAACTCGAAACATGTCAACCTTGGTTTTGAGAATCTCTCCCGGAGTTTGAGAGATTTGGACGTGAAACGGTACCAGTCTTGTCGGGGATTGGGAACCCTTCGCGAGAATGTCCAAAGTGTCAGCGGGATTTCCAAAATGTTGAGAGGAACTCGAAACATGTCAACCTTGGTTTTGAGAATCTCTCCCGGAATTTGAGAGATTTGGACGTGAAAGGGTACCAGTCTTGTCGGGGATTGGGAACCCTTGGCGAGAATGTCCAAAGTTTCAGCGGGATTTCCAAAATGTTGAAAGGAACTCGAAACATGTCAACCTCGGTTTTGAGAATCTCTCCCGGAGTTTGAGAGATTTGGACGTGAAAGGGTACCAGTCTTGTCGGGGGTTGGGAACCCTTCGCCAGAATGACCAAAGTTTCAGCGGGATTTCTAAAATGTTGAAAGGAACTCGAATCATGTCAACCTTGGTTTTGAGAATCTCTCCCGGAGTTTGAGAGATTTGGACGTGAAAGGGTACCAGTCTTGTCGGGGATTGGGAACCCTTCGCCAGAATGTCCGAAGTTTCAGCGGGATTTCCAAAATGTTGAGAGGAACTCGAAACATGTCAACCTTGGTTTTGAGAATCTCTCCCGGAGTTTGAGAGATTTGGACGTGAAAGGGTACCAGTCTTGTCGGGGATTGGGAACCCTTCGCCAGAATGTCCAAAGTTTCAGCGGGATTTCCAAAATGTTGAAAGGAACTCGAAACATGTCAACCTTGGTTTTGAGAATCTCTCCCGGAGTTTGAGAGATTTGGACGTGAAAGGGTACCAGTCTTGTCGGGGACTGCGAACCCTTCGCCAGAATGTCTGAAGTTTCAGCGGGATTTCCAAAATGTTGAGAGGAACTCGAAACATGTCAACCTTGGTTTTGAGAATCTCTCCCGGAGTTTGAGAGATTTGGACGTGAAAGGGTACCAGTCTTGTCGGGGACTGCGAACCCTTCGCCAGAATGTCCGAAGTTTCAGCGGGATTTCCAAAATGTTGATAGGAACTCGAAACATGTCAACCTCGGTTTTGAGAATCTCTCCCGGAGTTTGAGAGATTTGGACGTGAAAGGGTACCAGTCTTGTCGGGGATTGGGAACCCTTCGCCAGAATGTCCAAAGTTTCAGCGTGATTTCCAAAATGTTGAGAGGAACTCGAAACATGTAAACCTTGGTTTTGAGAATCTCTCCCGGAGTTTGAGAGATTTGGACGTGAAAGGGTACCAGTCTTGTCGGGGATTGGGAACCCTTCGCGAGAATGACCATAGTTTCAGCGGGATTTCCAAAATGTTGAAAGGAACTCGAAACATGTCAACCTCGGTTTTGAGAATCTCTACCGGAGTTTGAGAGATTTGGACGTGAAAGGGTACCAGTCTTGTCGGGGGTTGGGAACCCTTTGCGAGAATGACCAAAGTTTCAGCGGGATTTCTAAAATGTTGAAAGGAACTCGAATCATGTCAACCTTGGTTTTGAGAATCTCTCCCGGAGTTTGAGAGATTTGGACGTGAAAGGGTACCAGTCTTGTCGGGGATTGGGAACCCTTCGCCAGAATGTCCGAAGTTTCAGCGGGATTTCCAAAATGTTGAGAGGAACTCGAAACATGTCAACCTTGGTTTTGAGAATCTCTCCCGGAGTTTGAGAGATTTGGACGTGAAAGGGTACCAGTCTTGTCGGGGACTGCGAACCCTTCGCCAGAATGTCCGAAGTTTCAGAGGGATTTCCAAAATGTTGATAGGAACTCGAAACATGTCAAACTGGGTTTTGAGAATCTCTCCCGGAGTTTGAGAGATTTGGACGTGAAAGGGTACCAGTCTTGTCGGGGATTGGGAACCCTTCGCCAGAATGTCCAAAGTTTCAGCGGGAATTCCAAAATGTTGAAAGGAACTCGAAGCATGTGAACCTTGGTTTTGAGAATCTCTCCCGGAGTTTGAGAGATTTGGACGTGAAAGGGTACCAGTCTTGTCGGGGATTGGGAACCCTTCGCCAGAATGTCCAAAGTTTCAGCGGGATTTCCAAAATGTTGAGAGGAACTCGAAACATGTCAACCTCGGTTTTGAGAATCTCTCCCGGAGTTTGAGAGATTTGGACGTGAAAGGGTACCAGTCTTGTCGGGGATTGGGAACCCTTCGCCAGAATGTCCAAAGTTTCAGCGGGATTTCCAAAATGTTGAGAGGAACTCGAAACATGTCAACCTTGGTTTTGAGAATCTCTCCCGGAGTTTGAGAGATTTGGACGTGAAACGGTAGCAGTCTTGTCGGGGATTGGGAACCCTTCGCGAGAATGACCAAAGTTTCAGCGTGATTTCCAAAATGTTGAGAGGAACTCGAAGCATGTGAACCTTGGTTTTGAGAATCTCTCCCGGAGTTTGAGAGATTTGGACGTGAAAGGGTACCAGTCTTGTCGGGGATTGGGAACCCTTGGCCAGAATGTCCAAAGTTTCAGCGGGATTTCCAAAATGTTGAGAGGAACTCGAAACATGTCAACCTTGGTTTTGAGAATCTCTCCCGGAGTTTGAGAGATTTGGACGTGAAAGGGTACCAGTCTTGTCGGGGATTGGGAACCCTTCGCGAGAATGTCCAAAGTTTCAGCGGGATTTCCAAAATGTTGAGAGGAACTCGAAACATGTCAACCTTGGTTTTGAGAATCTCTCCCGGAGTTTGAGAGATTTGGACGTGAAAGGGTACCAGTCTTGTCGGGGATTGGGAACCCTTCGCCAGAATGTCCAAAGTTTCAGCGGGATTTCCAAAATGTTGAGAGGAACTCGAAACATGTCAACCTTGGTTTTGAGAATCTCTCCCGGAGTTTGAGAGATTTGGACGTGAAAGGGTACCAGTCTTGTCGGGGATTGGGAACCCTTCGCCAGAATGTCCGAAGTTTCAGCGGGATTTCCAAAATGTTGAGAGGAACTCGAAACATGTCAACCTCGGTTTTGAGAATCTCTCCCGGAGTTTGAGAGATTTGGACGTGAAAGGGTACCAGTCTTGTCGGGGATTGGGAACCCTTCGCCAGAATGTCCAAAGTTTCAGCGGGATTTCCAAAATGTTGAGAGGAACTCGAAACATGTCAACATTGGTTTTGAGAATCTCTCCCGGAGTTTGAGAGATTTGGACGTGAAAGGGTACCAGTCTTGTCGGGGGTTGGGAACCATTCGCGAGAATGACCAAAGTTTCAGCGGGATTTCCAAAATGTTGAGAGGAACTCGAAACATGTCAACCTTGGTTTTGAGAATCTCTCCCGGAGTTTGAGAGATTTGGACGTGAAAGGGTACCAGTCTTGTCGGGGATTGGGAACCCTTGGCCAGAATGTCCAAAGTTTCAGCGGGATTTCCAAAATGTTGAGAGGAACTCGAAACATGTCAACCTTGGTTTTGAGAATCTCTCCCGGAGTTTGAGAGATTTGGACGTGAAAGGGTACCAGTCTTGTCGGGGATTGGGAACCCTTCGCGAGAATGTCCAAAGTTTCAGCGGGATTTCCAAAATGTTGAGAGGAACTCGAAACATGTCAACCTTGGTTTTGAGAATCTCTCCCGGAGTTTGAGAGATTTGGACGTGAAAGGGTACCAGTCTTGTCGGGGATTGGGAACCCTTCGCCAGAATGTCCAAAGTTTCAGCGGGATTTCCAAAATGTTGAGAGGAACTCGAAACATGTCAACCTTGGTTTTGAGAATCTCTCCCGGAGTTTGAGAGATTTGGACGTGAAAGGGTACCAGTCTTGTCGGGGATTGGGAACCCTTCGCCAGAATGTCCGAAGTTTCAGCGGGATTTCCAAAATGTTGAGAGGAACTCGAAACATGTCAACCTCGGTTTTGAGAATCTCTCCCGGAGTTTGAGAGATTTGGACGTGAAAGGGTACCAGTCTTGTCGGGGATTGGGAACCCTTCGCCAGAATGTCCAAAGTTTCAGCGGGATTTCCAAAATGTTGAGAGGAACTCGAAACATGTCAACCTTGGTTTTGAGAATCTCTCCCGGAGTTTGAGAGATTTGGACGTGAAAGGGTACCAGTCTTGTCGGGGGTTGGGAACCATTCGCGAGAATGACCAAAGTTTCAGCGGGATTTCCAAAATGTTGAGAGGAACTCGAAACATGTCAACCTTGGTTTTGAGAATCTCTCCCGGAGTTTGAGAGATTTGGACGTGAAAGGGTACCAGTCTTGTCGGGGATTGGGAACCCTTCGCGAGAATGTCCAAAGTGTCAGCGGGATTTCCAAAATGTTGAGAGGAACTCGAAACATGTCAACCTTGGTTTTGAGAATCTCTCCCGGAATTTGAGAGATTTGGACGTGAAAGGGTACCAGTCTTGTCGGGGATTGGGAACCCTTGGCGAGAATGTCCAAAGTTTCAGCGGGATTTCCAAAATGTTGAAAGGAACTCGAAACATGTCAACCTCGGTTTTGAGAATCTCTCCCGGAGTTTGAGAGATTTGGACGTGAAAGGGTACCAGTCTTGTCGGGGGTTGGGAACCCTTCGCCAGAATGACCAAAGTTTCAGCGGGATTTCTAAAATGTTGAAAGGAACTCGAATCATGTCAACCTTGGTTTTGAGAATCTCTCCCGGAGTTTGAGAGATTTGGACGTGAAAGGGTACCAGTCTTGTCGGGGATTGGGAACCCTTCGCCAGAATGTCCAAAGTTTCAGTGGGATTTCCAAAATGTTGAGAGGAACTCGAAACATGTCAACCTTGGTTTTGAGAATCTCTCCCGGAGTTTGAGAGATTTGGACGTGAAAGGGTACCAGTCTTGTCGGGGATTGGGAACCCTTCGCCAGAATGTCCAAAGTTTCAGCGGGATTTCCAAAATGTTGAAAGGAACTCGAAACATGTCAACCTTGGTTTTGAGAATCTCTCCCGGAGTTTGAGAGATTTGGACGTGAAAGGGTACCAGTCTTGTCGGGGACTGCGAACCCTTCGCCAGAATGTCCGAAGTTTCAGCGGGATTTCCAAAATGTTGAGAGGAACTCGAAACATGTCAACCTTGGTTTTGAGAATCTCTCCCGGAGTTTGAGAGATTTGGACGTGAAAGGGTACCAGTCTTGTCGGGGACTGCGAACCCTTCGCCAGAATGTCCGAAGTTTCAGCGGGATTTCCAAAATGTTGATAGGAACTCGAAACATGTCAACCTCGGTTTTGAGAATCTCTCCCGGAGTTTGAGAGATTTGGACGTGAAAGGGTACCAGTCTTGTCGGGGATTGGGAACCCTTGGCCAGAATGTCCAAAGTTTCAGCGGGATTTCCAAAATGTTGAGAGGAACTCGAAACATGTCAACATTGGTTTTGAGAATCTCTCCCGGAGTTTGAGAGATTTGGACGTGAAAGGGTAGCAGTCTTGTCGGGGATTGGGAACCCTTCGTGAGAATGACCAAAGTTTCAGCGGGATTTCCAAAATGTTGAAAGGAACTCGAAACATGTCAACCTTGGTTTTGAGAATCTCTCCCGGAGTTTGAGAGATTTGGACGTGAAAGGGTACCAGTCTTGTCGGGGATTGGGAACCCTTGGCCAGAATGTCCAAAGTTTCAGCGGGATTTCCAAAATGTTGAGAGGAACTCGAAACATGTCAACCTTGGTTTTGAGAATCTCTCCCGGAGTTTGAGAGATTTGGACGTGAAAGGGTACCAGTCTTGTCGGGGATTGGGAACCCTTGGCCAGAATGTCCAAAGTTTCAGCAGGATTTCCAAAATGTTGAGAGGAACTCGAAACATGTCAACCTTGGTTTTGAGAATCTCTCCCGGAGTTTGAGAGATTTGGACGTGAAAGGGTACCAGTCTTGTCGGGGATTGGGAACCCTTCGCCAGAATGTCCAAAGTTTCAGCGGGATTTCCAAAATGTTGAGAGGAACTCGAAACATGTCAACCTTGGTTTTGAGAATCTCTCCCGGAGTTTGAGAGATTTGGACGTGAAAGGGTACCAGTCTTGTCGGGGATTGGGAACCCTTCGCCAGAATGTCCGAAGTTTCAGCGGGATTTCCAAAATGTTGAGAGGAACTCGAAACATGTCAACCTCGGTTTTGAGAATCTCTCCCGGAGTTTGAGAGATTTGGACGTGAAAGGGTACCAGTCTTGTCGGGGATTGGGAACCCTTCGCCAGAATGTCCAAAGTTTCAGCGTGATTTCCAAAATGTTGAGAGGAACTCGAAACATGTAAACCTTGGTTTTGAGAATCTCTCCCGGAGTTTGAGAGATTTGGACGTGAAAGGGTACCAGTCTTGTCGGGGATTGGGAACCCTTCGCGAGAATGACCATAGTTTCAGCGGGATTTGCAAAATGTTGAAAGGAACTCGAAACATGTCAACCTCGGTTTTGAGAATCTCTACCGGAGTTTGAGAGATTTGGACGTGAAAGGGTACCAGTCTTGTCGGGGGTTGGGAACCCTTTGCGAGAATGACCAAAGTTTCAGCGGGATTTCTAAAATGTTGAAAGGAACTCGAATCATGTCAACCTTGGTTTTGAGAATCTCTCCCGGAGTTTGAGAGATTTGGACGTGAAAGGGTACCAGTCTTGTCGGGGATTGGGAACCCTTCGCCAGAATGTCCGAAGTTTCAGCGGGATTTCCAAAATGTTGAGAGGAACTCGAAACATGTCAACCTTGGTTTTGAGAATCTCTCCCGGAGTTTGAGAGATTTGGACGTGAAAGGGTACCAGTCTTGTCGGGGACTGCGAACCCTTCGCCAGAATGTCCGAAGTTTCAGCGGGATTTCCAAAATGTTGATAGGAACTCGAAACATGTCAAACTGGGTTTTGAGAATCTCTCCCGGAGTTTGAGAGATTTGGACGTGAAAGGGTACCAGTCTTGTCGGGGATTGGGAACCCTTCGCCAGAATGTCCAAAGTTTCAGCGGGATTTCCAAAATGTTGAGAGGAACTCGAAACATGTCAACCTTGGTTTTGAGAATCTCTCCCGGAGTTTGAGAGATTTGGACGTGAAACGGTAGCAGTCTTGTCGGGGATTGGGAACCCTTCGCGAGAATGACCAAAGTTTCAGCGTGATTTCCAAAATGTTGAGAGGAACTCGAAGCATGTGAACCTTGGTTTTGAGAATCTCTCCCGGAGTTTGAGAGATTTGGACGTGAAAGGGTACCAGTCTTGTCGGGGATTGGGAACCCTTGGCCAGAATGTCCAAAGTTTCAGCGGGATTTCCAAAATGTTGAGAGGAACTCGAAACATGTCAACCTTGGTTTTGAGAATCTCTCCCGGAGTTTGAGAGATTTGGACGTGAAAGGGTACCAGTCTTGTCGGGGATTGGGAACCCTTCGCGAGAATGTCCAAAGTTTCAGCGGGATTTCCAAAATGTTGAGAGGAACTCGAAACATGTCAACCTTGGTTTTGAGAATCTCTCCCGGAGTTTGACAGATTTGGACGTGAAAGGGTACCAGTCTTGTCGGGGATTGGGAACCCTTCGCCAGAATGTCCAAAGTTTCAGCGGGATTTCCAAAATGTTGAGAGGAACTCGAAACATGTCAACCTTGGTTTTGAGAATCTCTCCCGGAGTTTGAGAGATTTGGACGTGAAAGGGTACCAGTCTTGTTGGGGATTGGGAACCCTTCGCCAGAATGTCCGAAGTTTCAGCGGGATTTCCAAAATGTTGAGAGGAACTCGAAACATGTCAACCTCGGTTTTGAGAATCTCTCCCGGAGTTTGAGAGATTTGGACGTGAAAGGGTACCAGTCTTGTCGGGGATTGGGAACCCTTCGCCAGAATGTCCAAAGTTTCAGCGGGATTTCCAAAATGTTGAGAGGAACTCGAAACATGTCAACCTCGGTTTTGAGAATCTCTCCCGGAGTTTGAGAGATTTGGACGTGAAAGGGTACCAGTCTTGTCGGGGATTGGGAACCCTTCGCCAGAATGTCCAAAGTTTCAGCGGGATTTCCAAAATGTTGAGAGGAACTCGAAACATGTAAACCTTGGTTTTGAGAATCTCTCCCGGAGTTTGAGAGATTTGGACGTGAAAGGGTACCAGTCTTGTCGGGGATTGGGAACCCTTCGCGAGAATGACCAAAGTTTCAGCGGGATTTCCAAAATGTTGAAAGGAACTCGAAACATGTCAACCTCGGTTTTGAGAATCTCTCCCGGAGTTTGAGAGATTTGGACGTGAAAGGGTACCAGTCTTGTCGGGGATTGGGAACCCTTCGCCAGAATGTCCAAAGTTTCACGGGATTTCCAAAATGTTGAAAGGAACTCGAAACATGTCAACCTCGGTTTTGAGAATCTCTCCCGGAGTTTGAGAGATTTGGACGTGAAAGGGTACCAGTCTTGTCGGGGGTTGGGAACCCTTCGCGAGAATGACCAAAGTTTCAGCGGGATTTCCAAAATGTTGAGAGGAACTCGAAACATGTCTACCTTGGTTTTGACAATCTCTCCCGGAGTTTGAGAGATTTGGACGTGAAAGGGTACCAGTCTTGTCGGGGACTGCGAACCCTTCACCAGAATGTCCGAAGTTTCAGCGGGATTTCCAAAATGTTGAGAGGAACTCGAAACATGTCAACCTTGGTTTTGAGAATCTCTCCCGGAGTTTGAGAGATTTGGACGTGAAAGGGTACCAGTCTTGTCGGGGACTGCGAACCCTTCGCCAGAATGTCCGAAGTTTCAGCGGGATTTCCAAAATGTTGATAGGAACTCGAAACATATCAAACTGGGTTTTGAGAATCTCTCCCGGAGTTTGAGAGATTTGGACGTGAAAGGGTACCAGTCTTGTCGGGGATTGGGAACCCTTCGCCAGAATGACCAAAGTTTCAGCGGTATTTCCAAAATGTTGAAAGGAACTCGAAACATGTCAACCTCGGTTTTGAGAATCTCTCCCGGAGTTTGAGAGATTTGGACGTGAAAGGGTACCAGTCTTGACGGGGGTTGGGAACCCTTCGCGAGAATGACCAAAGTTTCAGCGGGATTTCTAAAATGTTGAAAGGAACTCGAATCATGTCAACCTTGGTTTTGAGAATCTCTCCCGGAGTTTGAGAGATTTGGACGTGAAAGGGTACCAGTCTTGTCGGGGATTGGGAACCCTTCGCGAGATGTCCAAAGTTTCAGCGGGATTTCCAAAATGTTGAAAGGAACTCGAAACATGTCAACCTTGGTTTTGAGAATCTCTCCCGGAGTTTGAGAGATTTGGACGTGAAAGGGTACCAGTCTTGTCGGGGACTGCGAACCCTTCGCCAGAATGTCCGAAGTTTCAGCGGGATTTCCAAAATGTTGAGAGGAACTCGAAACATGTCAACCTTGGTTTTGAGAATCTCTCCCGGAGTTTGAGAGATTTGGACGTGAAAGGGTACCAGTCTTGTCGGGGACTGCGAACCCTTCGCCAGGATGTCCAAAGTTTCAGCGGGATTTCCAAAATGTTGAAAGGAACTCGAAACATGTCAACCTCGGTTTTGAGAATCTCTCCCGGAGTTTGAGAGATTTGGACGTGAAAGGGTACCAGTCTTGTCGGGGATTGGGAACCCTTCGCCAGAATGTCCAAAGTTTCAGCGGGATTTCCAAAATGTTGAGAGGAACTCGAAACATGTCAACCTTGGTTTTGAGAATCTCTCCCGGAGTTTGAGAGATTTGGACGTGAAACGGTAGCAGTCTTGTCGGGGATTGGGAACCCTTCGCGAGAATGACCAAAGTTTCAGCGGGATTTCCAAAATGTTGAGAGGAACTCGAAACATGTCAACCTTGGTTTTGAGAATGTCTCCCGGAGTTTGAGAGATTTGGACGTGAAAGGGAACCAGTCTTGTCGGGGATTGGGAACCCTTCGCCAGAATGTCCAAAGTTTCAGCGGGATTTCCAAAATGTTGAGAGGAACTCGAAACATGTCAACCTTGGTTTTGAGAATCTCTCCCGGAGTTTGAGAGATTTGGACGTGAAAGGGAACCAGTCTTGTCGGGGATTGGGAACCCTTCGCCAGAATGTCCAAAGTTTCAGCGGGATTTCCAAAATGTTGAGAGGAACTCGAAACATGTCAACATTGGTTTTGAGAATCTCTCCCGGAGTTTGAGAGATTTGGACGTGAAAGGGTACCAGTCTTGTCGGGGATTGGGAACCCTTCGCCAGAATGTCCAAATTTCAGCGGGATTTCCAAAATGTTGAAAGGAACTCGAAACATGTCAACCTTGGTTTTGAGAATCTCTCCCGGAGTTTGAGAGATTTGGACGTGAAAGGGTACCAGTCTTGTCGGGGATTGGGAACCCTTCGCCAGAATGTCCAAAGTTTCAGCGGGATTTCCAAAATGTTGAGAGGAACTCGAAACATGTCAACCTTGGTTTTGAGAATCTCTCCCGGAGTTTGAGAGATTTGGACGTGAAAGGGTACCAGTCTTGTCGGGGATTGGGAACCCTTCGCCAGAATGTCCGAAGTTTCAGCGGGATTTCCAAAATGTTGAGAGGAACTCGAAACATGTCAACCTCGGTTTTGAGAATCTCTCCCGGAGTTTGAGAGATTTGGACGTGAAAGGGTACCAGTCTTGTCGGGGATTGGGAACCCTTCGCCAGAATGTCCAAAGTTTCAGCGTGATTTCCAAAATGTTGAGAGGAACTCGAAACATGTAAACCTTGGTTTTGAGAATCTCTCCCGGAGTTTGAGAGATTTGGACGTGAAAGGGTACCAGTCTTGTCGGGGATTGGGAACCCTTCGCGAGAATGACCAAAGTTTCAGCGGGATTTCCAAAATGTTGAAAGGAACTCGAAACATGTCAACCTCGGTTTTGAGAATCTCTCCCGGAGTTTGAGAGATTTGGACGTGAAAGGGTACCAGTCTTGTCGGGGATTGGGAACCCTTCGCCAGAATGTCCAAAGTTTCAGCGGTATTTCCAAAATGTTGAAAGGAACTCGAAACATGTCAACCTCGGTTTTGAGAATCTCTCCCGGAGTTTGAGAGATTTGGACGTGAAAGGGTACCAGTCTTGTCGGGGGTTGGGAACCCTTCGCGAGAATGACCAAAGTTTCAGCGGGATTTCCAAAATGTTGAGAGGAACTCGAAACATGTCTACCTTGGTTTTGACAATCTCTCCCGGAGTTTGAGAGATTTGGACGTGAAAGGGTACCAGTCTTGTCGGGGACTGCGAACCGTTCGCCAGAATGTCCGAAGTTTCAGCGGGATTTCCAAAATGTTGAGAGGAACTCGAAACATGTCAACCTTGGTTTTGAGAATCTCTCCCGGAGTTTGAGAGATTTGGACGTGAAAGGGTACCAGTCTTGTCGGGGACTGCGAACCCTTCGCCAGAATGTCCGAAGTTTCAGCGGGATTTCCAAAATGTTGATAGGAACTCGAAACATATCAAACTGGGTTTTGAGAATCTCTCCCGGAGTTTGAGAGATTTGGACGTGAAAGGGTACCAGTCTTGTCGGGGATTGGGAACCCTTCGCCAGAATGTCCAAAGTTTCAGCGGTATTTCCAAAATGTTGAAAGGAACTCGAAACATGTCAACCTCGGTTTTGAGAATCTCTCCCGGAGTTTGAGAGATTTGGACGTGAAAGGGTACCAGTCTTGACGGGGGTTGGGAACCCTTCGCGAGAATGACCAAAGTTTCAGCGGGATTTCTAAAATGTTGAAAGGAACTCGAATCATGTCAACCTTGGTTTTGAGAATCTCTCCCGGAGTTTGAGAGATTTGGACGTGAAAGGGTACCAGTCTTGTCGGGGATTGGGAACCCTTCGCGAGATGTCCAAAGTTTCAGCGGGATTTCCAAAATGTTGAAAGGAACTCGAAACATGTCAACCTTGGTTTTGAGAATCTCTCCCGGAGTTTGAGAGATTTGGACGTGAAAAGGTACCAGTCTTGTCGGGGACTGCGAACCCTTCGCCAGAATGTCCGAAGTTTCAGCGGGATTTCCAAAATGTTGAGAGGAACTCGAAACATGTCAACCTTGGTTTTGAGAATCTCTCCCGGAGTTTGAGAGATTTGGACGTGAAAGGGTACCAGTCTTGTCGGGGACTGCGAACCCTTCGCCAGGATGTCCAAAGTTTCAGCGGGATTTCCAAAATGTTGAAAGGAACTCGAAACATGTCAACCTCGGTTTTGAGAATCTCTCCCGGAGTTTGAGAGATTTGGACGTGAAAGGGTACCAGTCTTGTCGGGGATTGGGAACCCTTCGCCAGAATGTCCAAAGTTTCAGCGGGATTTCCAAAATGTTGAGAGGAACTCGAAACATGTCAACCTTGGTTTTGAGAATCTCTCCCGGAGTTTGAGAGATTTGGACGTGAAACGGTAGCAGTCTTGTCGGGGATTGGGAACCCTTCGCGAGAATGACCAAAGTTTCAGCGGGATTTCCAAAATGTTGAGAGGAACTCGAAACATGTCAACCTTGGTTTTGAGAATGTCTCCCGGAGTTTGAGAGATTTGGACGTGAAAGGGAACCAGTCTTGTCGGGGATTGGGAACCCTTCGCCAGAATGTCCAAAGTTTCAGCGGGATTTCCAAAATGTTGAGAGGAACTCGAAACATGTCAACCTTGGTTTTGAGAATCTCTCCCGGAGTTTGAGAGATTTGGACGTGAAAGGGTACCAGTCTTGTCGGGGATTGGGAACCCTTCGCCAGAATGTCCAAAGTTTCAGCGGGATTTCCAAAATGTTGAGAGGAACTCGAAACATGTCAACATTGGTTTTGAGAATCTCTCCCGGAGTTTGAGAGATTTGGACGTGAAAGGGTACCAGTCTTGTCGGGGATTGGGAACCCTTCGCCAGAATGTCCAAATTTCAGCGGGATTTCCAAAATGTTGAAAGGAACTCGAAACATGTCAACCTTGGTTTTGAGAATCTCTCCCGGAGTTTGAGAGATTTGGACGTGAAAGGGTACCAGTCTTGTCGGGGATTGGGAACCCTTCGCCAGAATGTCCAAAGTTTCAGCGGGATTTCCAAAATGTTGAGAGGAACTCGAAACATGCCAACCTTGGTTTTGAGAATCTCTCCCGGAGTTTGAGAGATTTGGACGTGAAAGGGTACCAGTCTTGTCGGGGATTGGGAACCCTTCGCCAGAATGTCCAAAGTTTCAGCGGGATTTCCAAAATGTTGAGAGGAACTCGAAACATGTCAACCTCGGTTTTGAGAATCTCTCCCGGAGTTTGAGAGATTTGGACGTGAAAGGGTACCAGTCTTGTCGGGGATTGGGAACCCTTCGCCAGAATGACCAAAGTTTCAGCGGGATTTCCAAAATGTTGAGAGGAACTCGAAACATGTCAACCTTGGTTTTGAGAATCTCTCCCGGAGTTTGAGAGATTTGGACGTGAAAGGGAACCAGTCTTGTCGGGGATTGGGAACCCTGGCCAGAATGTCCAAAGTGTCAGCGGGATTTCCAAAATGTTGAGAGGAACTCGAAACATGTCAACCTCGGTTTTGAGAATCTCTCCCGGAGTTTGAGAGATTTGGACGTGAAAGGGAACCAGTCTTGTCGGGGATTGGGAACCCTTGGCCAGAATGTCCAAAGTGTCAGCGGGATTTCCAAAATGTTGAGAGGAACTCGAAACATGTCAACCTTGGTTTTGAGAATCTCTCCCGGAGTTTGAGAGATTTGGACGTGAAAGGGTACCAGTCTTGTCGGGGATTGGGAACCCTTCGCGAGAATGTCCAAAGTTTCAGCGGGATTTCTAAAATGTTGAAAGGAACTCGAAACATGTCAACCTCGGTTTTGAGAATCTCTCCCGGAGTTTGAGAGATTTGGACGTGAAAGGGTACCAGTCTTGTCGGGGATTGGGAACCCTTCGCCAGAATGTCCAAAGTTTCAGCGGGATTTCCAAAATGTTGAGAGGAACTCGAAACATGTCAACCTTGGTTTTGAGAATCTCTCCCGGAGTTTGAGAGATTTGGACGTGAAAGGGTACCAGTCTTGTCGGGGATTGGGAACCCTTCGCGAGAATGTCCAAAGTTTCAGCGGGATTTCTAAAATGTTGAAAGGAACTCGAAACATGTCAACCTTGGTTTTGAGAATCTCTCCCGGAGTTTGAGAGATTTGGACGTGAAAGGGTACCAGTCTTGTCGGGGATTGGGAACCCTTCGCCAGAATGACCAAAGTTTCAGCGGGATTTCTAAAATGTTGAAAGGAACTCGAAACATGTCAGCCTTGGTTTTGAGAATCTCTCCCGGAGTTTGAGAGATTTGGACGTGAAAGGGTACCAGTCTTGTCGGGGATTTGGAACCCTTCGCCAGAATGACCGAAGTTTCAGCGGGATTTCCAAAATGTTGAGAGGAACTCGAAACATGTCAGCCTTGGTTTTGAGAATCTCTCCCGGAGTTTGAGAGATTTGGACGTGAAAGGGTACCAGTCTTGTCGGGGATTGGGAACCCTTCGCCAGAATGTCCAAAGTTTCAGCGGGATTTCCAAAATGTTGAAAGGAACTCGAAACATGTCAACCTTGGTTTTGAGAATCTCTCCCGGAGTTTGAGAGATTTGGACGTGAAAGGGTACCAGTCTTGTCGGGGATTGGGAACCCTTCGCGAGGATGTCCAAAGTTTCAGCGGGATTTCCAAAATGTTGAAAGGAACTCGAAACATGTCAACCTCGGTTTTGAGAATCTCTCCCGGAGTTTGAGAGATTTGGACGTGAAAGGGTACCAGTCTTGTCGGGGGTTGGGAACCCTTCGCCAGAATGACCAAAGTTTCAGCGGGATTTCTAAAATGTTGAAAGGAACTCGAATCATGTCAACCTTGGTTTTGAGAATCTCTCCCGGAGTTTGAGAGATTTGGACGTGAAAGGGTACCAGTCTTGTCGGGGATTGGGAACCCTTCGCCAGAATGTCCAAAGTTTCAGCGGGATTTCCAAAATGTTGAGAGGAACTCGAAACATGTCAACCTTGGTTTTGAGAATCTCTCCCGGAGTTTGAGAGATTTGGACGTGAAAGGGTACCAGTCTTGTCGGGGATTGGGAACCCTTCGCCAGAATGTCCAAAGTTTCAGCGGGATTTCCAAAATGTTGAGAGGAACTCGAAACATGTCAACCTTGGTTTTGAGAATCTCTCCCGGAGTTTGAGAGATTTGGACGTGAAAGGGTACCAGTCTTGTCGGGGACTGCGAACCCTTCGCCAGAATGTCCGAAGTTTCAGCGGGATTTCCAAAATGTTGATAGGAACTCGAAACATGTCAAACTGGGTTTTGAGAATCTCTCCCGGAGTTTGAGAGATTTGGACGTGAAAGGGTACCAGTCTTGTCGGGGATTTGGAACCCTTCGCCAGAATGTCCAAAGTTTCAGCGGGATTTCCAAAATGTTGAGAGGAACTCGAAACATGTCAGCCTTGGTTTTTAGAATCTCTCCCGGAGTTTGAGAGATTTGGACGTGAAAGGGTACCAGTCTTGTCGGGGATTGGGAACCCTTCGCCAGAATGTCCGAAGTTTCAGCGGGATTTCCAAAATGTTGAGAGGAACTCGAAACATGTCAACCTTGGTTTTGAGAATCTCTTCCGGAGTTTGAGAGATTTGGACGTGAAAGGGTAGCAGTCTTGTCGGGGATTGGGAACCCTTCGCGAGAATGACCAAAGTTTCAGCGGGATTTCCAAAATGTTGAGAGGAACTCGAAACATGTCAACCTTGGTTTTGAGAATCTCTCCCGGAGTTTGAGAGATTTGGACGTGAAAGGGAACCAGTCTTGTCGGGGATTGGGAACCCTGGCCAGAATGTCCAAAGTGTCAGCGGGATTTCCAAAATGTTGAGAGGAACTCGAAACATGTCAACCTTGGTTTTGAGAATCTCTCCCGGAGTTTGAGAGATTTGGACGTGAAAGGGAACCAGTCTTGTCGGGGATTGGGAACCCTTGGCCAGAATGTCCAAAGTGTCAGCGGGATTTCCAAAATGTTGAGAGGAACTCGAAACATGTCAACCTTGGTTTTGAGAATCTCTCCCGGAGTTTGAGAGATTTGGACGTGAAAGGGTACCAGTCTTGTGGGGGATTGGGAACCCTTCGCCAGAATGTCCAAAGTTTCAGCGGGATTTCCAAAATGTTGAGAGGAACTCGAGACATGTCAACCTTGGTTTTGAGAATCTCTCCCGGAGTTTGAGAGATTTGGACGTGAATAAGTACCAGTCTTGTCGGGGATTGGGAACCCTTCGCGAGAATGTCCAAAGTTTCAGCGGGATTTCTAAAATGTTGAAAGGAACTCGAAACATGTCAACCTCGGTTTTGAGAATCTCTCCCGGAGTTTGAGAGATTTGGACGTGAAAGGGTACCAGTCTTGTCGGGGATTGGGAACCCTTCGCCAGAATGTCCGAAGTTTCAGCGGGATTTCCAAAATGTTGAGAGGAACTCGAAACATGTCAACCTTGGTTTTGAGAATCTCTCCCGGAGTTTGAGAGATTTGGACGTGAAAGGGTACCAGTCTTGTCGGGGATTGGGAACCCTTCGCCAGAATGTCCAAAGTTTCAGCGGGATTTCTAAAATGTTAAAAGGAACTCGAAACATGTCAACCTCGGTTTTGAGAATCTCTCCCGGAGTTTGAGAGATTTGGACGTGAAAGGGTACCAGTCTTGTCGGGGATTGGGAACCCTTCTCCAGAATGACCAAAGTTTCAGCGGGATTTCTAAAATGTTGAAAGGAACTCGAAACATGTCAGCCTTGGTTTTGAGAATCTCTCCCGGAGTTTGAGAGATTTGGACGTGAAAGGGTACCAGTCTTGTCGGGGATTTGGAACCCTTCGCCAGAATGACCGAAGTTTCAGCGGGATTTCCAAAATGTTGATAGGAACTCGAAACATGTCAAACTGGGTTTTGAGAATCTCTCCCGGAGTTTGAGAGATTTGGACGTGAAAGGGTACCAGTCTTGTCGGGGATTTGGAACCCTTCGCCAGAATGTCCAAAGTTTCAGCGGGATTTCCAAAATGTTGAGAGGAACTCGAAACATGTCAGCCTTGGTTTTTAGAATCTCTCCCGGAGTTTGAGAGATTTGGACGTGAAAGGGTACCAGTCTTGTCGGGGATTGGGAACCCTTCGCCAGAATGTCCGAAGTTTCAGCGGGATTTCCAAAATGTTGAGAGGAACTCGAAACATGTCAACCTTGGTTTTGAGAATCTCTTCCGGAGTTTGAGAGATTTGGACGTGAAAGGGTAGCAGTCTTGTCGGGGATTGGGAACCCTTCGCGAGAATGACCAAAGTTTCAGCGGGATTTCCAAAATGTTGAGAGGAACTCGAAACATGTCAACCTTGGTTTTGAGAATCTCTCCCGGAGTTTGAGAGATTTGGACGTGAAAGGGAACCAGTCTTGTCGGGGATTGGGAACCCTGGCCAGAATGTCCAAAGTGTCAGCGGGATTTCCAAAATGTTGAGAGGAACTCGAAACATGTCAACCTTGGTTTTGAGAATCTCTCCCGGAGTTTGAGAGATTTGGACGTGAAAGGGAACCAGTCTTGTCGGGGATTGGGAACCCTTGGCCAGAATGTCCAAAGTGTCAGCGGGATTTCCAAAATGTTGAGAGGAACTCGAAACATGTCAACCTTGGTTTTGAGAATCTCTCCCGGAGTTTGAGAGATTTGGACGTGAAAGGGTACCAGTCTTGTGGGGGATTGGGAACCCTTCGCCAGAATGTCCAAAGTTTCAGCGGGATTTCCAAAATGTTGAGAGGAACTCGAGACATGTCAACCTTGGTTTTGAGAATCTCTCCCGGAGTTTGAGAGATTTGGACGTGAATAAGTACCAGTCTTGTCGGGGATTGGGAACCCTTCGCGAGAATGTCCAAAGTTTCAGCGGGATTTCTAAAATGTTGAAAGGAACTCGAAACATGTCAACCTCGGTTTTGAGAATCTCTCCCGGAGTTTGAGAGATTTGGACGTGAAAGGGTACCAGTCTTGTCGGGGATTGGGAACCCTTCGCCAGAATGTCCGAAGTTTCAGCGGGATTTCCAAAATGTTGAGAGGAACTCGAAACATGTCAACCTTGGTTTTGAGAATCTCTCCCGGAGTTTGAGAGATTTGGACGTGAAAGGGTACCAGTCTTGTCGGGGATTGGGAACCCTTCGCCAGAATGTCCAAAGTTTCAGCGGGATTTCTAAAATGTTAAAAGGAACTCGAAACATGTCAACCTCGGTTTTGAGAATCTCTCCCGGAGTTTGAGAGATTTGGACGTGAAAGGGTACCAGTCTTGTCGGGGATTGGGAACCCTTCTCCAGAATGACCAAAGTTTCAGCGGGATTTCTAAAATGTTGAAAGGAACTCGAAACATGTCAGCCTTGGTTTTGAGAATCTCTCCCGGAGTTTGAGAGATTTGGACGTGAAAGGGTACCAGTCTTGTCGGGGATTTGGAACCCTTCGCCAGAATGACCGAAGTTTCAGCGGGATTTCCAAAATGTTGAGAGGAACTCGAAACATGTCAGCCTTGGTTTTGAGAATCTCTCCCGGAGTTTGAGAGATTTGGACGTGAAAGGGTACCAGTCTTGTCGGGGATTGGGAACCCTTCGCCAGAATGTCCAAAGTTTCAGCGGGATTTCCAAAATGTTGAAAGGAACTCGAAACATGTCAACCTCGGTTTTGAGAATCTCTCCCGGAGTTTGAGAGATTTGGACGTGAAAGGGTACCAGTCTTGTCGGGGATTGGGAACCCTTCGCGAGAATGTCCAAAGTTTCAGGGGGATTTCCAAAATGTTGAAAGGAACTCGAAACATGTCAACCTCGGTTTTGAGAATCTCTCCCGGAGTTTGAGAGATTTGGACGTGAAAGGGTACCAGTCTTGTCGGGGATTGGGAACCCTTCGCCAGAATGTCCAAAGTTTCAGCGGGATTTCCAAAATGTTGAGAGGAACTCGAAACATGTTAACCTTGGTTTTGAGAATCTCTCCCGGAGTTTGAGAGATTTGGACGTGAAAGGGTACCAGTCTTGTCGGGGACTGCGAACCCTTCGCCAGAATGTCCGAAGTTTCAGAGGGATTTCCAAAATGTTGAGAGGAACTCGAAACATGTCAACATTGGTTTTGAGAATCTCTCCCGGAGTTTGAGAGATTTGGACGTGAAAGGGTACCAGTCTTGTCGGGGACTGCGAACCCTTCGCCAGAATGTCCGAAGTTTCAGCGGGATTTCCAAAATGTTGATAGGAACTCGAAACATGTCAAACTGGGTTTTGAGAATCTCTCCCGGAGTTTGAGAGATTTGGACGTGAAAGGGTACCAGTCTTGTCGGGGATTTGGAACCCTTCGCCAGAATGTCCAAAGTTTCAGCGGGATTTCCAAAATGTTGAGAGGAACTCGAAACATGTCAGCCTTGGTTTTGAGAATCTCTCCCGGAGTTTGAGAGATTTGGACGTGAAAGGGTACCAGTCTTGTCGGGGATTGGGAACCCTTCGCCAGAATGTCCAAAGTTTCAGCGGGATTTCCAAAATGTTGAGAGGAACTCGAAGCATGTGAACCTTGGTTTTGAGAATCTCTCCCGGAGTTTGAGAGATTTGGACGTGAAAGGGAACCAGTCTTGTCGGGGATTGGGAACCCTTCGCCAGAATGTCCAAAGTTTCAGCGGGATTTCCAAAATGTTGAGAGGAACTCGAAACATGTCAACATTGGTTTTGAGAATCTCTCCCGGAGTTTGAGAGATTTGGACGTGAAAGGGTACCAGTCTTGTCGGGGATTGGGAACCCTTCGCCAGAATGTCCAAAGTTTCAGCGGGATTTCCAAAATGTTGAGAGGAACTCGAAACATGTCAACCTTGGTTTTGAGAATCTCTCCCGGAGTTTGAGAGATTTGGACGTGAAAGGGTACCAGTCTTGTCGGGGATTGGGAACCCTTCGCCAGAATGTCCAAAGTTTCAGCGGGATTTCCAAAATGTTGAGAGGAACTCGAAACATGTCAACCTTGGTTTTGAGAATCTCTCCCGGAGTTTGAGAGATTTGGACGTGAAAGGGTACCAGTCTTGTCGGGGATTGGGAACCCTTCGCCAGAATGTCCAAAGTTTCAGCGGGATTTCCAAAATGTTGAGAGGAACTCGAAACATGTCAACCTCGGTTTTGAGAATCTCTCCCGGAGTTTGAGAGATTTGGACGTGAAAGGGTACCAGTCTTGTCGGGGATTGGGAACCCTTCGCCAGAATGTCCAAATTTCAGCGGGATTTCCAAAATGTTGAGAGGAACTCGAAACATGTCAACCTTGGTTTTGAGAATCTCTCCCGGAGTTTGAGAGATTTGGACGTGAAAGGGTACCAGTCTTGTCGGGGATTGGGAACCCTTCGCCAGAATGTCCAAAGTTTCAGCGGGATTTCCAAAATGTTGAGAGGAACTCGAAACATGTCAACCTTGGTTTTGAGAATCTCTCCCGGAGTTTGAGAGATTTGGACGTGAAAGGGTACCAGTCTTGTCGGGGATTGGGAACCCTTCGCGAGAATGACCAAAGTTTCAGCGGGATTTCTAAAATGTTGAGAGGAACTCGAAACATGTCAACCTTGGTTTTGAGAATCTCTCCCGGTGTTTGAGAGATTTGGACGTGAAAGGGTACCAGTCTTGTCGGGGATTGGGAGCCCTTCGTGAGAATGACCAAAGTTTCAGCGGGATTTCCAAAATGTTGAAAGGAACTAGAAACATGTCAACCTCGGTTTTGAGAATCTCTCCCGGAGTTTGAGAGATTTGGACGTGAAAGGGTACCAGTCTTGTCGGGGATTGGGAACCCTTCGCCAGAATGACCAAAGTTTCAGCGGGATTTCCAAAATGTTGAGAGGAACTCAAAACATGTCAACCTCGGTTTTGAGAATCTCTCCCGGAGTTTGAGAGATTTGGACGTGAAAGGGTACCAGTCTTGTCGGGGATTGGGAACCCTTCGCGAGAATGACCAAATTTCAGCGGGATTTCCAAAATGTTGAGAGGAACTCGAAACATGTGAACCTTGGTTTTGAGAATCTCTCCCGGAGTTTGAGAGATTTGGACGTGAAAGGGTACCAGTCTTGTCGGGGATTGGGAACCCTTGGCCAGAATGTCCAAAGTGTCAGCGGGATTTCCAAAATGTTGAGAGGAACTCGAAACATGTCAACCTTGGTTTTGAGAATCTCTCCCGGAGTTTGAGAGATTTGGACGTGAAAGGGTACCAGTCTTGTCGGGGATTGGGAACCCTTCGCCAGAATGACCAAATTTTCAGCGGGATTTCCAAAATGTTGAAAGGAACTAGAAACATGTCAACATTGGTTTTGAGAATCTCTCCCGGAGTTTGAGAGATTTGGACGTGAAAGGGTAACCAGTCTTGTCGGGGATTGGGAACCCTTCGCCAGAATGACCAAAGTTTCAGCGGGATTTCTAAAATGTTGAAAGGAACTCGAAACATGTCAGCCTTGGTTTTGAGAATCTCTCCTGGAGTTTGAGAGATTTGGACGTGAAAGGGTACCAGTCTTGTCGGGGATTTGGAACCCTTTGCCAGAATGACCAAAGTTTCAGCGGGATTTCCAAAATGTTGAGAGGAACTCGAAACATGTCAGCCTTGGTTTTGAGAATCTCTCCCGGAGTTTGAGAGATTTGGACGTGAAAGGGTACCAGTCTTGTCGGGGATTGGGAACCCTTCGCCAGAATGTCCAAAGTTTCAGCGGGATTTCCAAAATGTTGAGAGGAACTCGAAACATGTCGACCTTGGTTTTGAGAATCTCTCCCGGAGTTTGAGAGATTTGGACGTGAAAGGGTACCAGTCTTGTCGGGGATTGGGAACCCTTCGCGAGAATGTCCAAAGTTTCAGGGGGATTTCCAAAATGTTGAAAGGAACTCGAAACATGTCAACCTCGGTTTTGAGAATCTCTCCCGGAGTTTGAGAGATTTGGACGTGAAAGGGTACCAGTCTTGTCGGGGGTTGGGAACCCTTCGCCAGAATGACCAAAGTTTCAGCGGGATTTCTAAAATGTTGAAAGGAACTCGAATCATGTCAACCTTGGTTTTGAGAATCTCTCCCGGAGTTTGAGAGATTTGGACGTGAAAGGGTACCAGTCTTGTCGGGGATTGGGAACCCTTCGCCAGAATGTCCAAAGTTTCAGCGGGATTTCCAAAATGTTGAGAGGAACTCGAAACATGTCAACCTTGGTTTTGAGAATCTCTCCCGGAGTTTGAGAGATTTGGACGTGAAAGGGTACCAGTCTTGTCGGGGATTGGGAACCCTTCGCCAGAATGTCCAAAGTTTCAGCGGGATTTCCAAAATGTTGAGAGGAACTCGAAACATGTCAACCTTGGTTTTGAGAATCTCTCCCGGAGTTTGAGAGATTTGGACGTGAAAGGGTACCAGTCTTGTCGGGGACTGCGAACCCTTCGCCAGAATGTCCGAAGTTTCAGAGGGATTTCCAAAATGTTGAGAGGAACTCGAAACATGTCAACCTTGGTTTTGAGAATCTCTCCCGGAGTTTGAGAGATTTGGACGTGAAAGGGTACCAGTCTTGTCGGGGACTGCGAACCCTTCGCCAGAATGTCCGAAGTTTCAGCGGGATTTCCAAAATGTTGATAGGAACTCGAAACATGTCAAACTGGGTTTTGAGAACCTCTCCCGGAGTTTGAGAGATTTGGACGTGAAAGGGTACCAGTCTTGTCGGGGATTTGGAACCCTTCGCCAGAATGTCCAAAGTTTCAGCGGGATTTCCAAAATGTTGAGAGGAACTCGAAACATGTCAGCCTTGGTTTTGAGAATCTCTCCCGGAGTTTGAGAGATTTGGATGTGAAAGGGTACCAGTCTTGTCGGGGATTGGGAACCCTTCGCCAGAATGTCCAAAGTTTCAGCGGGATTTCCAAAATGTTGAGAGGAACTCGAAACATGTCAACCTTGGTTTTGAGAATCTCTCCCGGAGTTTGAGAGATTTGGACGTGAAAGGGAACCAGTCTTGTCGGGGATTGGGAACCCTTCGCCAGAATGTCCAAAGTTTCAGCGGGATTTCCAAAATGTTGAGAGGAACTCGAAACATGTCAACATTGGTTTTGAGAATCTCTCCCGGAGTTTGAGAGATTTGGACGTGAAAGGGTACCAGTCTTGTCGGGGATTGGGAACCCTTCGCCAGAATGTCCAAAGTTTCAGCGGGATTTCCAAAATGTTGAGAGGAACTCGAAACATGTCAACCTTGGTTTTGAGAATCTCTCCCGGAGTTTGAGAGATTTGGACGTGAAAGGGTACCAGTCTTGTCGGGGATTGGGAACCCTTCGCCAGAATGACCAAAGTTTCAGCGGGATTTCCAAAATGTTGAGAGGAACTCGAAACATGTCAACCTTGGTTTTGAGAATCTCTCCCGGAGTTTGAGAGATTTGGACGTGAAAGGGTACCAGTCTTGTCGGGGATTGGGAACCCTTCGCGAGAATGTCCAAAGTTTCAGGGGGATTTCCAAAATGTTGAAAGGAACTCGAAACATGTCAACCTCGGTTTTGAGAATCTCTCCCGGAGTTTGAGAGATTTGGACGTGAAAGGGTACCAGTCTTGTCGGGGGTTGGGAACCCTTCGCCAGAATGACCAAAGTTTCAGCGGGATTTCTAAAATGTTGAAAGGAACTCGAATCATGTCAACCTTGGTTTTGAGAATCTCTCCCGGAGTTTGAGAGATTTGGACGTGAAAGGGTACCAGTCTTGTCGGGGATTGGGAACCCTTCGCCAGAATGTCCAAAGTTTCAGCGGGATTTCCAAAATGTTGAGAGGAACTCGAAACATGTCAACCTTGGTTTTGAGAATCTCTCCCGGAGTTTGAGAGATTTGGACGTGAAAGGGTACCAGTCTTGTCGGGGATTGGGAACCCTTCGCCAGAATGTCCAAAGTTTCAGCGGGATTTCCAAAATGTTGAGAGGAACTCGAAACATGTCAACCTTGGTTTTGAGAATCTCTCCCGGAGTTTGAGAGATTTGGACGTGAAAGGGTACCAGTCTTGTCGGGGACTGCGAACCCTTCGCCAGAATGTCCGAAGTTTCAGAGGGATTTCCAAAATGTTGAGAGGAACTCGAAACATGTCAACCTTGGTTTTGAGAATCTCTCCCGGAGTTTGAGAGATTTGGACGTGAAAGGGTACCAGTCTTGTCGGGGACTGCGAACCCTTCGCCAGAATGTCCGAAGTTTCAGCGGGATTTCCAAAATGTTGATAGGAACTCGAAACATGTCAAACTGGGTTTTGAGAACCTCTCCCGGAGTTTGAGAGATTTGGACGTGAAAGGGTACCAGTCTTGTCGGGGATTTGGAACCCTTCGCCAGAATGTCCAAAGTTTCAGCGGGATTTCCAAAATGTTGAGAGGAACTCGAAACATGTCAGCCTTGGTTTTGAGAATCTCTCCCGGAGTTTGAGAGATTTGGATGTGAAAGGGTACCAGTCTTGTCGGGGATTGGGAACCCTTCGCCAGAATGTCCAAAGTTTCAGCGGGATTTCCAAAATGTTGAGAGGAACTCGAAACATGTCAACCTTGGTTTTGAGAATCTCTCCCGGAGTTTGAGAGATTTGGACGTGAAAGGGAACCAGTCTTGTCGGGGATTGGGAACCCTTCGCCAGAATGTCCAAAGTTTCAGCGGGATTTCCAAAATGTTGAGAGGAACTCGAAACATGTCAACATTGGTTTTGAGAATCTCTCCCGGAGTTTTAGAGATTTGGACGTGAAAGGGTACCAGTCTTGTCGGGGATTGGGAACCCTTCGCCAGAATGTCCAAAGTTTCAGCGGGATTTCCAAAATGTTGAGAGGAACTCGAAACATGTCAACCTTGGTTTTGAGAATCTCTCCCGGAGTTTGAGAGATTTGGACGTGAAAGGGTACCAGTCTTGTCGGGGATTGGGAACCCTTCGCCAGAATGACCAAAGTTTCAGCGGGATTTCCAAAATGTTGAGAGGAACTCGAAACATGTCAACCTTGGTTTTGAGAATCTCTCCCGGAGTTTGAGAGATTTGGACGTGAAAGGGTACCAGTCTTGTCGGGGATTGGGAACCCTTGGCCAGAATGACCAAAGTTTCAGCGGGATTTCTAAAATGTTGAAAGGAACTCGAAACATGTCAGCCTTGGTTTTGAGAATCTCTCCGGAGTTTGAGAGATTTGGACGTGAAACGGTACCAGTCTTGTCGGGGACTGCGAACCCTTCGCCAGAATGTCCAAAGTTTCAGCGGGATTTCCAAAATGTTGAGAGGAACTCGAAACATGTCAGCCTTGGTTTTGAGAATCTCTCCCGGAGTTTGAGAGATTTGGACGTGAAAGGGTACCAGTCTTGTCGGGGATTGGGAACCCTTCGCCAGAATGTCCAAAGTTTCAGCGGGATTTCCAAAATGTTGAGAGGAACTCGAAACATGTGAACCTTGGTTTTGAGAATCTCTCCCGGAGTTTGAGAGATTTGGACGTGAAAGGGTACCAGTCTTGTCGGGGATTGGGAACCCTTCGCGAGAATGTCCAAAGTTTCAGGGGGATTTCCAAAATGTTGAAAGGAACTCGAAACATGTCAACCTCGGTTTTGAGAATCTCTCCCGGAGTTTGAGAGATTTGGACGTGAAAGGGTACCAGCCTTGTCGGGGGTTGGGAACCCTTCGCCAGAATGACCAAAGTTTCAGCGGGATTTCTAAAATGTTGAAAGGAACTCGAAACATGTCAACCTCGGTTTTGAGAATCTCTCCCGGAGTTTGAGAGATTTGGACGTGAAAGGGTACCAGTCTTGTCGGGGGTTGGGAACCCTTCGCCAGAATGTCCAAAGTTTCAGCGGGATATCCAAAATGTTGAGAGGAACTCGAAATATGTCAACCTTGGTTTTGAGAATCTCTCCCGGAGTTTGAGAGATTTGGACGTGAAAGGGTACCAGTCTTGTCGGGGACTGCGAACCCTTCGCCAGAATGTCCGAAGTTTCAGCGGGATTTCCAAAATGTTGAGAGGAACTCGAAACATGTCAACCTCGGTTTTGAGAATCTCTCCCGGAGTTTGAGAGATTTGGACGTGAAAGGGTACCAGTCTTGTCGGGGATTGGGAACCCTTCGCCAGAATGTCCAAAGTTTCAGCGGGATTTCCAAAATGTTGAAAGGAACTCGAAACATGTCAACCTTGGTTTTGAGAATCTCTCCCGGAGTTTGAGAGATTTGGACGTGAAAGGGTACCAGTCTTGTCGGGGATTGGGAACCCTTCGCCAGAATGACCAAAGTTTCAGCGGGATTTCCAAAATGTTGAGAGGAACTCGAAACATGTCAACCTTGGTTTTGAGAATCTCTCCTGGAGTTTGAGAGATTTGGACGTGAAAGGGTACCAGTCTTGTCGGGAATTGGAACCCTTCGCGAGATGTCCAAAGTTTCAGCGGGATTTCCAAAATGTTAAAAGGAACTCGAAACATGTCAACCTCGGTTTTGAGAATCTCTCCCGGAGTTCGAGAGATTTGGACGTGAAAGGGTACCAGTCTTGTCGGGGATTGGGAACCCTTCGCCAGAATGACCAAAGTTTCAGCGGGATTTCCAAAATGTTGAAAGGAACTCGAAACATGTCAACCTTGGTTTTGAGAATCTCTCCCGGAGTTTGAGAGATTTGGACGTGAAAGGGTACCAGTCTTGTCGGGGATTGGGAACCCTTCGCCAGAATGACCAAAGTTTCAGCGGGATTTCCAAAATGTTGAGAGGAACTCGAAACATGTCAGCCTTGGTTTTGAGAATCTCTCCCGGAGTTTGAGAGATTTGGACGTGAAAGGGTACCAGTCTTGTCGGGGATTGGGAACCCTTCGCCAGAATGTCCAAAGTTTCAGCGGGATTTCCAAAATGTTGAGAGGAACTCGAAACATGTCAACCTTGGTTTTGAGAATCTCTCCCGGAGTTTGAGAGATTTGGACGTGAAAGGGAACCAGTCTTGTCGGGGATTGGGAACCCTTCGCCAGAATGTCCAAAGTTTCAGCGGGATTTCCAAAATGTTGAAAGGAACTCGAAACATGTCAACCTTGGTTTTGAGAATCTCTCCCGGAGTTTGAGAGATTTGGACGTGAAAGGGAACCAGTCTTGTCGGGGATTGGGAACCCTTGGCCAGAATGTCCAAAGTGTCAGTGGGATTTCCAAAATGTTGAGAGGAACTCGAAACATGTCAACCTTGGTTTTGAGAATCTCTCCCGGAGTTTGAGAGATTTGGACGTGAAAGGGTACCAGTCTTGTCGGGGATTGGGAACCCTTGGCCAGAATGTCCAAAGTTTCAGCGGGATTTCCAAAATGTTGAGAGGAACTCGAAACATGTCAACCTTGGTTTTGAGAATCTCTCCCGGATTTTGAGAGATTTGGACGTGAAAGGGTACCAGTCTTGTCGGGGGTTGGGAACCCTTCGCCAGAATGTCCAAAATTTCAGCGGGATTTCTAAAATGTTGAAAGGAACTCGAAACATGTCAACCTCGGTTTTGAGAATCTCTCCTGGAGTTTGAGAGATTTGGACGTGAAAGGGTACCAGTCTTGTCGGGGATTGGGAACCCTTCGCCAGAATGACCAAAGTTTCAGCGGGATTTCTAAAATGTTGAGAGGAACTCGAAACATGTCAACCTCGGTTTTGAGAATCTCTCCCGGAGTTTGAGAGATTTGGACGTGAAAGGGTACCAGTCTTGTCGGGGATTGGGAACCCTTCGCCAGAATGACCAAAGTTTCAGCGGGATTTCCAAAATGTTGAAAGGAACTCGAAACATGTCAACCTCGGTTTTGAGAATCTCTCCCGGAGTTTGAGAGATTTGGACGTGAAAGGGTACCAGTCTTGTCGGGGGTTGGGAACCCTTCGCCAGAATGTCCAAAGTTTCAGCGGGATTTCCAAAATGTTGAGAGGAACTCGAAACATGTCAACCTTGGTTTTGAGAATCTCTCCCGGAGTTTGAGAGATTTGGACGTGAAAGGGTACCAGTCTTGTCGGGGACTGCGAACCCTTCGCCAGAATGTCCGAAGTTTCAGCGGGATTTCCAAAATGTTGAGAGGAACTCGAAACATGTCAACCTCGGTTTTGAGAATCTCTCCCGGAGTTTGAGAGATTTGGACGTGAAAGGGTACCAGTCTTGTCGGGGATTGGGAACCCTTCGCCAGAATGACCAAAGTTTCAGCGGGATTTCCAAAATGTTGAAAGGAACTCGAAACATGTCAACCTCGGTTTTGAGAATCTCTCCCGGAGTTTGAGAGATTTGGACGTGAAAGGGTACCAGTCTTGTCGGGGGTTGGGAACCCTTCGCCAGAATGTCCAAAATTTCAGCGGGATTTCCAAAATGTTGAGAGGAACTCGAAACATGTCAACCTTGGTTTTGAGAATCTCTCCCGGATTTTGAGAGATTTGGACGTGAAAGGGTACCAGTCTTGTCGGGGGTTGGGAACCCTTCGCCAGAATGTCCAAAATTTCAGCGGGATTTCTAAAATGTTGAAAGGAACTCGAAACATGTCAACCTCGGTTTTGAGAATCTCTCCCGGAGTTTGAGAGATTTGGACGTGAAAGGGTACCAGTCTTGTCGGGGATTGGGAACCCTTCGCCAGAATGACCAAAGTTTCAGCGGGATTTCTAAAATGTTGAGAGGAACTCGAAACATGTCAACCTCGGTTTTGAGAATCTCTCCCGGAGTTTGAGAGATTTGGACGTGAAAGGGTACCAGTCTTGTCGGGGATTGGGAACCCTTCGCCAGAATGACCAAAGTTTCAGCGGGATTTCCAAAATGTTGAAAGGAACTCGAAACATGTCAACCTCGGTTTTGAGAATCTCTCCCGGAGTTTGAGAGATTTGGACGTGAAAGGGTACCAGTCTTGTCGGGGGTTGGGAACCCTTCGCCAGAATGTCCAAAGTTTCAGCGGGATTTCCAAAATGTTGAGAGGAACTCGAAACATGTCAACCTTGGTTTTGAGAATCTCTCCCGGAGTTTGAGAGATTTGGACGTGAAAGGGTACCAGTCTTGTCGGGGACTGCGAACCCTTCGCCAGAATGTCCGAAGTTTCAGCGGGATTTCCAAAATGTTGAGAGGAACTCGAAACATGTCAACCTCGGTTTTGAGAATCTCTCCCGGAGTTTGAGAGATTTGGACGTGAAAGGGTACCAGTCTTGTCGGGGATTGGGAACCCTTCGCCAGAATGTCCAAAGTTTCAGCGGGATTTCCAAAATGTTGAAAGGAACTCGAAACATGTCAACCTTGGTTTTGAGAATCTCTCCCGGAGTTTGAGAGATTTGGACGTGAAAGGGTACCAGTCTTGTCGGGGATTGGGAACCCTTCGCGAGAATGACCAAAGTTTCAGCGGGATTTCCAAAATGTTGAGAGGAACTCGAAACATGTCAACCTTGGTTTTGAGAATCTCTCCCGGAGTTTGAGAGATTTGGACGTGAAAGGGTACCAGTCTTGTCGGGGGTTGGGAACCCTTCGCCAGAATGTCCAAAGTTTCAGCGGGATTTCCAAAATGTTGAGAGGAACTCGAAACATGTCAACCTTGGTTTTGAGAATCTCTCCCGGAGTTTGAGAGATTTGGACGTGAAAGGGTACCAGTCTTGTCGGGCATTGGGAACCCTTGGCCAGAATGACCAAAGTTTCAGCGGGATTTCTAAAATGTTGAAAGGAACTCGAAACATGTCAGCCTTGGTTTTGAGAATCTCTCCCGGAGTTTGAGAGATTTGGACGTGAAAGTGTACCAGTCTTGTCGGGGATTTGGAACCCTTCGCCAGAATGACCGAAGTTTCAGCAGGATTTCCAAAATGTTGAGAGGAACTCGAAACATGTCAACCTTGGTTTTGAGAATCTCTCCCGGAGTTTGAGAGATTTGGACGTGAAAGGGTACCAGTCTTGTCGGGGATTGGGAACCCTTCGCCAGAATGTCCAAAGTTTCAGCGGGATTTCCAAAATGTTGAGAGGAACTCGAAACATGTGAACCTTGGTTTTGAGAATCTCTCCCGGAGTTTGAGAGATTTGGACGTGAAAGGGTACCAGTCTTGTCGGGGATTGGGAACCCTTCGCGAGAATGTCCAAAGTTTCAGGGGGATTTCCAAAATGTTGAAAGGAACTCGAAACATGTCAACCTCGGTTTTGAGAATCTCTCCCGGAGTTTGAGAGATTTGGACGTGAAAGGGTACCAGCCTTGTCGGGGGTTGGGAACCCTTCGCCAGAATGACCAAAGTTTCAGCGGGATTTCTAAAATGTTGAAAGGAACTCGAAACATGTCAACCTCGGTTTTGAGAATCTCTCCCGGAGTTTGAGAGATTTGGACGTGAAAGGGTACCAGTCTTGTCGGGGGTTGGGAACCCTTCGCCAGAATGTCCAAAGTTTCAGCGGGATATCCAAAATGTTGAGAGGAACTCGAAACATGTCAACCTTGGTTTTGAGAATCTCTCCCGGAGTTTGAGAGATTTGGACGTGAAAGGGTACCAGTCTTGTCGGGGACTGCGAACCCTTCGCCAGAATGTCCGAAGTTTCAGCGGGATTTCCAAAATGTTGAGAGGAACTCGAAACATGTCAACCTCGGTTTTGAGAATCTCTCCCGGAGTTTGAGAGATTTGGACGTGAAAGGGTACCAGTCTTGTCGGGGATTGGGAACCCTTCGCCAGAATGTCCAAAGTTTCAGCGGGATTTCCAAAATGTTGAAAGGAACTCGAAACATGTCAACCTTGGTTTTGAGAATCTCTCCCGGAGTTTGAGAGATTTGGACGTGAAAGGGTACCAGTCTTGTCGGGGATTGGGAACCCTTCGCGAGAATGACCAAAGTTTCAGCGGGATTTCCAAAATGTTAAAAGGAACTCGAAACATGTCAACCTCGGTTTTGAGAATCTCTCCCGGAGTTCGAGAGATTTGGACGTGAAAGGGTACCAGTCTTGTCGGGGATTGGGAACCCTTCGCCAGAATGACCAAAGTTTCAGCGGGATTTCCAAAATGTTGAAAGGAACTCGAAACATGTCAACCTTGGTTTTGAGAATCTCTCCCGGAGTTTGAGAGATTTGGACGTGAAAGGGTACCAGTCTTGTCGGGGATTTGGAACCCTTCGCCAGAATGACCAAAGTTTCAGCGGGATTTCCAAAATGTTGAGAGGAACTCGAAACATGTCAGCCTTGGTTTTGAGAATCTCTCCCGGAGTTTGAGAGATTTGGACGTGAAAGGGTACCAGTCTTGTCGGGGATTGGGAACCCTTCGCCAGAATGTCCAAAGTTTCAGCGGGATTTCCAAAATGTTGAGAGGAACTCGAAACATGTCAACCTTGGTTTTGAGAATCTCTCCCGGAGTTTGAGAGATTTGGACGTGAAAGGGAACCAGTCTTGTCGGGGATTGGGAACCCTTCGCCAGAATGTCCAAAGTTTCAGCGGGATTTCCAAAATGTTGAAAGGAACTCGAAACATGTCAACCTTGGTTTTGAGAATCTCTCCCGGAGTTTGAGAGATTTGGACGTGAAAGGGAACCAGTCTTGTCGGGGATTGGGAACCCTTGGCCAGAATGTCCAAAGTGTCAGTGGGATTTCCAAAATGTTGAGAGGAACTCGAAACATGTCAACCTTGGTTTTGAGAATCTCTCCCGGAGTTTGAGAGATTTGGACGTGAAAGGGTACCAGTCTTGTCGGGGATTGGGAACCCTTGGCCAGAATGTCCAAAGTTTCAGCGGGATTTCCAAAATGTTGAGAGGAACTCGAAACATGTCAACCTTGGTTTTGAGAATCTCTCCCGGAGTTTGAGAGATTTGGACGTGAAAGGGTACCAGTCTTGTCGGGGATTGGGAACCCTTCGCCAGAATGTCCAAAGTTTCAGCGGGATTTCCAAAATGTTGAGAGGAACTCGAAACATGTCAACCTTGGTTTTGAGAATCTCTCCCGGAGTTTGAGAGATTTGGACGTGAAAGGGTACCAGTCTTGTCGGGGATTGGGAACCCTTCGCCAGAATGTCCAAAATTTCAGCGGGATTTCTAAAATGTTGAAAGGAACTCGAAACATGTCAACCTCGGTTTTGAGAATCTCTCCCGGAGTTTGAGAGATTTGGACGTGAAAGGGTACCAGTCTTGTCGGGGATTGGGAACCCTTCGCCAGAATGACCAAAGTTTCAGCGGGATTTCTAAAATGTTGAAAGGAACTCGAAACATGTCAACCTTGGTATTGAGAATCTCTCCCGGAGTTTGAGAGATTTGGACATGAAAGGGTACCAGTCTTGTCGGGGGTTGGGAACCCTTCGCCAGAATGTCCAAAGTTTCAGCGGGATTTCCAAAATGTTGAGAGGAACTCGAAACATGTCAACCTTGGTTTTGAGAATCTCTCCCGGAGTTTGAGAGATTTGGACGTGAAAGGGTACCAGTCTTGTCGGGGACTGCGAACCCTTCGCCAGAATGTCCGAAGTTTCAGCGGGATTTCCAAAATGTTGAGAGGAACTCGAAACATGTCAACCTCGGTTTTGAGAATCTCTCCCGGAGTTTGAGAGATTTGGACGTGAAAGGGTACCAGTCTTGTCGGGGATTGGGAACCCTTCGCCAGAATGTCCAAAGTTTCAGCGGGATTTCCAAAATGTTGAAAGGAACTCGAAACATGTCAACCTTGGTTTTGAGAATCTCTCCCGGAGTTTGAGAGATTTGGACGTGAAAGGGTACCAGTCTTGTCGGGGATTGGGAACCCTTCGCGAGAATGACCAAAGTTTCAGCGGGATTTCCAAAATGTTGAGAGGAACTCGAAACATGTCAACCTTGGTTTTGAGAATCTCTCCCGGATTTTGAGAGATTTGGACGTGAAAGGGTACCAGTCTTGTCGGGGGTTGGGAACCCTTCGCCAGAATGTCCAAAATTTCAGCGGGATTTCTAAAATGTTGAAAGGAACTCGAAACATGTCAACCTCGGTTTTGAGAATCTCTCCCGGAGTTTGAGAGATTTGGACGTGAAAGGGTACCAGTCTTGTCGGGGATTGGGAACCCTTCGCCAGAATGACCAAAGTTTCAGCGGGATTTCTAAAATGTTGAGAGGAACTCGAAACATGTCAACCTCGGTTTTGAGAATCTCTCCCGGAGTTTGAGAGATTTGGACGTGAAAGGGTACCAGTCTTGTCGGGGATTGGGAACCCTTCGCCAGAATGACCAAAGTTTCAGCGGGATTTCCAAAATGTTGAAAGGAACTCGAAACATGTCAACCTCGGTTTTGAGAATCTCTCCCGGAGTTTGAGAGATTTGGACGTGAAAGGGTACCAGTCTTGTCGGGGGTTGGGAACCCTTCGCCAGAATGTCCAAAATTTCAGCGGGATTTCCAAAATGTTGAGAGGAACTCGAAACATGTCAACCTTGGTTTTGAGAATCTCTCCCGGAGTTTGAGAGATTTGGACGTGAAAGGGTACCAGTCTTGTCGGGGACTGCGAACCCTTCGCCAGAATGTCCGAAGTTTCAGCGGGATTTCCAAAATGTTGAGAGGAACTCGAAACATGTCAACCTTGGTTTTGAGAATCTCTCCCGGAGTTTGAGAGATTTGGACGTGAAAGGGTACCAGTCTTGTCGGGGATTGGGAACCCTTCGCCAGAATGTCCAAAGTTTCAGCGGGATTTCCAAAATGTTGAGAGGAACTCGAAACATGTGAACCTTGGTTTTGAGAATCTCTCCCGGAGTTTGAGAGATTTGGACGTGAAAGGGTACCAGTCTTGTCGGGGATTGGGAACCCTTCGCGAGAATGTCCAAAGTTTCAGGGGGATTTCCAAAATGTTGAAAGGAACTCGAAACATGTCAACCTCGGTTTTGAGAATCTCTCCCGGAGTTTGAGAGATTTGGACGTGAAAGGGTACCAGCCTTGTCGGGGGTTGGGAACCCTTCGCCAGAATGACCAAAGTTTCAGCGGGATTTCTAAAATGTTGAAAGGAACTCGAAACATGTCAACCTCGGTTTTGAGAATCTCTCCCGGAGTTTGAGAGATTTGGACGTGAAAGGGTACCAGTCTTGTCGGGGGTTGGGAACCCTTCGCCAGAATGTCCAAAGTTTCAGCGGGATATCCAAAATGTTGAGAGGAACTCGAAACATGTCAACCTTGGTTTTGAGAATCTCTCCCGGAGTTTGAGAGATTTGGACGTGAAAGGGTACCAGTCTTGTCGGGGACTGCGAACCCTTCGCCAGAATGTCCGAAGTTTCAGCGGGATTTCCAAAATGTTGAGAGGAACTCGAAACATGTCAACCTCGGTTTTGAGAATCTCTCCCGGAGTTTGAGAGATTTGGACGTGAAAGGGTACCAGTCTTGTCGGGGATTGGGAACCCTTCGCCAGAATGTCCAAAGTTTCAGCGGGATTTCCAAAATGTTGAAAGGAACTCGAAACATGTCAACCTTGGTTTTGAGAATCTCTCCCGGAGTTTGAGAGATTTGGACGTGAAAGGGTACCAGTCTTGTCGGGGATTGGGAACCCTTCGCGAGAATGACCAAAGTTTCAGCGGGATTTCCAAAATGTTGAGAGGAACTCGAAACATGTCAACCTTGGTTTTGAGAATCTCTCCCGGAGTTTGAGAGATTTGGACGTGAAAGGGTACCAGTCTTGTCGGGGATTGGGAACCCTTCGCCAGAATGTCCAAAGTTTCAGCGGGATTTCCAAAATGTTGAAAGGAACTCGAAACATGTCAACCTTGGTTTTGAGAATCTCTCCCGGAGTTTGAGAGATTTGGACGTGAAAGGGCACCAGTCTTGTCGGGGATTGGGAACCCTTCGCGAGAATGACCAAAGTTTCAGCGGGATTTCCAAAATGTTGAGAGGAACTCGAAACATGTCAACCTCGGTTTTGAGAATCTCTCCCGGAGTTTGAGAGATTTGGACGTGAAAGGGTACCAGTCTTGTCGGGGACTGCGAACCCTTCGCCAGAATGTCCGAAGTTTCAGCGGGATTTCCAAAATGTTGAGAGGAACTCGAAACATGTCAACCTCGGTTTTGAGAATCTCTCCCGGAGTTTGAGAGATTTGGACGTGAAAGGGTACCAGTCTTGTCGGGGATTGGGAACCCTTCGCCAGAATGTCCAAAGTTTCAGCGGGATTTCCAAAATGTTGAGAGGAACTCGAAACATGTGAACCTTGGTTTTGAGAATCTCTCCCGGAGTTTGAGAGATTTGGACGTGAAAGGGTACCAGTCTTGTCGGGGATTGGGAACCCTTCGCGAGAATGTCCAAAGTTTCAGGGGGATTTCCAAAATGTTGAAAGGAACTCGAAACATGTCAACCTCGGTTTTGAGAATCTCTCCCGGAGTTTGAGAGATTTGGACGTGAAAGGGTACCAGCCTTGTCGGGGGTTGGGAACCCTTCGCCAGAATGACCAAAGTTTCAGCGGGATTTCTAAAATGTTGAAAGGAACTCGAAACATGTCAACCTCGGTTTTGAGAATCTCTCCCGGAGTTTGAGAGATTTGGACGTGAAAGGGTACCAGTCTTGTCGGGGGTTGGGAACCCTTCGCCAGAATGTCCAAAGTTTCAGCGGGATATCCAAAATGTTGAGAGGAACTCGAAACATGTCAACCTTGGTTTTGAGAATCTCTCCCGGAGTTTGAGAGATTTGGACGTGAAAGGGTACCAGTCTTGTCGGGGACTGCGAACCCTTCGCCAGAATGTCCGAAGTTTCAGCGGGATTTCCAAAATGTTGAGAGGAACTCGAAACATGTCAACCTCGGTTTTGAGAATCTCTCCCGGAGTTTGAGAGATTTGGACGTGAAAGGGTACCAGTCTTGTCGGGGATTGGGAACCCTTCGCCAGAATGTCCAAAGTTTCAGCGGGATTTCCAAAATGTTGAAAGGAACTCGAAACATGTCAACCTTGGTTTTGAGAATCTCTCCCGGAGTTTGAGAGATTTGGACGTGAAAGGGTACCAGTCTTGTCGGGGATTGGGAACCCTTCGCGAGAATGACCAAAGTTTCAGCGGGATTTCCAAAATGTTGAGAGGAACTCGAAACATGTCAACCTTGGTTTTGAGAATCTCTCCCGGAGTTTGAGAGATTTGGACGTGAAAGGGTACCAGTCTTGTCGGGGATTGGGAACCCTTCGCCAGAATGTCCAAAGTTTCAGCGGGATTTCCAAAATGTTGAAAGGAACTCGAAACATGTCAACCTTGGTTTTGAGAATCTCTCCCGGAGTTTGAGAGATTTGGACGTGAAAGGGCACCAGTCTTGTCGGGGATTGGGAACCCTTCGCGAGAATGACCAAAGTTTCAGCGGGATTTCCAAAATGTTGAGAGGAACTCGAAACATGTCAACCTCGGTTTTGAGAATCTCTCCCGGAGTTTGAGAGATTTGGACGTGAAAGGGTACCAGTCTTGTCGGGGACTGCGAACCCTTCGCCAGAATGTCCGAAGTTTCAGCGGGATTTCCAAAATGTTGAGAGGAACTCGAAACATGTCAACCTCGGTTTTGAGAATCTCTCCCGGAGTTTGAGAGATTTGGACGTGAAAGGGTACCAGTCTTGTCGGGGATTGGGAACCCTTCGCCAGAATGTCCAAAGTTTCAGCGGGATTTCCAAAATGTTGAAAGGAACTCGAAACATGTCAACCTTGGTTTTGAGAATCTCTCCCGGAGTTTGAGAGATTTGGACGTGAAAGGGTACCAGTCTTGTCGGGGATTGGGAACCCTTCGCGAGAATGACCAAAGTTTCAGCGGGATTTCCAAAATGTTGAGAGGAACTCGAAACATGTCAACCTTGGTTTTGAGAATCTCTCCCGGAGTTTGAGAGATTTGGACGTGAAAGGGTACCAGTCTTGTCGGGGATTGGGAACCCTTCGCCAGAATGTCCAAAGTTTCAGCGGGATTTCCAAAATGTTGAAAGGAACTCGAAACATGTCAACCTCGGTTTTGAGAATCTCTCCCGGAGTTTGACAGATTTGGACGTGAAAGGGTACCAGTCTTGTCGGGGATTGGGAACCCTTCGCCAGAATGTCCAAAGTTTCAGCGGGATTTCCAAAATGTTGAAAGGAACTCGAAACATGTCAACCTTGGTTTTGAGAATCTCTCCCGGAGTTTGAGAGATTTGGACGTGAAAGGGCACCAGTCTTGTCGGGGATTGGGAACCCTTCGCGAGAATGACCAAAGTTTCAGCGGGATTTCCAAAATGTTGAGAGGAACTCGAAACATGTCAACCTTGGTTTTGAGAATCTCTCCCGGAGTTTGAGAGATTTGGACGTGAAACGGTACCAGTCTTGTCGGGGATTGGGAACCCTTCGCCAGAATGTCCAAAGTTTCAGCGGGGTTTCCAAAATGTTGATAGGAACTCGAAACATGTCAACCTTGGTATTGAGAATCTCTCCCGGAGTTTGAGAGATTTGGACGTGAAAGGGTACCAGTCTTGTCGGGGATTGGGAACCCTTCGCCAGAATGTCCAAAGTTTCAGCGGGATTTCCAAAATGTTGAGAGGAACTCGAAACATGTCAACCTTGGTTTTGAGAATCTCTCCCGGAGTTTGAGAGATTTGGACGTGAAAGGGTACCAGTCTTGTCGGGGATTTGGAACCCTTCGCCAGAATGACCTAAGTTTCAGCGGGATTTCCAAAATGTTGAGAGGAACTCGAAACATGTCAGCCTTGGTTTTGAGAATCTCTCCCGGAGTTTGAGAGATTTGGACGTGAAAGGGTACCAGTCTTGTCGGGGATTGGGAACCCTTCGCCAGAATGTCCAAAGTTTCAGCGGGATTTCCAAAATGTTGAGAGGAACTCGAAACATGTCAACCTTGGTTTTGAGAATCTCTCCCGGAGTTTGAGAGATTTGGACGTGAAAGGGAACCAGTCTTGTCGGGGATTGGGAACCCTTCGCCAGAATGTCCAAAGTTTCAGCGGGATTTCCAAAATGTTGAAAGGAACTCGAAACATGTCAACCTTGGTTTTGAGAATCTCTCCCGGAGTTTGAGAGATTTGGACGTGAAAGGGAACCAGTCTTGTTGGGGATTGGGAACCCTTGGCCAGAATGTCCAAAGTGTCAGTGGGATTTCCAAAATGTTGAGAGGAACTCGAAACATGTCAACCTTGGTTTTGAGAATCTCTCCCGGAGTTTGAGAGATTTGGACGTGAAAGGGTACCAGTCTTGTCGGGGATTGGGAACCCTTCGCCAGAATGTCCAAAGTTTCAGCGGGATTTCCAAAATGTTGAGAGGAACTCGAAACATGTCAACCTTGGTTTTGAGAATCTCTCCCGGAGTTTGAGAGATTTGGACGTGAAAGGGTACCAGTCTTGTCGGGGATTGGGAACCCTTCGCCAGAATGTCCAAAGTTTCAGCGGGATTTCCAAAATGTTGAAAGGAACTCGAAACATGTCAACCTTGGTTTTGAGAATCTCTCCCGGAGTTTGAGAGATTTGGACGTGAAAGGGTACCAGTCTTGTCGGGGATTGGGAACCCTTCGCGAGAATGACCAAAGTTTCAGCGGGATTTCCAAAATGTTGAGAGGAACTCGAAACATGTCAACCTTGGTTTTGAGAATCTCTCCCGGAGTTTGAGAGATTTGGACGTGAAAGGGTACCAGTCTTGTCGGGGATTGGGAACCCTTCGCCAGAATGTCCAAAGTTTCAGCGGGATTTCCAAAATGTTGAAAGGAACTCGAAACATGTCAACCTCGGTTTTGAGAATCTCTCCCGGAGTTTGAGAGATTTGGACGTGAAAGGGTACCAGTCTTGTCGGGGGTTGGGAACCCTTCGCCAGAATGTCCAAAGTTTCAGCGGGATATCCAAAATGTTGAGAGGAACTCGAAACATGTCAACCTTGGTTTTGAGAATCTCTCCCGGAGTTTGAGAGATTTGGACGTGAAAGGGTACCAGTCTTGTCGGGGACTGCGAACCCTTCGCCAGAATGTCCGAAGTTTCAGCGGGATTTCCAAAATGTTGAGAGGAACTCGAAACATGTCAACCTCGGTTTTGAGAATCTCTCCCGGAGTTTGAGAGATTTGGACGTGAAAGGGTACCAGTCTTGTCGGGGATTGGGAACCCTTCGCCAGAATGTCCAAAGTTTCAGCGGGATTTCCAAAATGTTGAAAGGAACTCGAAACATGTCAACCTCGGTTTTGAGAATCTCTCCCGGAGTTTGAGAGATTTGGACGTGAAAGGGTACCAGTCTTGTCGGGGATTGGGAACCCTTCGCGAGAATGACCAAAGTTTCAGCGGGATTTCCAAAATGTTGAGAGGAACTCGAAACATGTCAACCTTGGTTTTGAGAATCTCTCCCGGAGTTTGAGAGATTTGGACGTGAAAGGGTACCAGTCTTGTCGGGGATTGGGAACCCTTCGCCAGAATGTCCAAAGTTTCAGCGGGATTTCCAAAATGTTGAGAGGAACTCGAAACATGTCAACCTTGGTTTTGAGAATCTCTCCCGGAGTTTGAGAGATTTGGACGTGAAAGGGTACCAGTCTTGTCGGGGATTGGGAACCCTTCGCGAGAATGTCCAAAGTTTCAGCGGGATTTCCAAAATGTTGAAAGGAACTCGAAACATGTCAACCTCGGTTTTGAGAATCTCTCCCGGAGTTTGACAGATTTGGACGTGAAAGGGTACCAGTCTTGTCGGGGATTGGGAACCCTTCGCCAGAATGTCCAAAGTTTCAGCGGGATTTCCAAAATGTTGAAAGGAACTCGAAACATGTCAACCTTGGTTTTGAGAATCTCTCCCGGAGTTTGAGAGATTTGGACGTGAAAGGGCACCAGTCTTGTCGGGGATTGGGAACCCTTCGCGAGAATGACCAAAGTTTCAGCGGGATTTCCAAAATGTTGAAAGGAACTCGAAACATGTCAACCTTGGTTTTGAGAATCTCTCCCGGAGTTTGAGAGATTTGGACGTGAAAGGGTACCAGTCTTGTCGGGGATTGGGAACCCTTCGCCAGAATGTCCAAAGTTTCAGCGGGGTTTCCAAAATGTTGAGAGGAACTCGAAACATGTCAACCTTGGTATTGAGAATCTCTCCCGGAGTTTGAGAGATTTGGACGTGAAAGGGTACCAGTCTTGTCGGGGATTGGGAACCCTTCGCCAGAATGTCCAAAGTTTCAGCGGGATTTCCAAAATGTTGAGAGGAACTCGAAACATGTCAACCTTGGTTTTGAGAATCTCTCCCGGAGTTTGAGAGATTTGGACGTGAAAGGGTACCAGTCTTGTCGGGGATTTGGAACCCTTCGCCAGAATGACCTAAGTTTCAGCGGGATTTCCAAAATGTTGAGAGGAACTCGAAACATGTCAGCCTTGGTTTTGAGAATCTCTCCCGGAGTTTGAGAGATTTGGACGTGAAAGGGTACCAGTCTTGTCGGGGATTGGGAACCCTTCGCCAGAATGTCCAAAGTTTCAGCGGGATTTCCAAAATGTTGAGAGGAACTCGAAACATGTGAACCTTGGTTTTGAGAATCTCTCCCGGAGTTTGAGAGATTTGGACGTGAAAGGGTACCAGTCTTGTCGGGGATTGGGAACCCTTCGCGAGAATGTCCAAATTTTCAGGGGGATTTCCAAAATGTTGAAAGGAACTCGAAACATGTCAACCTCGGTTTTGAGAATCTCTCCCGGAGTTTGAGAGATTTGGACGTGAAAGGGTACCAGCCTTGTCGGGGGTTGGGAACCCTTCGCCAGAATGACCAAAGTTTCAGCGGGATTTCTAAAATGTTGAAAGGAACTCGAAACATGTCAACCTCGGTTTTGAGAATCTCTCCCGGAGTTTGAGAGATTTGGACGTGAAAGGGTACCAGTCTTGTCGGGGGTTGGGAACCCTTCGCCAGAATGTCCAAAGTTTCAGCGGGATATCCAAAATGTTGAGAGGAACTCGAAACATGTCAACCTTGGTTTTGAGAATCTCTCCCGGAGTTTGAGAGATTTGGACGTGAAAGGGTACCAGTCTTGTCGGGGACTGCGAACCCTTCGCCAGAATGTCCGAAGTTTCAGCGGGATTTCCAAAATGTTGAGAGGAACTCGAAACATGTCAACCTCGGTTTTGAGAATCTCTCCCGGAGTTTGAGAGATTTGGACGTGAAAGGGTACCAGTCTTGTCGGGGATTGGGAACCCTTCGCCAGAATGTCCAAAGTTTCAGCGGGATTTCCAAAATGTTGAAAGGAACTCGAAACATGTCAACCTTGGTTTTGAGAATCTCTCCCGGAGTTTGAGAGATTTGGACGTGAAAGGGTACCAGTCTTGTCGGGGATTGGGAACCCTTCGCGAGAATGACCAAAGTTTCAGCGGGATTTCCAAAATGTTGAGAGGAACTCGAAACATGTCAACCTTGGTTTTGAGAATCTCTCCCGGAGTTTGAGAGATTTGGACGTGAAAGGGTACCAGTCTTGTCGGGGATTGGGAACCCTTCGCCAGAATGTCCAAAGTTTCAGCGGGATTTCCAAAATGTTGAGAGGAACTCGAAACATGTCAACCTTGGTTTTGAGAATCTCTCCCGGAGTTTGAGAGATTTGGACGTGAAAGGGTACCAGTCTTGTCGGGGATTGGGAACCCTTCGCCAGAATGTCCAAAGTTTCAGCGGGATTTCCAAAATGTTGAGAGGAACTCGAAACATGTCAACCTTGGTTTTGAGAATCTCTCCCGGAGTTTGAGAGATTTGGACGTGAAAGGGTACCAGTCTTGTCGGGGATTGGGAACCCTTCGCCAGAATGTCCAAAGTTTCAGCGGGATTTCCAAAATGTTGAGAGGAACTCGAAACATGTCAACCTTGGTTTTGAGAATCTCTCCCGGAGTTTGAGAGATTTGGACGTGAAAGGGTACCAGTCTTGTCGGGGATTGGGAACCCTTCGCCAGAATGTCCAAAATTTCAGCGGGATTTCTAAAATGTTGAAAGGAACTCGAAACATGTCAACCTCGGTTTTGAGAATCTCTCCCGGAGTTTGAGAGATTTGGACGTGAAAGGGTACCAGTCTTGTCGGGGTTTGGGAACCCTTCGCCAGAATGACCAAAGTTTCAGCGGGATTTCCAAAATGTTGAGAGGAACTCGAAACATGTGAACCTTGGTTTTGAGAATCTCTCCCGGAGTTTGAGAGATTTGGACGTGAAAGGGTACCAGTCTTGTCGGGGATTGGGAACCCTTCGCGAGAATGTCCAAAGTTTCAGGGGGATTTCCAAAATGTTGAAAGGAACTCGAAACATGTCAACCTCGGTTTTGAGAATCTCTCCCGGAGTTTGAGAGATTTGGACGTGAAAGGGTACCAGCCTTGTCGGGGGTTGTGAACCCTTCGCCAGAATGACCAAAGTTTCAGCGGGATTTCTAAAATGTTGAAAGGAACTCGAAACATGTCAACCTCGGTTTTGAGAATCTCTCCCGGAGTTTGAGAGATTTGGACGTGAAAGGGTACCAGTCTTGTCGGGGATTGGGAACCCTTCGCCAGAATGTCCAAAGTTTCAGCGGGATATCCAAAATGTTGAGAGGAACTCGAAACATGTCAACCTTGGTTTTGAGAATCTCTCCCGGAGTTTGAGAGATTTGGACGTGAAAGGGTACCAGTCTTGTCGGGGACTGCGAACCCTTCGCCAGAATGTCCGAAGTTTCAGCGGGATTTCCAAAATGTTGAGAGGAACTCGAAACATGTCAACCTCGGTTTTGAGAATCTCTCCCGGAGTTTGAGAGATTTGGACGTGAAAGGGTACCAGTCTTGTCGGGGATTGGGAACCCTTCGCCAGAATGTCCAAAGTTTCAGCGGGATTTCCAAAATGTTGAAAGGAACTCGAAACATGTCAACCTTGGTTTTGAGAATCTCTCCCGGAGTTTGAGAGATTTGGACGTGAAAGGGTACCAGTCTTGTCGGGGATTGGGAACCCTTAGCGAGAATGACCAAAGTTTCAGCGGGATTTCCAAAATGTTGAGAGGAACTCGAAACATGTCAACCTTGGTATTGAGAATCTCTCCCGGAGTTTGAGAGATTTGGACGTGAAAGGGTACCAGTCTTGTCGGGGATTGGGAACCCTTCGCGAGAATGTCCAAAGTTTCAGCGGGATTTCCAAAATGTTGAGAGGAACTCGAAACATGTCAACCTTGGTTTTGAGAATCTCTCCCGGAGTTTGAGAGATTTGGACGTGAAAGGGTACCAGTCTTGTCGGGGATTGGGAACCCTTCGCGAGAATGTCCAAAGTTTCAGCGGGATTTCCAAAATGTTGAAAGGAACTCGAAACATGTCAACCTTGGTTTTGAGAATCTCTCCCGGAGTTTGAGAGATTTGGACGTGAAACGGTACCAGTCTTGTCGGGGATTGGGAACCCTTGGCCAGAATGTCCAAAGTTTCAGCGGGGTTTCCAAAATGTTGATAGGAACTCGAAACATGTCAACCTTGGTATTGAGAATCTCTCCCGGAGTTTGAGAGATTTGGACGTGAAAGGGTACCAGTCTTGTCGGGGATTGGGAACCCTTCGCCAGAATGTCCAAAGTTTCAGCGGGATTTCCAAAATGTTGAGAGGAACTCGAAACATGTCAACCTTGGTTTTGAGAATCTCTCCCGGAGTTTGAGAGATTTGGACGTGAAAGGGTACCAGTCTTGTCGGGGATTTGGAACCCTTCGCCAGAATGACCTAAGTTTCAGCGGGATTTCCAAAATGTTGAGAGGAACTCGAAACATGTCAACCTTGGTTTTGAGAATCTCTCCCGGAGTTTGAGAGATTTGGACGTGAAAGGGTACCAGTCTTGTCGGGGATTGGGAACCCTTCGCCAGAATGTCCAAAATTTCAGCGGGATTTCTAAAATGTTGAAAGGAACTCGAAACATGTCAACCTTGGTTTTGAGAATCTCTCCCGGAGTTTGAGAGATTTGGACGTGAAAGGGTACCAGTCTTGTCGGGGATTGGGAACCCTTCGCCAGAATGTCCAAAGTTTCAGGGGGATTTCCAAAATGTTGAAAGGAACTCGAAACATGTCAACCTCGGTTTTGAGAATCTCTCCCGGAGTTTGAGAGATTTGGACGTGAAAGGGTACCAGCCTTGTCGGGGGTTGTGAACCCTTCGCCAGAATGACCAAAGTTTCAGCGGGATTTCTAAAATGTTGAAAGGAACTCGAAACATGTCAACCTCGGTTTTGAGAATCTCTCCCGGAGTTTGAGAGATTTGGACGTGAAAGGGTACCAGTCTTGTCGGGGGTTGGGAACCCTTCGCCAGAATGTCCAAAGTTTCAGCGGGATATCCAAAATGTTGAGAGGAACTCGAAACATGTCAACCTTGGTTTTGAGAATCTCTCCCGGAGTTTGAGAGATTTGGACGTGAAAGGGTACCAGTCTTGTCGGGGACTGCGAACCCTTCGCCAGAATGTCCGAAGTTTCAGCGGGATTTCCAAAATGTTGAGAGGAACTCGAAACATGTCAACCTCGGTTTTGAGAATCTCTCCCGGAGTTTGAGAGATTTGGACGTGAAAGGGTACCAGTCTTGTCGGGGATTGGGAACCCTTCGCCAGAATGTCCAAAGTTTCAGCGGGATTTCCAAAATGTTGAGAGGAACTCGAAACATGTCAACCTTGGTTTTGAGAATCTCTCCCGGAGTTTGAGAGATTTGGACGTGAAAGGGTACCAGTCTTGTCGGGGATTGGGAACCCTTCGCGAGAATGACCAAAGTTTCAGCGGGATTTCCAAAATGTTGAGAGGAACTCGAAACATGTCAACCTTGGTTTTGAGAATCTCTCCCGGAGTTTGAGAGATTTGGACGTGAAACGGTACCAGTCTTGTCGGGGATTGGGAACCCTTCGCCAGAATGTCCAGAGTTTCAGCGGAGTTTCCAAAATGTTGATAGGAACTCGAAACATGTCAACCTTGGTATTGAGAATCTCTCCCGGAGTTTGAGAGATTTGGACGTGAAAGGGAACCAGTCTTGTCGGGGATTGGGAACCCTTCGCCAGAATGTCCAAAGTTTCAGCGGGATTTCCAAAATGTTGAGAGGAACTCGAAACATGTCAACCTTGGTTTTGAGAATCTCTCCCGGAGTTTGAGAGATTTGGACGTGAAAGGGAACCAGTCTTGTCGGGGATTGGGAACCCTTCGCCAGAATGTCCAAAGTTTCAGCGGGATTTCCAAAATGTTGAAAGGAACTCGAAACATGTCAACCTTGGTTTTGAGAATCTCTCCCGGAGTTTGAGAGATTTGGACGTGAAAGGGAACCAGTCTTGTTGGGGATTGGGAACCCTTGGCCAGAATGTCCAAAGTGTCAGTGGGATTTCCAAAATGTTGAGAGGAACTCGAAACATGTCACCCTTGGTTTTGAGAATCTCTCCCGGAGTTTGAGAGATTTGGACGTGAAAGGGTACCAGTCTTGTCGGGGATTGGGAACCCCTCGCCAGAATGTCCAAAGTTTCAGCGGGATTTCCAAAATGTTGAGAGGAACTCGAAACATGTCAACCTTGGTTTTGAGAATCTCTCCCGGAGTTTGAGAGATTTGGACGTGAAAGGGTACCAGTCTTGTCGGGGATTGGGAACCCTTCGCCAGAATGTCCAAAGTTTCAGCGGGATTTCAATAATGTTGAGAGGAACTCGAAACATGTCAACCTTGGTTTTGAGAATCTCTCCCGGAGTTTGAGAGATTTGGACGTGAAAGGGTACCAGTCTTGTCGGGGATTGGGAACCCTTCGCCAGAATGTCCAAAATTTCAGCGGGATTTCTAAAATGTTGAAAGGAACTCGAAACATGTCAACCTCGGTTTTGAGAATCTCTCCCGGAGTTTGAGAGATTTGGACGTGAAAGGGTACCAGTCTTGTCAGGGATTGGGAACCCTTCGCCAGAATGACCAAAGTTTCAGCGGGATTTCCAAAATGTTGAGAGGAACTCGAAACATGTCAACCTTGGTTTTGAGAATCTCTCCCGGAGTTTGAGAGATTTGGACGTGAAAGGGTACCAGTCTTGTCGGGGATTGGGAACCCTTCGCGAGAATGTCCAAAGTTTCAGGGGGATTTCCAAAATGTTGAAAGGAACTCGAAACATGTCAACCTCGGTTTTGAGAATCTCTCCCGGAGTTTGAGAGATTTGGACGTGAAAGGGTACCAGCCTTGTCGGGGGTTGTGAACCCTTCGCCAGAATGACCAAAGTTTCAGCGGGATTTCTAAAATGTTGAAAGGAACTCGAAACATGTCAACCTCGGTTTTGAGAATCTCTCCCGGAGTTTGAGAGATTTGGACGTGAAAGGGTACCAGTCTTGTCGGGGGTTGGGAACCCTTCGCCAGAATGTCCAAAGTTTCAGCGGGATATCCAAAATGTTGAGAGGAATTCGAAACATGTCAACCTTGGTTTTGAGAATCTCTCCCGGAGTTTGAGAGATTTGGACGTGAAAGGGTACCAGTCTTGTCGGGGACTGCGAACCCTTCGCCAGAATGTCCGAAGTTTCAGCGGGATTTCCAAAATGTTGAGAGGAACTCGAAACATGTCAACCTCGGTTTTGAGAATCTCTCCCGGAGTTTGAGAGATTTGGACGTGAAAGGGTACCAGTCTTGTCGGGGATTGGGAACCCTTCGCCAGAATGTCCAAAGCTTCAGCGGGATTTCCAAAATGTTGAAAGGAACTCGAAACATGTCAACCTTGGTTTTGAGAATCTCTCCCGGAGTTTGAGAGATTTGGACGTGAAAGGGTACCAGTCTTGTCGGGGATTGGGAACCCTTCGCGAGAATGACCAAAGTTTCAGCGGGATTTCCAAAATGTTGAGAGGAACTCGAAACATGTCAACCTTGGTTTTGAGAATCTCTCCCGGAGTTTGAGAGATTTGGACGTGAAAGGGTACCAGTCTTGTCGGGGATTGGGAACCCTTCGCCAGAATGTCCAAAGTTTCAGCGGGATTTCCAAAATGTTGAGAGGAACTCGAAACATGTCAACCTTGGTTTTGAGAATCTCTCCCGGAGTTTGAGAGATTTGGACGTGAAAGGGTACCAGTCTTGTCGGGGATTGGGAACCCTTCGCGAGAATGTCCAAAGTTTCAGCGGGATTTCCAAAATGTTGAAAGGAACTCGAAACATGTCAACCTCGGTTTTGAGAATCTCTCCCGGAGTTTGACAGATTTGGACGTGAAAGGGTACCAGTCTTGTCGGGGATTGGGAACCCTTCGCCAGAATGTCCAAAGTTTCAGCGGGATTTCCAAAATGTTGAAAGGAACTCGAAACATGTCAACCTTGGTTTTGAGAATCTCTCCCGGAGTTTGAGAGATTTGGACGTGAAAGGGTACCAGTCTTGTCAGGGATTGGGAACCCTTCGCGAGAATGACCAAAGTTTCAGCGGGATTTCCAAAATGTTGAGAGGAACTCGAAACATGTCAACCTTGGTTTTGAGAATCTCTTCCGGAGTTTGAGAGATTTGGACGTGAAACGGTACCAGTCTTGTCGGGGATTGGGAACCCTTCGCCAGAATGTCCAAAGTTTCAGCGGGGTTTCCAAAATGTTGATAGGAACTCGAAACATGTCAACCTTGGTATTGAGAATCTCTCCCGGAGTTTGAGAGATTTGGACGTGAAAGGGTACCAGTCTTGTCGGGGATTTGGAACCCTTCGCCAGAATGACCTAAGTTTCAGCGGGATTTCCAAAATGTTGAGAGGAACTCGAAACATGTCAGCCTTGGTTTTGAGAATCTCTCCCGGAGTTTGAGAGATTTGGATGTGAAAGGGTACCAGTCTTGTCGGGGATTGGGAACCCTTCGCCAGAATGTCCAAAGTTTCAGCGGGATTTCCAAAATGTTGAGAGGAACTCGAAACATGTCAACCTTGGTTTTGAGAATCTCTCCCGGAGTTTGAGAGATTTGGACGTGAAAGGGAACCAGTCTTGTCGGGGATTGGGAACCCTTCGCCAGAATGTCCAAAGTTTCAGCGGGATTTCCAAAATGTTGAAAGGAACTTGAAACATGTCAACCTTGGTTTTGAGAATCTCTCCCGGAGTTTGAGAGATTTGGACGTGAAAGGGAACCAGTCTTGTCGGGGATTGGGAACCCTTGGCCAGAATGTCCAAAGTGTCAGTGGGATTTCCAAAATGTTGAGAGGAACTCGAAACATGTCAACCTTGGTTTTGAGAATCTCTCCCGGAGTTTGAGAGATTTGGACGTGAAAGGGTACCAGTCTTGTCGGGGATTGGGAACCCTTCGCCAGAATGTCCAAAGTTTCAGCGGGATTTCCAAAATGTTGAGAGGAACTCGAAACATGTCACCCTTGGTTTTGAGAATCTCTCCCGGAGTTTGAGAGATTTGGACGTGAAAGGGTACCAGTCTTGTCGGGGATTGGGAACCCTTCGCCAGAATGTCCAAAATTTCAGCGGGATTTCTAAAATGTTGAAAGGAACTCGAAACATGTCAACCTCGGTTTTGAGAATCTCTCCCGGAGTTTGAGAGATTTGGACGTGAAAGGGAACCAGTCTTGTTGGGGATTGGGAACCCTTGGCCAGAATGTCCAAAGTGTCAGTGGGATTTCCAAAATGTTGAGAGGAACTCGAAACATGTCAACCTTGGTTTTGAGAATCTCTCCCGGAGTTTGAGAGATTTGGACGTGAAAGGGTACCAGTCTTGTCGGGGATTGGGAACCCTTCGCCAGAATGTCCAAAGTTTCAGCGGGATTTCCAAAATGTTGAGAGGAACTCGAAACATGTCAACCTTGGTTTTGAGAATCTCTCCCGGAGTTTGAGAGATTTGGACGTGAAAGGGTACCAGTCTTGTCGGGGATTGGGAACCCTTCGCCAGAATGTCCAAAGTTTCAGCGGGATTTCCAAAATGTTGAAAGGAACTCGAAACATGTCAACCTTGGTTTTGAGAATCTCTCCCGGAGTTTGAGAGATTTGGACGTGAAAGGGTACCAGTCTTGTCGGGGATTGGGAACCCTTCGCCAGAATGACCAAAGTTTCAGCGGGATTTCCAAAATGTTGAAAGGAACTCGAAACATGTCAACCTTGGTTTTGAGAATCTCTCCCGGAGTTTGAGAGATTTGGACGTGAAAGGGTACCAGTCTTGTCGGGGATTGGGAACCCTTCGCCAGAATGTCCAAAGTTTCAGCGGGATTTCCAAAATGTTGAGAGGAACTCGAAACATGTCAACCTTGGTTTTGAGAATCTCTCCCGGAGTTTGAGAGATTTGGACGTGAAAGGGTACCAGTCTTGTCGGGGATTGGGAACCCTTCGCGAGAATGTCCAAAGTTTCAGCGGGATTTCCAAAATGTTGAAAGGAACTCGAAACATGTCAACCTCGGTTTTGAGAATCTCTCCCGGAGTTTGACAGATTTGGACGTGAAAGGGTACCAGTCTTGTCGGGGATTGGGAACCCTTCGCCAGAATGTCCAAAGTTTCAGCGGGATTTCCAAAATGTTGAAAGGAACTCGAAACATGTCAACCTTGGTTTTGAGAATCTCTCCCGGAGTTTGAGAGATTTGGACGTGAAAGGGCACCAGTCTTGTCGGGGATTGGGAACCCTTCGCGAGAATGACCAAAGTTTCAGCGGGATTTCCAAAATGTTGAGAGGAACTCGAAACATGTCAACCTTGGTTTTGAGAATCTCTCCCGGAGTTTGAGAGATTTGGACGTGAAACGGTACCAGTCTTGTCGGGGATTGGGAACCCTTCGCCAGAATGTCCAAAGTTTCAGCGGGGTTTCCAAAATGTTGATAGGAACTCGAAACATGTCAACCTTGGTATTGAGAATCTCTCCCGGAGTTTGAGAGATTTGGACGTGAAAGGGTACCAGTCTTGTCGGGGATTGGGAACCCTTCGCCAGAATGTCCAAAGTTTCAGCGGGATTTCCAAAATGTTGAGAGGAACTCGAAACATGTCAACCTTGGTTTTGAGAATCTCTCCCGGAGTTTGAGAGATTTGGACGTGAAAGGGTACCAGTCTTGTCGGGGATTTGGAACCCTTCGCCAGAATGACCTAAGTTTCAGCGGGATTTCCAAAATGTTGAGAGGAACTCGAAACATGTCAGCCTTGGTTTTGAGAATCTCTCCCGGAGTTTGAGAGATTTGGACGTGAAAGGGTACCAGTCTTGTCGGGGATTGGGAACCCTTCGCCAGAATGTCCAAAGTTTCAGCGGGATTTCCAAAATGTTGAGAGGAACTCGAAACATGTCAACCTTGGTTTTGAGAATCTCTCCCGGAGTTTGAGAGATTTGGACGTGAAAGGGAACCAGTCTTGTCGGGGATTGGGAACCCTTCGCCAGAATGTCCAAAGTTTCAGCGGGATTTCCAAAATGTTGAAAGGAACTCGAAACATGTCAACCTTGGTTTTGAGAATCTCTCCCGGAGTTTGAGAGATTTGGACGTGAAAGGGAACCAGTCTTGTCGGGGATTGGGAACCCTTGGCCAGAATGTCCAAAGTGTCAGTGGGATTTCCAAAATGTTGAGAGGAACTCGAAACATGTCAACCTTGGTTTTGAGAATCTCTCCCGGAGTTTGAGAGATTTGGACGTGAAAGGGTACCAGTCTTGTCGGGGATTGGGAACCCTTCGCCAGAATGTCCAAAGTTTCAGCGGGATTTCCAAAATGTTGAGAGGAACTCGAAACATGTCACCCTTGGTTTTGAGAATCTCTCCCGGAGTTTGAGAGATTTGGACGTGAAAGGGTACCAGTCTTGTCGGGGATTGGGAACCCTTCGCCAGAATGTCCAAAATTTCAGCGGGATTTCTAAAATGTTGAAAGGAACTCGAAACATGTCAACCTCGGTTTTGAGAATCTCTCCCGGAGTTTGAGAGATTTGGACGTGAAAGGGAACCAGTCTTGTTGGGGATTGGGAACCCTTGGCCAGAATGTCCAAAGTGTCAGTGGGATTTCCAAAATGTTGAGAGGAACTCGAAACATGTCAACCTTGGTTTTGAGAATCTCTCCCGGAGTTTGAGAGATTTGGACGTGAAAGGGTACCAGTCTTGTCGGGGATTGGGAACCCTTCGCCAGAATGTCCAAAGTTTCAGCGGGATTTCCAAAATGTTGAGAGGAACTCGAAACATGTCAACCTTGGTTTTGAGAATCTCTCCCGGAGTTTGAGAGATTTGGACGTGAAAGGGTACCAGTCTTGTCGGGGATTGGGAACCCTTCGCCAGAATGTCCAAAGTTTCAGCGGGATTTCCAAAATGTTGAAAGGAACTCGAAACATGTCAACCTTGGTTTTGAGAATCTCTCCCGGAGTTTGAGAGATTTGGACGTGAAAGGGTACCAGTCTTGTCGGGGATTGGGAACCCTTCGCGAGAATGACCAAAGTTTCAGCGGGATTTCCAAAATGTTGAGAGGAACTCGAAACATGTCAACCTTGGTTTTGAGAATCTCTCCCGGAGTTTGAGAGATTTGGACGTGAAAGGGTACCAGTCTTGTCGGGGATTGGGAACCCTTCGCCAGAATGTCCAAAGTTTCAGCGGGATTTCCAAAATGTTGAGAGGAACTCGAAACATGTCAACCTTGGTTTTGAGAATCTCTCCCGGAGTTTGAGAGATTTGGACGTGAAAGGGTACCAGTCTTGTCGGGGATTGGGAACCCTTCGCGAGAATGTCCAAAGTTTCAGCGGGATTTCCAAAATGTTGAAAGGAACTCGAAACATGTCAACCTCGGTTTTGAGAATCTCTCCCGGAGTTTGACAGATTTGGACGTGAAAGGGTACCAGTCTTGTCGGGGATTGGGAACCCTTCGCCAGAATGTCCAAAGTTTCAGCGGGATTTCCAAAATGTTGAAAGGAACTCGAAACATGTCAACCTTGGTTTTGAGAATCTCTCCCGGAGTTTGAGAGATTTGGACGTGAAAGGGCACCAGTCTTGTCGGGGATTGGGAACCCTTCGCGAGAATGACCAAAGTTTCAGCGGGATTTCCAAAATGTTGAGAGGAACTCGAAACATGTCAACCTTGGTTTTGAGAATCTCTCCCGGAGTTTGAGAGATTTGGACGTGAAACGGTACCAGTCTTGTCGGGGATTGGGAACCCTTCGCCAGAATGTCCAAAGTTTCAGCGGGGTTTCCAAAATGTTGATAGGAACTCGAAACATGTCAACCTTGGTATTGAGAATCTCTCCCGGAGTTTGAGAGATTTGGACGTGAAAGGGTACCAGTCTTGTCGGGGATTGGGAACCCTTCGCCAGAATGTCCAAAGTTTCAGCGGGATTTCCAAAATGTTGAGAGGAACTCGAAACATGTCAACCTTGGTTTTGAGAATCTCTCCCGGAGTTTGAGAGATTTGGACGTGAAAGGGTACCAGTCTTGTCGGGGATTTGGAACCCTTCGCCAGAATGACCTAAGTTTCAGCGGGATTTCCAAAATGTTGAGAGGAACTCGAAACATGTCAGCCTTGGTTTTGAGAATCTCTCCCGGAGTTTGAGAGATTTGGACGTGAAAGGGTACCAGTCTTGTCGGGGATTGGGAACCCTTCGCCAGAATGTCCAAAGTTTCAGCGGGATTTCCAAAATGTTGAGAGGAACTCGAAACATGTCAACCTTGGTTTTGAGAATCTCTCCCGGAGTTTGAGAGATTTGGACGTGAAAGGGAACCAGTCTTGTCGGGGATTGGGAACCCTTCGCCAGAATGTCCAAAGTTTCAGCGGGATTTCCAAAATGTTGAAAGGAACTCGAAACATGTCAACCTTGGTTTTGAGAATCTCTCCCGGAGTTTGAGAGATTTGGACGTGAAAGGGAACCAGTCTTGTTGGGGATTGGGAACCCTTGGCCAGAATGTCCAAAGTGTCAGTGGGATTTCCAAAATGTTGAGAGGAACTCGAAACATGTCAACCTTGGTTTTGAGAATCTCTCCCGGAGTTTGAGAGATTTGGACGTGAAAGGGTACCAGTCTTGTCGGGGATTGGGAACCCTTCGCCAGAATGTCCAAAGTTTCAGCGGGATTTCCAAAATGTTGAGAGGAACTCGAAACATGTCAACCTTGGTTTTGAGAATCTCTCCCGGAGTTTGAGAGATTTGGACGTGAAAGGGTACCAGTCTTGTCGGGGATTGGGAACCCTTCGCCAGAATGTCCAAAGTTTCAGCGGGATTTCCAAAATGTTGAGAGGAACTCGAAACATGTCAACCTTGGTTTTGAGAATCTCTCCCGGAGTTTGAGAGATTTGGACGTGAATGGGTACCAGTCTTGTCGGGGATTGGGAACCCTTCGCCAGAATGTCCAAAGTTTCAGCGGGATTTCCAAAATGTTGAGAGGAACTCGAAACATGTCAACCTTGGTTTTGAGAATCTCTCCCGGAGTTTGAGAGATTTGGACGTGAAAGGGTACCAGTCTTGTCGGGGATTGGGAACCCTTCGCGAGAATGTCCAAAGTTTCAGCGGGATTTCTAAAATGTTGAAAGGAACTCGAAACATGTCAACCTTGGTTTTGAGAATCTCTCCCGGAGTTTGAGAGATTTGGACGTGAAAGGGTACCAGTCTTGTCGGGGATTGGGAACCCTTCGCCAGAATGTCCAAAATTTCAGCGGGATTTCTAAAATGTTGAAAGGAACTCGAAACATGTCAACCTTGGTTTTGAGAATCTCTCCCGGAGTTTGAGAGATTTGGACGTGAAAGGGTACCAGTCTTGTCGGGGATTGGGAACCCTTCGCCAGAATGTCCAAAGTTTCAGCGGGATTTCCAAAATGTTGAAAGGAACTCGAAACATGTCAACCTTGGTTTTGAGAATCTCTCCCGGAGTTTGAGAGATTTGGACGTGAAAGGGTACCAGTCTTGTCGGGGATTGGGAACCCTTCGCCAGAATGACCAAAGTTTCAGCGGGATTTCCAAAATGTTGAGAGGAACTCGAAACATGTCAACCTTGGTTTTGAGAATCTCTCCCGGAGTTTGAGAGATTTGGACGTGAAAGGGTACCAGTCTTGTCGGGGATTGGGAACCCTTCGCCAGAATGTCCAAAGTTTCAGCGGGATTTCCAAAATGTTGAGAGGAACTCGAAACATGTCAACCTTGGTTTTGAGAATCTCTCCCGGAGTTTGAGAGATTTGGACGTGAAAGGGTACCAGTCTTGTCGGGGATTGGGAACCCTTCGCGAGAATGTCCAAAGTTTCAGCGGGATTTCCAAAATGTTGAAAGGAACTCGAAACATGTCAACCTCGGTTTTGAGAATCTCTCCCGGAGTTTGACAGATTTGGACGTGAAAGGGTACCAGTCTTGTCGGGGATTGGGAACCCTTCGCCAGAATGTCCAAAGTTTCAGCGGGATTTCCAAAATGTTGAAAGGAACTCGAAACATGTCAACCTTGGTTTTGAGAATCTCTCCCGGAGTTTGAGAGATTTGGACGTGAAAGGGCACCAGTCTTGTCGGGGATTGGGAACCCTTCGCGAGAATGACCAAAGTTTCAGCGGGATTTCCAAAATGTTGAGAGGAACTCGAAACATGTCAACCTTGGTTTTGAGAATCTCTCCCGGAGTTTGAGAGATTTGGACGTGAAACGGTACCAGTCTTGTCGGGGATTGGGAACCCTTCGCCAGAATGTCCAAAGTTTCAGCGGGGTTTCCAAAATGTTGATAGGAACTCGAAACATGTCAACCTTGGTATTGAGAATCTCTCCCGGAGTTTGAGAGATTTGGACGTGAAAGGGTACCAGTCTTGTCGGGGATTGGGAACCCTTCGCCAGAATGTCCAAAGTTTCAGCGGGATTTCCAAAATGTTGAGAGGAACTCGAAACATGTCAACCTTGGTTTTGAGAATCTCTCCCGGAGTTTGAGAGATTTGGACGTGAAAGGGTACCAGTCTTGTCGGGGATTTGGAACCCTTCGCCAGAATGACCTAAGTTTCAGCAGGATTTCCAAAATGTTGAGAGGAACTCGAAACATGTCAGCCTTGGTTTTGAGAATCTCTCCCGGAGTTTGAGAGATTTGGACGTGAAAGGGTACCAGTCTTGTCGGGGATTGGGAACCCTTCGCCAGAATGTCCAAAGTTTCAGCGGGATTTCCAAAATGTTGAGAGGAACTCGAAACATGTCAACCTTGGTTTTTAGAATCTCTCCCGGAGTTTGAGAGATTTGGACGTGAAAGGGTACCAGTCTTGTCGGGGATTGGGAACCCTTCGCCAGAATGTCCAAAGTTTCAGCGGGATTTCCAAAATGTTGAGAGGAACTCGAAACATGTCAACCTTGGTTTTGAGAATCTCTCCCGGAGTTTGAGAGATTTGGACGTGAAAGGGTACCAGTCTTGTCGGGGATTGGGAACCCTTCGCCAGAATGTCCAAAGTTTCAGCGGGATTTCCAAAATGTTGAGAGGAACTCGAAACATGTCAACCTTGGTTTTGAGAATCTCTCCCGGAGTTTGAGAGATTTGGACGTGAAAGGGTACCAGTCTTTTCGGGGATTGGGAACCCTTCGCCAGAATGTCCAAAATTTCAGCGGGATTTCTAAAATGTTGAAAGGAACTCGAAACATGTCAACCTCGGTTTTGAGAATCTCTCCCGGAGTTTGAGAGATTTGGACGTGAAAGGGTACCAGTCTTGTCGGGGATTGGGAACCCTTCGCCAGAATGACCAAAGTTTCAGCGGGATTTCCAAAATGTTGAGAGGAACTCGAAACATGTGAACCTTGGTTTTGAGAATCTCTCCCGGAGTTTGAGAGATTTGGACGTGAAAGGGTACCAGTCTTGTCGGGGATTGGGAACCCTTCGCGAGAATGTCCAAAGTTTCAGGGGGATTTCCAAAATGTTGAAAGGAACTCGAAACATGTCAACCTCGGTTTTGAGAATCTCTATCGGAGTTTGAGAGATTTGGACGTGAAAGGGTACCAGCCTTGTCGGGGGTTGTGAACCCTTCGCCAGAATGACCAAAGTTTCAGCGGGATTTCTAAAATGTTGAAAGGAACTCGAAACATGTCAACCTCGGTTTTGAGAATCTCTCCCGGAGTTTGAGAGATTTGGACGTGAAAGGGTACCAGTCTTGTCGGGGATTGGGAACCCTTCGCCAGAATGTCCAAAGTTTCAGCGGGATATCCAAAATGTTGAGAGGAACTCGAAACATGTCAACCTTGGTTTTGAGAATCTCTCCCGGAGTTTGAGAGATTTGGACGTGAAAGGGTACCAGTCTTGTCGGGGACTGCGAACCCTTCGCCAGAATGACCTAAGTTTCAGCGGGATTTCCAAAATGTTGAGAGGAACTCGAAACATGTCAGCCTTGGTTTTGAGAATCTCTCCCGGAGTTTGAGAGATTTGGACGTGAAAGGGTACCAGTCTTGTCGGGGATTGGGAACCCTTCGCCAGAATGTCCAAAGTTTCAGCGGGATTTCCAAAATGTTGAGAGGAACTCGAAACATGTCAACCTTGGTTTTGAGAATCTCTCCCGGAGTTTGAGAGATTTGGACGTGAAAGGGAACCAGTCTTGTCGGGGATTGGGAACCCTTCGCCAGAATGTCCAAAGTTTCAGCGGGATTTCCAAAATGTTGAAAGGAACTCGAAACATGTCAACCTTGGTTTTGAGAATCTCTCCCGGAGTTTGAGAGATTTGGACGTGAAAGGGAACCAGTCTTGTTGGGGATTGGGAACCCTTGGCCAGAATGTCCAAAGTGTCAGTGGGATTTCCAAAATGTTGAGAGGAACTCGAAACATGTGAACCTTGGTTTTGAGAATCTCTCCCGGAGTTTGAGAGATTTGGACGTGAAAGGGTACCAGTCTTGTCGGGGATTGGGAACCCCTCTCCAGAATGTCCAAAGTTTCAGCGGGATTTCCAAAATGTTGAGAGGAACTCGAAACATGTCAACCTTGGTTTTGAGAATCTCTCCCGGAGTTTGAGAGATTTGGACGTGAAAGGGTACCAGTCTTGTCGGGGATTGGGAACCCTTCGCCAGAATGTCCAAAGTTTCAGCGGGATTTCCAAAATGTTGAGAGGAACTCGAAACATGTCAACCTTGGTTTTGAGAATCTCTCCCGGAGTTTGAGAGATTTGGACGTGAAAGGGTACCAGTCTTGTCGGGGATTGGGAACCCTTCGCCAGAATGTCCAAAATTTCAGCGGGATTTCTAAAATGTTGAAAGGAACTCGAAACATGTCAACCTCGGTTTTGAGAATCTCTCCCGGAGTTTGAGAGATTTGGACGTGAAAGGGTACCAGTCTTGTCGGGGATTGGGAACCCTTCGCCAGAATGACCAAAGTTTCAGCGGGATTTCCAAAATGTTGAGAGGAACTCGAAACATGTCAACCTTGGTTTTGAGAATCTCTCCCGGAGTTTGAGAGATTTGGACGTGAAAGGGTACCAGTCTTGTCGGGGATTGGGAACCCTTCGCGAGAATGTCCAAAGTTTCAGGGGGATTTCCAAAATGTTGAAAGGAACTCGAAACATGTCAACCTCGGTTTTGAGAATCTCTCCCGGAGTTTGAGAGATTTGGACGTGAAAGGGTACCAGCCTTGTCGGGGGTTGTGAACCCTTCGCCAGAATGACCAAAGTTTCAGCGGGATTTCTAAAATGTTGAAAGGAACTCGAAACATGTCAACCTCGGTTTTGAGAATCTCTCCCGGAGTTTGAGAGATTTGGACGTGAAAGGGTACCAGTCTTGTCGGGGGTTGGGAACCCTTCGCCAGAATGTCCAAAGTTTCAGCGGGATATCCAAAATGTTGAGAGGAATTCGAAACATGTCAACCTTGGTTTTGAGAATCTCTCCCGGAGTTTGAGAGATTTGGACGTGAAAGGGTACCAGTCTTGTCGGGGACTGCGAACCCTTCGCCAGAATGTCCGAAGTTTCAGCGGGATTTCCAAAATGTTGATAGGAACTCGAAACATGTCAACCTCGGTTTTGAGAATCTCTCCCGGAGTTTGAGAGATTTGGACGTGAAAGGGTACCAGTCTTGTCGGGGATTGGGAACCCTTCGCCAGAATGTCCAAAGTTTCAGCGGGATTTCCAAAATGTTGAAAGGAACTCGAAACATGTCAACCTTGGTTTTGAGAATCTCTCCCGGAGTTTGAGAGATTTGGACGTGAAAGGGTACCAGTCTTGTCGGGGATTGGGAACCCTTCGCGAGAATGACCAAAGTTTCAGCGGGATTTCCAAAATGTTGAGAGGAACTCGAAACATGTCAACCTTGGTTTTGAGAATCTCTCCCGGAGTTTGAGAGATTTGGACGTGAAAGGGTACCAGTCTTGTCGGGGATTGGGAACCCTTCGCCAGAATGTCCAAAGTTTCAGCGGGATTTCCAAAATGTTGAGAGGAACTCGAAACATGTCAACCTTGGTTTTGAGAATCTCTCCCGGAGTTTGAGAGATTTGGACGTGAAAGGGTACCAGTCTTGTCGGGGATTGGGAACCCTTCGCGAGAATGTCCAAAGTTTCAGCGGGATTTCCAAAATGTTGAAAGGAACTCGAAACATGTCAACCTCGGTTTTGAGAATCTCTCCCGGAGTTTGACAGATTTGGACGTGAAAGGGTACCAGTCTTGTCGGGGATTGGGAACCCTTCGCCAGAATGTCCAAAGTTTCAGCGGGATTTCCAAAATGTTGAAAGGAACTCGAAACATGTCAACCTTGGTTTTGAGAATCTCTCCCGGAGTTTGAGAGATTTGGACGTGAAACGGTACCAGTCTTGTCGGGGATTGGGAACCCTTCGCCAGAATGTCCAAAGTTTCAGCGGGGTTTCCAAAATGTTGATAGGAACTCGAAACATGTCAACCTTGGTTTTGAGAATCTCTCCCGGAGTTTGAGAGATTTGGACGTGAAAGGGTACCAGTCTTGTCGGGGATTGGGAACCCTTCGCCAGAATGTCCAAAGTTTCAGCGGGATTTCCAAAATGTTGAGAGGAACTCGAAACATGTCAACCTTGGTTTTGAGAATCTCTCCCGGAGTTTGAGAGATTTGGACGTGAAAGGGTACCAGTCTTGTCGGGGATTGGGAACCCTTCGCCAGAATGTCCAAAGTTTCAGCGGGATTTCCAAAATGTTGAGAGGAACTCGAAACATGTCAGCCTTGGTTTTGAGAATCTCTCCCGGAGTTTGAGAGATTTGGACGTGAAACGGTACCAGTCTTGTCGGGGATTGGGAACCCTTCGCCAGAATGTCCAAAGTTTCAGCGGGGTTTCCAAAATGTTGATAGGAACTCGAAACATGTCAACCTTGGTATTGAGAATCTCTCCCGGAGTTTGAGAGATTTGGACGTGAAAGGGTACCAGTCTTGTCGGGGATTGGGAACCCTTCGCCAGAATGTCCAAAGTTTCAGCGGGATTTCCAAAATGTTGAGAGGAACTCGAAACATGTCAACCTTGGTTTTGAGAATCTCTCCCGGAGTTTGAGAGATTTGGACGTGAAAGGGTACCAGTCTTGTCGGGGATTTGGAACCCTTCGCCAGAATGACCTAAGTTTCAGCGGGATTTCCAAAATGTTGAGAGGAACTCGAAACATGTCAGCCTTGGTTTTGAGAATCTCTCCCGGAGTTTGAGAGATTTGGACGTGAAAGGGTACCAGTCTTGTCGGGGATTGGGAACCCTTCGCCAGAATGTCCAAAGTTTCAGCGGGATTTCCAAAATGTTGAGAGGAACTCGAAACATGTCAACCTTGGTTTTGAGAATCTCTCCCGGAGTTTGAGAGATTTGGACGTGAAAGGGAACCAGTCTTGTCGGGGATTGGGAACCCTTCGCCAGAATGTCCAAAGTGTCAGTGGGATTTCCAAAATGTTGAGAGGAACTCGAAACATGTCAACCTTGGTTTTGAGAATCTCTCCCGGAGTTTGAGAGATTTGGACGTGAAAGGGTACCAGTCTTGTCGGGGATTGGGAACCCTTCGCCAGAATGTCCAAAGTTTCAGCGGGATTTCCAAAATGTTGAGAGGAACTCGAAACATGTCAACCTTGGTTTTGAGAATCTCTCCCGGAGTTTGAGAGATTTGGACGTGAAAGGGTACCAGTCTTGTCGGGGACTGCGAACCCTTCGCCAGAATGTCTGAAGTTTCAGCGGGATTTCCAAAATGTTGAGAGGAACTCGAAACGTGTCAACCTCGGTTTTGAGAATCTCTCCCGGAGTTTGAGAGATTTGGACGTGAAAGGGTACCAGTCTTGTCGGGGATTGGGAACCCTTCGCCAGAATGTCCAAAGTTTCAGCGGGATTTCCAAAATGTTGAAAGGAACTCGAAACATGTCAACCTTGGTTTTGAGAATCTCTCCCGGAGTTTGAGAGATTTGGACGTGAAAGGGTACCAGTCTTGTCGGGGATTGGGAACCCTTCGCGAGAATGACCAAAGTTTCAGCGGGATTTCCAAAATGTTGAGAGGAACTCGAAACATGTCAACCTTGGTTTTGAGAATCTCTCCCGGAGTTTGAGAGATTTGGACGTGAAAGGGTACCAGTCTTGTCGGGGGTTGGGAACCCTTCGCCAGAATGTCCAAAGTTTCAGCGGGATTTCCAAAATGTTGAGAGGAACTCGAAACATGTCAACCTTGGTTTTGAGAATCTCTCCCGGAGTTTGAGAGATTTGGACGTGAAAGGGTACCAGTCTTGTCGGGGATTGGGAACCCTTCGCCAGAATGTCCAAAGTTTCAGCGGGATTTCCAAAATGTTGAGAGGAACTCGAAACATGTCAACCTTGGTTTTGAGAATCTCTCCCGGAGTTTGAGAGATTTGGACGTGAAAGGGTACCAGTCTTGTCGGGGATTGGGAACCCTTCGCGAGAATGTCCAAAGTTTCAGCGGGATTTCCAAAATGTTGAAAGGAACTCGAAACATGTCAACCTCGGTTTTGAGAATCTCTCCCGGAGTTTGAGAGATTTGGACGTGAAAGGGTACCAGTCTTGTCGGGGATTGGGAACCCTTCGCGAGAATGTCCAAAGTTTCAGCGGGATTTCCAAAATGTTGAAAGGAACTCGAAACATGTCAACCTTGGTTTTGAGAATCTCTCCCAGAGTTTGAGAGATTTGGACGTGAAAGGGTACCAGTCTTGTCGGGGATTGGGAACCCTTCGCCAGAATGACCAAAGTTTCAGCGGGATTTCCAAAATGTTGAGAGGAACTCGAAACATGTCAGCCTTGGTTTTGAGAATCTCTCCCGGAGTTTGAGAGATTTGCATGTGAAAGGGTACCAGTCTTGTCGGGGATTGGGAACCCTTTGCCAGAATGTCCAAAGTTTCAGCGGGATTTCCAAAATGTTGAAAGGAACTCGAAACATGTCAACCTCGGTTTTGAGAATCTCTCCCGGAGTTTGAGAGATTTGGATGTGAAAGGGTACCAGTCTTGTCGGGGATTGGGAACTCTTCGCCAGAATGTCCAAAGTTTCAGCGGGATTTCCAAAATGTTGAAAGGAACTCGAAACATGTCAACCTTGGTTTTGAGAATCTCTCCCGGAGTTTGAGAGATTTGGACGTGAAAGGGTACCAGTCTTGTCGGGATTTGGGAACCCTTCGCCAGAATGTCCAAAGTTTCAGCGGGATTTCCAAAATGTTGAGAGGAACTCGAAACATGTCAACCTTGGTTTTGAGAATCTCTCCCGGAGTTTGAGAGATTTGGACGTGAAAGGGTACCAGTCTTGTCGGGGATTTGGAACCCTTCGCCAGAATGTCCAAAGTTTCAGCGGGATTTCCAAAATGTTGAGAGGAACTCGAAACATGTCAACCTTGGTTTTGAGAATCTCTCCTGGAGTTTGAGAGATTTGGACGTGAAAGGGTACCAGTCTTGTCGGGGATTGGGAACCCTTCGTGAGAATGTCCAAAGTTTCAGCGGGATTTCCAAAATGTTGAGAGGAACTCGAAACATGTCAACCTTGGTTTTGAGAATCTCTCCCGGAGTTTGAGAGATTTGGACGTGAAAGGGTACCAGTCTTGTCGGGGATTGGGAACCCTTCGCCAGAATGTCCAAAGTTTCAGCGGGATTTCCAAAATGTTGAAAGGAACTCGAAACATGTCAACCTCGGTTTTGAGAATCTCTCCCGGAGTTAGAGATTTGGACGTGAAAGGGTACCAGTCTTGTCGGGGGTTGGGAACCCTTCGCCAGAATGTCCAAAGTTTCAGCGGGATTTCCAAAATGTTGAGAGGAACTCGAAACATGTCAACCTTGGTTTTGAGAATCTCTCCCGGAGTTTGAGAGATTTGGACGTGAAAGGGTACCAGTCTTGTCGGGGACTGCGAACCCTTCGCCAGAATGTCCGAAGTTTCAGCGGGATTTCCAAAATGTTGAGAGGAACTCGAAACATTTCAACCTCGGTTTTGAGAATCTCTCCCGGAGTTTGAGAGATTTGGACGTGAAAGGGTACCAGTCTTGTCGGGGATTGGGAACCCTTCGCCAGAATGTCCAAAGTTTCAGCGGGATTTCCAAAATGTTGAAAGGAACTCGAAACATGTCAACCTTGGTTTTGAGAATCTCTCCCGGAGTTTGAGAGATTTGGACGTGAAAGGGTACCAGTCTTATCGGGGATTGGGAACCCTTCGCGAGAATGACCAAAGTTTCAGCGGGATTTCCAAAATGTTGAGAGGAACTCGAAACATGTCAACCTTGGTTTTGAGAATCTCTCCCGGAGTTTGAGAGATTTGGACGTGAAAGGGTACCAGTCTTGTCGGGGATTGGGAACCCTTCGCCAGAATGTCCAAAGTTTCAGCGGGATTTCCAAAATGTTGAAAGGAACTCGAAACATGTCAACCTTGGTATTGAGAATCTCTCCCGGAGTTTGAGAGATTTGGACGTGAAAGGGTACCAGTCTTGTCGGGGATTGGGAACCCTTCGCCAGAATGTCCAAAGTTTCAGCGGGATTTCCAAAATGTTGAGAGGAACTCGAAACATGTCAACCTTGGTTTTGAGAATCTCTCCCGGAGTTTGAGAGATTTGGACGTGAAAGGGTACCAGTCTTGTCGGGGATTGGGAACCCTTCGCGAGAATGTCCAAAGTTTCAGCGGGATTTCCAAAATGTTGAAAGGAACTCGAAACATGTCAACCTCGGTTTTGAGAATCTCTCCCGGAGTTTGAGAGATTTGGATGTGAAAGGGAACCAGTCTTGTCGGGGATTGGGAACCCTTCGCCAGAATGACCAAAGTTTCAGCGGGATTTCTAAAATGTTGAAAGGAACTCGAAACATGTCAACCTTGGTTTTGAGAATCTCTCCCGGAGTTTGAGAGATTTGGACGTGAAAGGGTACCAGTCTTGTCGGGGATTGGGAACCCCTCGCCAGAATGTCCAAAGTTTCAGCGGGATTTCCAAAATGTTGAGAGGAACTCGAAACATGTCAACCTTGGTTTTGAGAATCTCTCCCGGAGTTTGAGAGATTTGGACGTGAAAGGGAACCAGTCTTGTCGGGGATTGGGAACCCTTCGCCAGAATGTCCAAAGTTTCAGCGGGATTTCCAAAATGTTGAAAGGAACTCGAAACATGTCAACCTTGGTTTTGAGAATCTCTCCCGGAGTTTGAGAGATTTGGACGTGAAAGGGAACCAGTCTTGTCGGGGATTGGGAACCCTTGGCCAGAATGTCCAAAGTGTCAGTGGGATTTCCAAAATGTTGAGAGGAACTCGAAACATGTCAACCTTGGTTTTGAGAATCTCTCCCAGAGTTTGAGAGATTTGGACGTGAAAGGGTACCAGTCTTGTCGGGGATTGGGAACCCTTCGCCAGAATGACCAAAGTTTCAGCGGGATTTCCAAAATGTTGAGAGGAACTCGAAACATGTCAGCCTTGGTTTTGAGAATCTCTCCCGGAGTTTGAGAGATTTGCATGTGAAAGGGTACCAGTCTTGTCGGGGATTGGGAACCCTTTGCCAGAATGTCCAAAGTTTCAGCGGGATTTCCAAAATGTTGAAAGGAACTCGAAACATGTCAACCTCGGTTTTGAGAATCTCTCCCGGAGTTTGAGAGATTTGGATGTGAAAGGGTACCAGTCTTGTCGGGGATTGGGAACTCTTCGCCAGAATGTCCAAAGCTTCAGCGGGATTTCTAAAATGTTGAAAGGAACTCGAAACATGTCAACCTTGGTTTTGAGAATCTCTCCCGGAGTTTGAGAGATTTGGACGTGAAAGGGTACCAGTCTTGTCGGGGATTGGGAACCCTTCGCCAGAATGTCCAAAGTTTCAGCGGGATTTCCAAAATGTTGAGAGGAACTCGAAACATGTCAACCTTGGTTTTGAGAATCTCTCCCGGAGTTTGAGAGATTTGGACGTGAAAGGGTACCAGTCTTGTCGGGGACTGCGAACCCTTCGCCAGAATGTCCGAAGTTTCAGCGGGATTTCCAAAATGTTGAGAGGAACTCGAAACGTGTCAACCTCGGTTTTGAGAATCTCTCCCGGAGTTTGAGAGATTTGGACGTGAAAGGGTACCAGTCTTGTCGGGGATTGGGAACCCTTCGCCAGAATGTCCAAAGTTTCAGCGGGATTTCCAAAATGTTGAAAGGAACTCGAAACATGTCAACCTTGGTTTTGAGAATCTCTCCCGGAGTTTGAGAGATTTGGACGTGAAAGGGTACCAGTCTTGTCGGGGATTGGGAACCCTTCGCGAGAATGACCAAAGTTTCAGCGGGATTTCCAAAATGTTGAGAGGAACTCGAAACATGTCAACCTTGGTTTTGAGAATCTCTCCCGGAGTTTGAGAGATTTGGACGTGAAAGGGTACCAGTCTTGTCGGGGGTTGGGAACCCTTCGCCAGAATGTCCAAAGTTTCAGCGGGATTTCCAAAATGTTGAGAGGAACTCGAAACATGTCAACCTTGGTTTTGAGAATCTCTCCCGGAGTTTGAGAGATTTGGACGTGAAAGGGTACCAGTCTTGTCGGGGATTGGGAACCCTTCGCCAGAATGTCCAAAGTTTCAGCGGGATTTCCAAAATGTTGAGAGGAACTCGAAACATGTCAACCTTGGTTTTGAGAATCTCTCCCGGAGTTTGAGAGATTTGGACGTGAAAGGGTACCAGTCTTGTCGGGGATTGGGAACCCTTCGCGAGAATGTCCAAAGTTTCAGCGGGATTTCCAAAATGTTGAAAGGAACTCGAAACATGTCAACCTCGGTTTTGAGAATCTCTCCCGGAGTTTGAGAGATTTGGACGTGAAAGGGTACCAGTCTTGTCGGGGATTGGGAACCCTTCGCGAGAATGTCCAAAGTTTCAGCGGGATTTCCAAAATGTTGAAAGGAACTCGAAACATGTCAACCTTGGTTTTGAGAATCTCTCCCAGAGTTTGAGATATTTGGACGTGAAAGGGTACCAGTCTTGTCGGGGATTGGGAACCCTTCGCCAGAATGACCAAAGTTTCAGCGGGATTTCCAAAATGTTGAGAGGAACTCGAAACATGTCAGCCTTGGTTTTGAGAATCTCTCCCGGAGTTTGAGAGATTTGCATGTGAAAGGGTACCAGTCTTGTCGGGGATTGGGAACCCTTTGCCAGAATGTCCAAAGTTTCAGCGGGATTTCCAAAATGTTGAAAGGAACTCGAAACATGTCAACCTCGGTTTTGAGAATCTCTCCCGGAGTTTGAGAGATTTGGATGTGAAAGGGTACCAGTCTTGTCGGGGATTGGGAACTCTTCGCCAGAATGTCCAAAGCTTCAGCGGGATTTCTAAAATGTTGAAAGGAACTCGAAACATGTCAACCTTGGTTTTGAGAATCTCTCCCGGAGTTTGAGAGATTTGGACGTGAAAGGGTACCAGTCTTGTCGGGATTTGGGAACCCTTCGCCAGAATGTCCAAAGTTTCAGCGGGATTTCCAAAATGTTGAGAGGAACTCGAAACATGTCAACCTTGGTTTTGAGAATCTCTCCCGGAGTTTGAGAGATTTGGACGTGAAAGGGTACCAGTCTTGTCGGGGATTTGGAACCCTTCGCCAGAATGTCCAAAGTTTCAGCGGGATTTCCAAAATGTTGAGAGGAACTCGAAACATGTCAACCTTGGTTTTGAGAATCTCTCCTGCAGTTTGAGAGATTTGGACGTGAAAGGGTACCAGTCTTGTCGGGGATTGGGAACCCTTCGTGAGAATGTCCAAAGTTTCAGCGGGATTTCCAAAATGTTGAGAGGAACTCGAAACATGTCAACCTTGGTTTTGAGAATCTCTCCCGGAGTTTGAGAGATTTGGACGTGAAAGGGTACCAGTCTTGTCGGGGATTGGGAACCCTTCGCCAGAATGTCCAAAGTTTCAGCGGGATTTCCAAAATGTTGAAAGGAACTCGAAACATGTCAACCTCGGTTTTGAGAATCTCTCCCGGAGTTAGAGATTTGGACGTGAAAGGGTACCAGTCTTGTCGGGGGTTGGGAACCCTTCGCCAGAATGTCCAAAGTTTCAGCGGGATTTCCAAAATGTTGAGAGGAACTCGAAACATGTCAACCTTGGTTTTGAGAATCTCTCCCGGAGTTTGAGAGATTTGGACGTGAAAGGGTACCAGTCTTGTCGGGGACTGCGAACCCTTCGCCAGAATGTCCGAAGTTTCAGCGGGATTTCCAAAATGTTGAGAGGAACTCGAAACATTTCAACCTCGGTTTTGAGAATCTCTCCCGGAGTTTGAGAGATTTGGACGTGAAAGGGTACCAGTCTTGTCGGGGATTGGGAACCCTTCGCCAGAATGTCCAAAGTTTCAGCGGGATTTCCAAAATGTTGAAAGGAACTCGAAACATGTCAACCTTGGTTTTGAGAATCTCTCCCGGAGTTTGAGAGATTTGGACGTGAAAGGGTACCAGTCTTGTCGGGGATTGGGAACCCTTCGCGAGAATGACCAAAGTTTCAGCGGGATTTCCAAAATGTTGAGAGGAACTCGAAACATGTCAACCTTGGTTTTGAGAATCTCTCCCGGAGTTTGAGAGATTTGGACGTGAAAGGGTACCAGTCTTGTCGGGGATTGGGAACCCTTCGCCAGAATGTCCAAAGTTTCAGCGGGATTTCCAAAATGTTGATAGGAACTCGAAACATGTCAACCTTGGTTTTGAGAATCTCTCCCGGAGTTTGAGAGATTTGGACGTGAAAGGGTACCAGTCTTGTCGGGGATTGGGAACCCTTCGCCAGAATGTCCAAAGTTTCAGCGGGATTTCCAAAATGTTGAGAGGAACTCGAAACATGTCAACCTTGGTTTTGAGAATCTCTCCCGGAGTTTGAGAGATTTGGACGTGAAAGGGTACCAGTCTTGTCGGGGATTGGGAACCCTTCGCGAGAATGTCCAAAGTTTCAGCGGGATTTCCAAAATGTTGAAAGGAACTCGAAACATGTCAACCTCGGTTTTGAGAATCTCTCCCGGAGTTTGAGAGATTTGGACGTGAAAGGGTACCAGTCTTGTCGGGGATTGGGAACCCTTCGCGAGAATGTCCAAAGTTTCAGCGGGATTTCCAAAATGTTGAAAGGAACTCGAAACATGTCAACCTTGGTTTTGAGAATCTCTCCCGGAGTTTGAGAGATTTGGACGTGAAAGGGAACCAGTCTTGTCGGGGATTTGGAACCCTTCGCCAGAATGTCCAAAGTTTCAGCGGGATTTCCAAAATGTTGAGAGGAACTCGAAACATGTCAACCTTGGTTTTGAGAATCTCTCCCGGAGTTTGAGAGATTTGGACGTGAAAGGGTACCAGTCTTGTCGGGGATTGGGAACCCTTTGCCAGAATGTCCAAAGTTTCAGCGGGATTTCCAAAATGTTGAAAGGAACTCGAAACATGTCAACCTCGGTTTTGAGAATCTCTCCCGGAGTTTGAGAGATTTGGATGTGAAAGGGTACCAGTCTTGTCGGGGATTGGGAACCCTTCGCCAGAATGACCAAAGTTTCAGCGGGATTTCTAAAATGTTGAAAGGAACTCGAAACATGTCAACCTTGGTTTTGAGAATCTCTCCCGGAGTTTGAGAGATTTGGACGTGAAAGGGTACCAGTCTTGTCGGGGATTGGGAACCCCTCGCTAGAATGTCCAAAGTTTCAGCGGGATTTCCAAAATGTTGAGAGGAACTCGAAACATGTCAACCTTGGTTTTGAGAATCTCTCCCGGAGTTTGAGAGATTTGGACGTGAAAGGGAACCAGTCTTGTCGGGGATTGGGAACCCTTCGCCAGAATGACCAAAGTTTCAGCGGGATTTCCAAAATGTTGAGAGGAACTCGAAACATGTCAGCCTTGGTTTTGAGAATCTCTCCCGGAGTTTGAGAGATTTGCATGTGAAAGGTTACCAGTCTTGTCGGGGATTGGGAACCCTTTGCCAGAATGTCCAAAGTTTCAGCGGGATTTCCAAAATGTTGAAAGGAACTCGAAACATGTCAACCTCGGTTTTGAGAATCTCTCCCGGAGTTTGAGAGATTTGGATGTGAAAGGGTACCAGTCTTGTCGGGGATTGGGAACTCTTCGCCAGAATGTCCAAAGCTTCAGCGGGATTTCTAAAATGTTGAAAGGAACTCGAAACATGTCAACCTTGGTTTTGAGAATCTCTCCCGGAGTTTGAGAGATTTGGACGTGAAAGGGTACCAGTCTTGTCGGGATTTGGGAACCCTTCGCCAGAATGTCCAAAGTTTCAGCGGGATTTCCAAAATGTTGAGAGGAACTCGAAACATGTCAACCTTGGTTTTGAGAATCTCTCCCGGAGTTTGAGAGATTTGGACGTGAAAGGGTACCAGTCTTGTCGGGGATTTGGAACCCTTCGCCAGAATGTCCAAAGTTTCAGCGGGATTTCCAAAATGTTGAGAGGAACTCGAAACATGTCAACCTTGGTTTTGAGAATCTCTCCTGGAGTTTGAGAGATTTGGACGTGAAAGGGTACCAGTCTTGTCGCGGATTGGGAACCCTTCGTGAGAATGTCCAAAGTTTCAGCGGGATTTCCAAAATGTTGAGAGGAACTCGAAACATGTCAACCTTGGTTTTGAGAATCTCTCCCGGAGTTTGAGAGATTTGGACGTGAAAGGGTACCAGTCTTGTCGGGGATTGGGAACCCTTCGCCAGAATGTCCAAAGTTTCAGCGGGATTTCCAAAATGTTGAAAGGAACTCGAAACATGTCAACCTTGGTTTTGAGAATCTCTCCCGGAGTTTGAGAGATTTGGACGTGAAAGGGTACCAGTCTTGTCGGGGATTGGGAACCCTTCGCGAGAATGACCAAAGTTTCAGCGGGATTTCCAAAATGTTGAGAGGAACTCGAAACATGTCAACCTTGGTATTGAGAATCTCTCCCGGAGTTTGAGAGATTTGGACGTGAAAGGGTACCAGTCTTGTCGGGGATTGGGAACCCTTCGCCAGAATGTCCAAAGTTTCAGCGGGATTTCCAAAATGTTGATAGGAACTCGAAACATGTCAACCTTGGTATTGAGAATCTCTCCCGGAGTTTGAGAGATTTGGACGTGAAAGGGTACCAGTCTTGTCGGGGATTGGGAACCCTTCGCCAGAATGTCCAAAGTTTCAGCGGGATTTCCAAAATGTTGAGAGGAACTCGAAACATGTCAACCTTGGTTTTGAGAATCTCTCCCGGAGTTTGAGAGATTTGGACGTGAAAGGGTACCAGTCTTGTCGGGGATTGGGAACCCTTCGCGAGAATGTCCAAAGTTTCAGCGGGATTTCCAAAATGTTGAGAGGAACTCGAAACATGTCAACCTTGGTTTTGAGAATCTCTCCCGGAGTTTGAGAGATTTGGACGTGAAAGGGAACCAGTCTTGTCGGGGATTGGGAACCCTTCGCCAGAATGTCCAAAGTTTCAGCGGGATTTCCAAAATGTTGAAAGGAACTCGAAACATGTCAACCTTGGTTTTGAGAATCTCTCCCGGAGTTTGAGAGATTTGGACGTGAAAGGGAACCAGTCTTGTCGGGGATTGGGAACCCTTCGCCAGAATGTCCAAAGTGTCAGTGGGATTTCCAAAATGTTGAGAGGAACTCGAAACATGTCAACCTTGGTTTTGAGAATCTCTCCCGGAGTTTGAGAGATTTGGACGTGAAAGGGTACCAGTCTTGTCGGGGATTGGGAACCCTTCGCCAGAATGTCCAAAATTTCAGCGGGATTTCCAAAATGTTGAAAGGAACTCGAAACATGTCAACCTCGGTTTTGAGAATCTCTCCCGGAGTTTTAGAGATTTGGACGTGAAAGGGTACCAGTCTTGTCGGGGATTGGGAACCCTTCGCCAGAATGACCAAAGTTTCAGCGGGATTTCTAAAATGTTGAAAGGAACTCGAAACATGTCAACCTCGGTTTTGAGAATCTCTCCCGGAGTTTGAGAGATTTGGACGTGAAAGGGTACCAGTCTTGTCGGGGATTGGGAACCCTTCGCCAGAATGTCCAAAGTTTCAGCGGGATTTCCAAAATGTTGAGAGGAACTCGAAACATGTCAACCTTGGTTTTGAGAATCTCTCCCGGAGTTTGAGAGATTTGGACGTGAAAGGGTACCAGTCTTGTCGGGGACTGCGAACCCTTCGCCAGAATGTCCGAAGTTTCAGCGGGATTTCCAAAATGTTGAGAGGAACTCGAAACATGTCAACCTCGGTTTTGAGAATCTCTCCCGGAGTTTGAGAGATTTGGACGTGAAAGGGTACCAGTCTTGTCGGGGATTGGGAACCCTTCGCCAGAATGTCCAAAGTTTCAGCGGGATTTCCAAAATGTTGAGCGGAACTCGAAACATGTCAACCTTGGTTTTGAGAATCTCTCCCGGAGTTTGAGAGATTTGGACGTGAAAGGGTACCAGTCTTGTCGGGGATTGGGAACCCTTCGCGAGAATGACCAAAGTTTCAGCGGGATTTCCAAAATGTTGAGAGGAACTCGAAACATGTCAACCTTGGTTTTGAGAATCTCTCCCGGAGTTTGAGAGATTTGGACGTGAAAGGGTACCAGTCTTGTCGGGGGTTGGGAACCCTTCGCCAGAATGTCCAAAGTTTCAGCGGGATTTCCAAAATGTTGAGAGGAACTCGAAACATGTCAACCTTTGTATTGAGAATCTCTCCCGGAGTTTGAGAGATTTGGACGTGAAAGGGTACCAGTCTTGTCGGGGATTGGGAACCCTTCGCCAGAATGTCCAAAGTTTCAGCGGGATTTCCAAAATGTTGAGAGGAACTCGAAACATGTCAACCTCGGTTTTGAGAATCTCTCCCGGAGTTTGAGAGATTTGGACGTGAAAGGGTACCAGTCTTGTCGGGGATTGGGAACCCTTCGCCAGAATGTCCAAAATTTCAGCGGGATTTCCAAAATGTTGAAAGGAACTCGAAACATGTCAACCTCGGTTTTGAGAATCTCTCCCGGAGTTTTAGAGATTTGGACGTGAAAGGGTACCAGTCTTGTCGGGGATTTGGAACCCTTCGCCAGAATGACCAAAGTTTCAGCGGGATTTCTAAAATGTTGAAAGGAACTCGAAACATGTCAACCTCGGTTTTGAGAATCTCTCCCGGAGTTTGAGAGATTTGGACGTGAAAGGGTACCAGTCTTGTCGGGGGTTGGGAACCCTTCGCCAGAATGTCCAAAGTTTCAGCGGGATTTCCAAAATGTTGAGAGGAACTCGAAACATGTCAACCTTGGTTTTGAGAATCTCTCCCGGAGTTTGAGAGATTTGGACGTGAAAGGGTACCAGTCTTGTCGGGGACTGCGAACCCTTCGCCAGAATGTCCGAAGTTTCAGCGGGATTTCCAAAATGTTGAGAGGAACTCGAAACATGTCAACCTCGGTTTTGAGAATCTCTCCCGGAGTTTGAGAGATTTGGACGTGAAAGGGTACCAGTCTTGTCGGGGATTGGGAACCCTTCGCGAGAATGACCAAAGTTTCAGCGGGATTTCCAAAATGTTGAGAGGAACTCGAAACATGTCAACCTTGGTTTTGAGAATCTCTCCCGGAGTTTGAGAGATTTGGACGTGAAAGGGTACCAGTCTTGTCGGGGATTGGGAACCCTTCGCGAGAATGACCAAAGTTTCAGCGGGATTTCCAAAATGTTGAGAGGAACTCGAAACATGTCAACCTTGGTTTTGAGAATCTCTCCCGGAGTTTGAGAGATTTGGACGTGAAAGGGTACCAGTCTTGTCGGGGATTGGGAACCCTTCGCCAGAATGTCCAAAGTTTCAGCGGGATTTCCAAAATGTTGATAGGAACTCGAAACATGTCAACCTTGGTATTGAGAATCTCTCCCGGAGTTTGAGAGATTTGGACGTGAAAGGGTACCAGTCTTGTCGGGGATTGGGAACCCTTCGCCAGAATGTCCAAAGTTTCAGCGGGATTTCCAAAATGTTGAGAGGAACTCGAAACATGTCAACCTTGGTTTTGAGAATCTCTCCCGGAGTTTGAGAGATTTGGACGTGAAAGGGTACCAGTCTTGTCGGGGATTGGGAACCCTTCGCGAGAATGTCCAAAGTTTCAGCGGGATTTCCAAAATGTTGAGAGGAACTCGAAACATGTCAACCTTGGTTTTGAGAATCTCTCCCGGAGTTTGAGAGATTTGGACGTGAAAGGGAACCAGTCTTGTCGGGGATTGGGAACCCTTCGCGAGAATGTCCAAATTTTCAGGGGGATTTCCAAAATGTTGAAAGGAACTCGAAACATGTCAACCTTGGTTTTGAGAATCTCTCCCGGAGTTTGAGAGATTTGGACGTGAAAGGGAACCAGTCTTGTCGGGGATTGGGAACCCTTCGCCAGAATGTCCAAAGTGTCAGTGGGATTTCCAAAATGTTGAGAGGAACTCGAAACATGTCAACCTTGGTTTTGAGAATCTCTCCCGGAGTTTGAGAGATTTGGACGTGAAAGGGTACCAGTCTTGTCGGGGATTGGGAACCCTTCGCCAGAATGTCCAAAATTTCAGCGGGATTTCCAAAATGTTGAAAGGAACTCGAAACATGTCAACCTCGGTTTTGAGAATCTCTCCCGGAGTTTTAGAGATTTGGACGTGAAAGGGTACCAGTCTTGTCGGGGATTGGGAACCCTTCGCCAGAATGACCAAAGTTTCAGCGGGATTTCTAAAATGTTGAAAGGAACTCGAAACATGTCAACCTCGGTTTTGAGAATCTCTCCCGGAGTTTGAGAGATTTGGACGTGAAAGGGTACCAGTCTTGTCGGGGGTTGGGAACCCTTCGCCAGAATGTCCAAAGTTTCAGCGGGATTTCCAAAATGTTGAGAGGAACTCGAAACATGTCAACCTTGGTTTTGAGAATCTCTCCCGGAGTTTGAGAGATTTGGACGTGAAAGGGTACCAGTCTTGTCGGGGACTGCGAACCCTTCGCCAGAATGTCCGAAGTTTCAGCGGGATTTCCAAAATGTTGAGAGGAACTCGAAACATGTCAACCTCGGTTTTGAGAATCTCTCCCGGAGTTTGAGAGATTTGGACGTGAAAGGGTACCAGTCTTGTCGGGGATTGGGAACCCTTCGCCAGAATGTCCAAAGTTTCAGCGGGATTTCCAAAATGTTGAGCGGAACTCGAAACATGTCAACCTTGGTTTTGAGAATCTCTCCCGGAGTTTGAGAGATTTGGACGTGAAAGGGTACCAGTCTTGTCGGGGATTGGGAACCCTTCGCGAGAATGACCAAAGTTTCAGCGGGATTTCCAAAATGTTGAGAGGAACTCGAAACATGTCAACCTTGGTTTTGAGAATCTCTCCCGGAGTTTGAGAGATTTGGACGTGAAAGGGTACCAGTCTTGTCGGGGGTTGGGAACCCTTCGCCAGAATGTCCAAAGTTTCAGCGGGATTTCCAAAATGTTGAGAGGAACTCGAAACATGTCAACCTTTGTATTGAGAATCTCTCCCGGAGTTTGAGAGATTTGGACGTGAAAGGGTACCAGTCTTGTCGGGGATTGGGAACCCTTCGCCAGAATGTCCAAAGTTTCAGCGGGATTTCCAAAATGTTGAGAGGAACTCGAAACATGTCAACCTTGGTTTTGAGAATCTCTCCCGGAGTTTGAGAGATTTGGACGTGAAAGGGTACCAGTCTTGTCGGGGATTGGGAACCCTTCGCCAGAATGTCCAAAATTTCAGCGGGATTTCCAAAATGTTGAAAGGAACTCGAAACATGTCAACCTCGGTTTTGAGAATCTCTCCCGGAGTTTTAGAGATTTGGACGTGAAAGGGTACCAGTCTTGTCGGGGATTGGGAACCCTTCGCCAGAATGACCAAAGTTTCAGCGGGATTTCTAAAATGTTGAAAGGAACTCGAAACATGTCAACCTCGGTTTTGAGAATCTCTCCCGGAGTTTGAGAGATTTGGACGTGAAAGGGTACCAGTCTTGTCGGGGGTTGGGAACCCTTCGCCAGAATGTCCAAAGTTTCAGCGGGATTTCCAAAATGTTGAGAGGAACTCGAAACATGTCAACCTTGGTTTTGAGAATCTCTCCCGGAGTTTGAGAGATTTGGACGTGAAAGGGTACCAGTCTTGTCGGGGACTGCGAACCCTTCGCCAGAATGTCCGAAGTTTCAGCGGGATTTCCAAAATGTTGAGAGGAACTCGAAACATGTCAACCTCGGTTTTGAGAATCTCTCCCGGAGTTTGAGAGATTTGGACGTGAAAGGGTACCAGTCTTGTCGGGGATTGGGAACCCTTCGCCAGAATGTCCAAAGTTTCAGCGGGATTTCCAAAATGTTGAGCGGAACTCGAAACATGTCAACCTTGGTTTTGAGAATCTCTCCCGGAGTTTGAGAGATTTGGACGTGAAAGGGTACCAGTCTTGTCGGGGATTGGGAACCCTTCGCGAGAATGACCAAAGTTTCAGCGGGATTTCCAAAATGTTGAGAGGAACTCGAAACATGTCAACCTTGGTTTTGAGAATCTCTCCCGGAGTTTGAGAGATTTGGACGTGAAAGGGTACCAGTCTTGTCGGGGGTTGGGAACCCTTCGCCAGAATGTCCAAAGTTTCAGCGGGATTTCCAAAATGTTGAGAGGAACTCGAAACATGTCAACCTTTGTATTGAGAATCTCTCCCGGAGTTTGAGAGATTTGGACGTGAAAGGGTACCAGTCTTGTCGGGGATTGGGAACCCTTCGCCAGAATGTCCAAAGTTTCAGCGGGATTTCCAAAATGTTGAGAGGAACTCGAAACATGTCAACCTTGGTTTTGAGAATCTCTCCCGGAGTTTGAGAGATTTGGACGTGAAAGGGTACCAGTCTTGTCGGGGATTGGGAACCCTTCGCGAGAATGTCCAAAGTTTCAGCGGGATTTCCAAAATGTTGAAAGGAACTCGAAACATGTCAACCTCGGTTTTGAGAATCTCTCCCGGAGTTTGAGAGATTTGGACGTGAAAGGGTACCAGTCTTGTCGGGGATTGGGAACCCTTCGCGAGAATGTCCAAAGTTTCAGCGGGATTTCCAAAATGTTGAAAGGAACTCGAAACATGTCAACCTTGGTTTTGAGAATCTCTCCCGGAGTTTGAGAGATTTGGACGTGAAAGGGTACCAGTCTTGTCGGGGATTTGGACCCCTTCGCCAGAATGACCAAAGTTTCAGCGGGATTTCCAAAATGTTGAGAGGAACTCGAAACATGTCAGCCTTGGTTTTGAGAATCTCTCCCGGAGTTTGAGAGATTTGGACGTGAAAGGGTACCAGTCTTGTCGGGGATTGGGAACCCTTTGCCAGAATGTCCAAAGTTTCAGCGGGATTTCCAAAATGTTGAAAGGAACTCGAAACATGTCAACCTCGGTTTTGAGAATCTCTCCCGGAGTTTGAGAGATTTGGATGTGAAAGGGTACCAGTCTTGTCGGGGATTGGGAACTCTTCGCCAGAATGTCCAAAGCTTCAGCGGGATTTCTAAAATGTTGAAAGGAACTCGAAACATGTCAACCTTGGTTTTGAGAATCTCTCCCGGAGTTTGAGAGATTTGGACGTGAAAGGGTACCAGTCTTGTCGGGATTTGGGAACCCTTCGCCAGAATGTCCAAAGTTTCAGCGGGATTTCCAAAATGTTGAGAGGAACTCGAAACATGTCAACCTTGGTTTTGAGAATCTCTCCCGGAGTTTGAGAGATTTGGACGTGAAAGGGTACCAGTCTTGTCGGGGATTTGGAACCCTTCGCCAGAATGTCCAAAGTTTCAGCGGGATTTCCAAAATGTTGAGAGGAACTCGAAACATGTCAACCTTGGTTTTGAGAATCTCTCCTGGAGTTTGAGAGATTTGGACGTGAAAGGGTACCAGTCTTGTCGGGGATTGGGAACCCTTCGCCAGAATGTCCAAAGTTTCAGCGGGATTTCCAAAATGTTGAGAGGAACTCGAAACATGTCAACCTTGGTTTTGAGAATCTCTCCCGGAGTTTGAGAGATTTGGACGTGAAAGGGTACCAGTCTTGTCGGGGATTGGGAACCCTTCGCCAGAATGTCCAAAGTTTCAGCGGGATTTCCAAAATGTTGAAAGGAACTCGAAACATGTCAACCTCGGTTTTGAGAATCTCTCCCGGAGTTAGAGATTTGGACGTGAAAGGGTACCAGTCTTGTCGGGGGTTGGGAACCCTTCGCCAGAATGTCCAAAGTTTCAGCGGGATTTCCAAAATGTTGAGAGGAACTCGAAACATGTCAACCTTGGTTTTGAGAATCTCTCCCGGAGTTTGAGAGATTTGGACGTGAAAGGGTACCAGTCTTGTCGGGGACTGCGAACCCTTCGCCAGAATGTCCGAAGTTTCAGCGGGATTTCCAAAATGTTGAGAGGAACTCGAAACATGTCAACCTCGGTTTTGAGAATCTCTCCCGGAGTTTGAGAGATTTGGACGTGAAAGGGTACCAGTCTTGTCGGGGATTGGGAACCCTTCGCCAGAATGTCCAAAGTTTCAGCGGGATTTCCAAAATGTTGAAAGGAACTCGAAACATGTCAACCTTGGTTTTGAGAATCTCTCCCGGAGTTTGAGAGATTTGGACGTGAAAGGGTACCAGTCTTGTCGGGGATTGGGAACCCTTCGCGAGAATGACCAAAGTTTCAGCGGGATTTCCAAAATGTTGAGAGGAACTCGAAACATGTCAACCTTGGTTTTGAGAATCTCTCCCGGAGTTTGAGAGATTTGGACGTGAAAGGGTACCAGTCTTGTCGGGGATTGGGAACCCTTCGCCAGAATGTCCAAAATTTCAGCGGGATTTCTAAAATGTTGAAAGGAACTCGAAACATGTCAACCTCGGTTTTGAGAATCTCTCCCGGAGTTTGAGAGATTTGGACGTGAAAGGGTACCAGTCTTGTCGGGGATTGGGAACCCTTCGCCAGAATGACCAAAGTTTCAGCGGGATTTCTAAAATGTTGAAAGGAACTCGAAACATGTCAACCTCGGTTTTGAGAATCTCTCCCGGAGTTTGAGAGATTTGGACGTGAAAGGGTACCAGTCTTGTCGGGGGTTGGGAACCCTTCGCCAGAATGTCCAAAGTTTCAGCGGGATTTCCAAAATGTTGAGAGGAACTCGAAACATGTCAACCTTGGTTTTGAGAATCTCTCCCGGAGTTTGAGAGATTTGGACGTGAAAGGGTACCAGTCTTGTCGGGGACTGCGAACCCTTCGCCAGAATGTCCAAAGTTTCAGCGGGATTTCCAAAATGTTGAGAGGAACTCGAAACATGTCAACCTCGGTTTTGAGAATCTCTCCCGGAGTTTGAGAGATTTGGACGTGAAAGGGTACCAGTCTTGTCGGGGATTGGGAACCCTTCGCCAGAATGTCCAAAGTTTCAGCGGGATTTCCAAAATGTTGAGCGGAACTCGAAACATGTCAACCTTGGTTTTGAGAATCTCTCCCGGAGTTTGAGAGATTTGGACGTGAAAGGGTACCAGTCTTGTCGGGGATTGGGAACCCTTCGCCAGAATGTCCAAAGTTTCAGCGGGATTTCCAAAATGTTGAGAGGAACTCGAAACATGTCAACCTTTGTATTGAGAATCTCTCCCGGAGTTTGAGAGATTTGGACGTGAAAGGGTACCAGTCTTGTCGGGGATTGGGAACCCTTCGCCAGAATGTCCAAAGTTTCAGCGGGATTTCCAAAATGTTGAGAGGAACTCGAAACATGTCAACCTTGGTTTTGAGAATCTCTCCCGGAGTTTGAGAGATTTGGACGTGAAAGGGTACCAGTCTTGTCGGGGATTGGGAACCCTTCGCGAGAATGTCCAAAGTTTCAGCGGGATTTCCAAAATGTTGAGAGGAACTCGAAACATGTCAACCTTGGTTTTGAGAATCTCTCCCGGAGTTTGAGAGATTTGGACGTGAAAGGGTACCAGTCTTGTCGGGGATTGGGAACCCTTCGCCAGAATGTCCAAAGTTTCAGCGGGATTTCCAAAATGTTGAGAGGAACTCGAAACATGTCAACCTTGGTTTTGAGAATCTCTCCCGGAGTTTGAGAGATTTGGACGTGAAAGGGTACCAGTCTTGTCGGGGATTTGGACCCCTTCGCCAGAATGTCCAAAGTTTCAGCGGGATTTCCAAAATGTTGAGAGGAACTCGAAACATGTCAGCCTTGGTTTTGAGAATCTCTCCCGGAGTTTGAGAGATTTGGACGTGAAAGGGTACCAGTCTTGTCGGGGATTGGGAACCCTTCGCCAGAATGTCCAAAATTTCAGCGGGATTTCTAAAATGTTGAAAGGAACTCGAAACATGTCAACCTCGGTTTTGAGAATCTCTCCCGGAGTTTGAGAGATTTGGACGTGAAAGGGTACCAGTCTTGTCGGGGATTGGGAACCCTTCGCCAGAATGACCAAAGTTTCAGCGGGATTTCTAAAATGTTGAAAGGAACTCGAAACATGTCAACCTCGGTTTTGAGAATCTCTCCCGGAGTTTGAGAGATTTGGACGTGAAAGGGTACCAGTCTTGTCGGGGGTTGGGAACCCTTCGCCAGAATGTCCAAAGTTTCAGCGGGATTTCCAAAATGTTGAGAGGAACTCGAAACATGTCAACCTTGGTTTTGAGAATCTCTCCCGGAGTTTGAGAGATTTGGACGTGAAAGGGTACCAGTCTTGTCGGGGACTGCAAACCCTTCGCCAGAATGTCCGAAGTTTCAGCGGGATTTCCAAAATGTTGAGAGGAACTCGAAACATGTCAACCTCGGTTTTGAGAATCTCTCCCGGAGTTTGAGAGATTTGGACGTGAAAGGGTACCAGTCTTGTCGGGGATTGGGAACCCTTCGCCAGAATGTCCAAAGTTTCAGCGGGATTTCCAAAATGTTGAGCGGAACTCGAAACATGTCAACCTTGGTTTTGAGAATCTCTCCCGGAGTTTGAGAGATTTGGACGTGAAAGGGTACCAGTCTTGTCGGGGATTGGGAACCCTTCGCGAGAATGACCAAAGTTTCAGCGGGATTTCCAAAATGTTGAGAGGAACTCGAAACATGTCAACCTTGGTTTTGAGAATCTCTCCCGGAGTTTGAGAGATTTGGACGTGAAAGGGTACCAGTCTTGTCGGGGGTTGGGAACCCTTCGCCAGAATGTCCAAAGTTTCAGCGGGATTTCCAAAATGTTGAGAGGAACTCGAAACATGTCAACCTTTGTATTGAGAATCTCTCCCGGAGTTTGAGAGATTTGGACGTGAAAGGGTACCAGTCTTGTCGGGGATTGGGAACCCTTTGCCAGAATGTCCAAAGTTTCAGCGGGATTTCCAAAATGTTGAAAGGAACTCGAAACATGTCAACCTCGGTTTTGAGAATCTCTCCCGGAGTTTGAGAGATTTGGATGTGAAAGGGTACCAGTCTTGTCGGGGATTGGGAACTCTTCGCCAGAATGTCCAAAGCTTCAGCGCGATTTCTAAAATGTTGAAAGGAACTCGAAACATGTCAACCTTGGTTTTGAGAATCTCTCCCGGAGTTTGAGAGATTTGGACGTGAAAGGGTACCAGTCTTGTCGGGGATTGGGAACCCTTCGCCAGAATGTCCAAAGTTTCAGCGGGATTTCCAAAATGTTGAGAGGAACTCGAAACATGTCAACCTTGGTTTTGAGAATCTCTCCCGGAGTTTGAGAGATTTGGACGTGAAAGGGTACCAGTCTTGTCGGGGATTGGGAACCCTTCGCCAGAATGTCCAAAGTTTCAGCGGGATTTCCAAAATGTTGAGAGGAACTCGAAATATGTCAACCTTGGTTTTGAGAATCTCTCCCGGAGTTTGAGAGATTTGGACGTGAAAGGGTACCAGTCTTGTCGGGGATTGGGAACCCTTCGCGAGAATGTCCAAAGTTTCAGCGGGATTTCTAAAATGTTGAGAGGAACTCGAAACATGTCAACCTTGGTTTTGAGAATCTCTCCCGGAGTTTGAGAGATTTGGACGTGAAAGGGTACCAGTCTTGTCGGGGATTGGGAACCCTTCGCCAGAATGTCCAAAGTTTCAGCGGGATTTCCAAAATGTTGAGAGGAACTCGAAATATGTCAACCTTGGTTTTGAGAATCTCTCCCGGAGTTTGAGAGATTTGGACGTGAAAGGGTACCAGTCTTGTCGGGGATTGGGAACCCTTTGCGAGAATGTCCAAAGTTTCAGCGGGATTTCCAGAATGTTGAGAGGAACTCGAAAAATGTCAACCTTGGTTTTGAGAATCTCTCCCGGAGTTTGAGAGATTTGGACGTGAAAGGGTACCAGTCTTGTCGGGGATTGGGAACCCTTCGCCAGAATGACCAAAGTTTCAGCGGGATTTCCAAAATGTTGAGAGGAACTCGAAACATGTCAACCTTGGTTTTGAGAATCTCTCCCGGAGTTTGAGAGATTTGGACGTGAAAGGGTACCAGTCTTGTCGGGGATTGGGAACCCTTCGCCAGAATGTCCGAAGTTTCAGCGGGATTTCCAAAATGTTGAGAGGAACTCGAAACATGTCAACCTTGGTTTTGAGAATCTCTCCCGGAGTTTGAGAGATTTGGACGTGAAAGGGTACCAGTCTTGTCGGGGGTTGGGAACCCTTCGCCAGAATGTCCAAAGTTTCAGCGGGATTTCCAAAATGTTGAGAGGAACTCGAAACATGTCAACCTTGGTTTTGAGAATCTCTCCCGGAGTTTGAGAGATTTGGATGTGAAAGGGTACCAGTCTTGTCGGGGATTGGGAACCCTTCGCCAGAATGTCCAAAGCTTCAGCGGGATTTCTAAAATGTTGAAAGGAACTCGAAACATGTCAGCCTTGGTTTTGAGAATCTCTCCCGGAGTTTGAGAGATTTGGACGTGAAAGGGTACCAGTCTTGTCGGGATTTGGGAACCCTTCGCCAGAATGTCCAAAGTTTCAGCGGGATTTCCAAAATGTTGAGAGGAACTCGAAACATGTCAACCTTGGTTTTGAGAATCTCTCCCGGAGTTTGAGAGATTTGGACGTGAAAGGGTACCAGTCTTGTCGGGGATTTGGAACCCTTCGCCAGAATGTCCAAAGTTTCAGCGGGATTTCCAAAATGTTGAGAGGAACTCGAAACATGTCAACCTTGGTTTTGAGAATCTCTCCCGGAGTTTGAGAGATTTGGACGTGAAAGGGTACCAGTCTTGTCGGGGATTGGGAACCCTTCGTGAGAATGTCCAAAGTTTTAGCGGGATTTCCAAAATGTTGAGAGGAACTCGAAACATGTCAACCTTGGTTTTGAGAATCTCTCCCGGAGTTTGAGAGATTTGGACGTGAAAGGGTACCAGTCTTGTCGGGGATTGGGAACCCTTTGCGAGAATGTCCAAAGTTTCAGCGGGATTTCCAGAATGTTGAGAGGAACTCGAAAAATGTCAACCTTGGTTTTGAGAATCTCTCCCGGAGTTTGAGAGATTTGGACGTGAAAGGGTACCAGTCTTGTCGGGGATTGGGAACCCTTCACCAGAATGTCCAAAGTTTCAGCGGGATTTCCAAAATGTTGAAAGGAACTCGAAACATGTCAACCTCGGTTTTGAGAATCTCTCCCGGAGTTAGAGATTTGGACGTGAAAGGGTACCAGTCTTGTCGGGGATTGGGAACCCTTCGCCAGAATGACTAAAGTTTCAGCGGGATTTCTAAAATGTTGAGAGGAACTCGAAACATGTCAACCTCGGTTTTGAGAATCTCTCACGGAGTTTGAGAGATTTGGATGTGAAAATGTACCAGTCTTGTCGGGGATTGGGAACTCTTCGCCAGAATGTCCAAAGCTTCAGCGGGATTTCTAAAATGTTGAAAGGAACTCGAAACATGTCAACCTTGGTTTTGAGAATCTCTCCCGGAGTTTGAGAGATTTGGACGTGAAAGGGTACCAGTCTTGTCGGGATTTGGGAACCCTTCGCCAGAATGTCCAAAGTTTCAGCGGGATTTCCAAAATGTTGAGAGGAACTCGAAACATGTCAACCTTGGTTTTGAGAATCTCTCCCGGAGTTTGAGAGATTTGGACGTGAAAGGGTACCAGTCTTGTCGGGGATTTGGAACCCTTCGCCAGAATGTCCAAAGTTTCAGCGGGATTTCTAAAATGTTGAGAGGAACTCGAAACATGTCAACCTTGGTTTTGAGAATCTCTCCTGGAGTTTGAGAGATTTGGACGTGAAAGGGTACCAGTCTTGTCGGGGATTGGGAACCCTTCGCCAGAATGTCCAAAGTTTCAGCGGGATTTCCAAAATGTTGAGAGGAACTCGAAACATGTCAACCTTGGTTTTGAGAATCTCTCCCGGAGTTTGAGAGATTTGGACGTGAAAGGGTACCAGTCTTGTCGGGGATTGGGAACCCTTCGCCAGAATGTCCAAAGTTTCAGCGGGATTTCCAAAATGTTGAAAGGAACTCGAAACATGTCAACCTCGGTTTTGAGAATCTCTCCCGGAGTTAGAGATTTGGACGTGAAAGGGTACCAGTCTTGTCGGGGGTTGGGAACCCTTCGCCAGAATGTCCAAAGTTTCAGCGGGATTTCCAAAATGTTGAGAGGAACTCGAAACATGTCAACCTTGGTTTTGAGAATCTCTCCCGGAGTTTGAGAGATTTGGACGTGAAAGGGTACCAGTCTTGTCGGGGACTGCGAACCCTTCGCCAGAATGTCCGAAGTTTCAGCGGGATTTCCAAAATGTTGAGAGGAACTCGAAACATGTCAACCTTGGTTTTGAGAATCTCTCCCGGAGTTTGAGAGATTTGGACGTGAAAGGGTACCAGTCTTGTCGGGGATTGGGAACCCTTCGCGAGAATGTCCAAAGTTTCAGCGGGATTTCCAAAATGTTGAAAGGAACTCGAAACATGTCAACCTCGGTTTTGAGAATCTCTCCCGGAGTTAGAGATTTGGACGTGAAAGGGTACCAGTCTTGTCGGGGATTGGGAACCCTTCGCCAGAATGACTAAAGTTTCAGCGGGATTTCTAAAATGTTGAGAGGAACTCGAAACATGTCAACCTCGGTTTTGAGAATCTCTCCCGGAGTTTGAGAGATTTGGATGTGAAAATGTACCAGTCTTGTCGGGGATTGGGAACTCTTCGCCAGAATGTCCAAAGCTTCAGCGGGATTTCTAAAATGTTGAAAGGAACTCGAAACATGTCAACCTTGGTTTTGAGAATCTCTCCCGGAGTTTGAGAGATTTGGACGTGAAAGGGTACCAGTCTTGTCGGGATTTGGGAACCCTTCGCCAGAATGTCCAAAGTTTCAGCGGGATTTCCAAAATGTTGAGAGGAACTCGAAACATGTCAACCTTGGTTTTGAGAATCTCTCCCGGAGTTTGAGAGATTTGGACGTGAAAGGGTACCAGTCTTGTCGGGGATTTGGAACCCTTCGCCAGAATGTCCAAAGTTTCAGCGGGATTTCTAAAATGTTGAGAGGAACTCGAAACATGTCAACCTTGGTTTTGAGAATCTCTCCTGGAGTTTGAGAGATTTGGACGTGAAAGGGTACCAGTCTTGTCGGGGATTGGGAACCCTTCGCCAGAATGTCCAAAGTTTCAGCGGGATTTCCAAAATGTTGAGAGGAACTCGAAACATGTCAACCTTGGTTTTGAGAATCTCTCCCGGAGTTTGAGAGATTTGGACGTGAAAGGGTACCAGTCTTGTCGGGGATTGGGAACCCTTCGCCAGAATGTCCAAAGTTTCAGCGGGATTTCCAAAATGTTGAAAGGAACTCGAAACATGTCAACCTCGGTTTTGAGAATCTCTCCCGGAGTTAGAGATTTGGACGTGAAAGGGTACCAGTCTTGTCGGGGGTTGGGAACCCTTCGCCAGAATGTCCAAAGTTTCAGCGGGATTTCCAAAATGTTGAGAGGAACTCGAAACATGTCAACCTTGGTTTTGAGAATCTCTCCCGGAGTTTGAGAGATTTGGACGTGAAAGGGTACCAGTCTTGTCGGGGACTGCGAACCCTTCGCCAGAATGTCCGAAGTTTCAGCGGGATTTCCAAAATGTTGAGAGGAACTCGAAACATGTCAACCTTGGTTTTGAGAATCTCTCCCGGAGTTTGAGAGATTTGGACGTGAAAGGGTACCAGTCTTGTCGGGGATTGGGAACCCTTCGCCAGAATGTCCAAAGTTTCAGCGGGATTTCCAAAATGTTGAAAGGAACTCGAAACATGTCAACCTCGGTTTTGAGAATCTCTCCCGGAGTTTGAGAGATTTGGACGTGAAAGGGTACCAGTCTTGTCGGGGATTGGGAACCCTTCGCTAGAATGTCCAAAGTTTCAGCGGGATTTCCAAAATGTTGAAAGGAACTCGAAACATGTCAACCTTGGTTTTGAGAATCTCTCCCGGAGTTTGAGAGATTTGGACGTGAAAGGGAACCAGTCTTGTCGGGGATTTGGAACCCTTCGCCAGAATGTCCAAAGTTTCAGCGGGATTTCCAAAATTTTGAGAGGAACTCGAAACATGTCAACCTTGGTTTTGAGAATCTCTCCCGGAGTTTGAGAGATTTGGACGTGAAAGGGTACCAGTCTTGTCGGGGATTGGGAACCCTTTGCCAGAATGTCCAAAGTTTCAGCGGGATTTCCAAAATGTTGAAAGGAACTCAAAACATGTCAACCTCAGTTTTGAGAATCTCTCCCGGAGTTTGAGAGATTTGGATGTGAAAGGGTACCAGTCTTGTCGGGGATTGGGAACCCTTCGCCAGAATGACCAAAGTTTCAGCGGGATTTCTAAAATGTTGAAAGGAACTCGAAACATGTCAACCTTGGTTTTGAGAATCTCTCCCGGAGTTTGAGAGATTTGGACGTGAATAAGTACCAGTCTTGTCGGGGATTGGGAACCCTTCGCCAGAATGTCCAAAGTTTCAGCGGGATTTCCAAAATGTTGAGAGGAACTCGAAACATGTCAACCTTGGTTTTGAGAATCTCTCCCGGAGTTTGAGAGATTTGGACGTGAAAGGGTACCAGTCTTGTCGGGGATTGGGAACCCTTCGCGAGAATGTCCAAAGTTTCAGCGGGATTTCCAAAATGTTGAGAGGAACTCGAAACATGTCAAACTGGGTTTTGAGAATCTCTCCCGGAGTTTGAGAGATTTGGACGTGAAAGGGTACCAGTCTTGTCGGGATTTGGGAACCCTTCGCCAGAATGTCCAAAGTTTCAGCGGGATTTCCAAAATGTTGAGAGGAACTCGAAACATGTCAACCTTGGTTTTGAGAATCTCTCCCGGAGTTTGAGAGATTTGGACGTGAAAGGGTACCAGTCTTGTCGGGGATTGGGAACCCTTCGCCAGAATGTCCAAAGTTTCAGCGGGATTTCCAAAATGTTGAGAGGAACTCGAAACATGTCAACCTTGGTTTTGAGAATCTCTCCCGGAGTTTGAGAGATTTGGACGTGAAAGGGTACCAGTCTTGTCGGGGATTGGGAACCCTTCGCCAGAATGTCCAAAGTTTCAGCGGGATTTCTAAAATGTTGAGAGGAACTCGAAACATGTCAACCTCGGTTTTGAGAATCTCTCCCGGAGTTAGAGATTTGGACGTGAAAGGGTACCAGTCTTGTCGGGGATTGGGAACCCTTCGCCAGAATGACCAAAGTTTCAGCGGGATTTCTAAAATGTTGAGAGGAACTCGAAACATGTCAACCTCGGTTTTGAGAATCTCTCCCGGAGTTTGAGAGATTTGGACGTGAAAGGGTACCAGTCTTGTCGGGGATTGGGAACCCTTCGCCAGAATGTCCAAAGTTTCAGCGGGATTTCCAAAATGTTGAGAGGAACTCGAAACATGTCAACCTTGGTTTTGAGAATCTCTCCCGGAGTTTGAGAGATTTGGACGTGAAAGGGTACCAGTCTTGTCGGGGATTGGGAACCCTTCGCGAGAATGTCCAAAGTTTCAGCGGGATTTCCAAAATGTTGAGAGGAACTCGAAACATGTCAAACTGGGTTTTGAGAATCTCTCCCGGAGTTTGAGAGATTTGGACGTGAAAGGGTACCAGTCTTGTCGGGGATTGGGAACCCTTCGCCAGAATGTCCAAAGTTTCAGCGGGATTTCCAAAATGTTGAGAGGAACTCGAAACATGTCAGCCTTGGTTTTGAGAATCTCTCCCGGAGTTTGAGAGATTTGGACGTGAAAGGGTACCAGTCTTGTCGGGGATCGGGAACCCTTCACGAGAATGTCCAAGGTTTCAGCGGGATTTCCAAAATGTTGAAAGGAACTCGAAACATGTCAACCTCGGTTTTGAGAATCTCTCCCGGAGTTTGAGAGATTTGGACGTGAAAGGTTACCAGTCTTGTAGGGGATTGGGAACCCTTCGCCAGAATGTACAAAGTTTCAGCGGGATTTCCAAAATGTTGAAAGGAACTCGAAACATGTCAACCTTGGTTTTGAGAATCTCTCCCGGAGTTTGAGAGATTTGGACGTGAAAGGGTACCAGTCTTGTCGGGGATTGGGAACCCTTCGCCAGAATGTCCAAAGTTTCAGCGGGATTTCCAAAATGTTGAAAGGAACTCGAAACATGTCAACCTTGGTTTTGAGAATCTCTCCCGGAGTTTGAGAGATTTGGACGTGAAAGGGTACCAGTCTTGTCGGGGATTGGGAACCCTTCGCCAGAATGTCCAAAGTTTCAGCGGGATTTCCAAAATGTTGAGAGGAACTCGAAACATGTCAACCTTGGTTTTGAGAATCTCTCCCGGAGTTTGAGAGATTTGGACGTGAAACGGTACCAGTCTTGTCTGGGATTGGGAACCCTTCGCCAGAATGTCCAAAGTTTCAGCGGGATTTCCAAAATGTTGAGAGGAACTCGAAACATGTCAACCTTGGTTTTGAGAATCTCTCCCGGAGTTTGAGAGATTTGGACGTGAAAGGGTACCAGTCTTGTCGGGGATTGGGAATCCTTGGCCAGAATGTCCAAAGTTTCAGCGGGATTTCCAAAATGTTGAGAGGAACTCGAAACATGTCAGCCTTGGTTTTGAGAATCTCTCCCGGAGTTTGAGAGATTTGCACGTGAAAGGGTACCAGTCTTGTCGGGGATTGGGAACCCTTTGCCAGAATGTCCAAAGTTTCAGCGGGATTTCCAAAATGTTGAGAGGAACTCGAAACATGTCAACCTTGGTTTTGAGAATCTCTCCCGGAGTTTGAGAGATTTGGACGTGAAAGGGTACCAGTCTTGTCGGGGATTGGGAACCCTTCGCCAGAATGTCCAAAGTTTCAGCGGGATTTCCAAAATGTTGAGAGGAACTCGAAACATGTCAACCTTGGTTTTGAGAATCTCTCCTGGAGTTTGAGAGATTTGGACGTGAAAGGGTACCAGTCTTGCCGGGGATTGGGAACCCTTCGCGAGAATGTCCAAAGTTTCAGGGGGATTTCCAAAATGTTGAGAGGAACTCGAAACATGTCAACCTCGGTTTTGAGAATCTCTCCCGGAGTTTGAGAGATTTGGACGTGAAAGGGTACCAGTCTTGTTGGGGATTGGGAACCCTTCACCAGAATGTCCAAAGTTTCAGCGGGATTTCCAAAATGTTGAGAGGAACTCGAAACATGTCAACCTTGGTTTTGAGAATCTCTCCCGGAGTTTGAGAGATTTGGACGTGAAAGGGTACCAGTCTTGTCGGGGATTGGGAACCCTTCGCCAGAATGTCCAAAGTTTCAGCGGGATTTCCAAAATGTTGAGAGGAACTCGAAACATGTCAACCTTGGTTTTGAGAATCTCTCCCGGAGTTTGAGAGATTTGGACGTGAAAGGGTACCAGTCTTGTCGGGGATTGGGAATCCTTGGCCAGAATGTCCAAAGTTTCAGCGGGATTTCCAAAATGTTGAGAGGAACTCGAAACATGTCAGCCTTGGTTTTGAGAATCTCTCCCGGAGTTTGAGAGATTTGCACGTGAAAGGGTACCAGTCTTGTCGGGGATTGGGAACCCTTTGCCAGAATGTCCAAAGTTTCAGCGGGATTTCCAAAATGTTGAGAGGAACTCGAAACATGTCAACCTTGGTTTTGAGAATCTCTCCCGGAGTTTGAGAGATTTGGACGTGAAAGGGTACCAGTCTTGTCGGGGATTGGGAACCCTTCGCCAGAATGTCCAAAGTTTCAGCGGGATTTCCAAAATGTTGAGAGGAACTCGAAACATGTCAACCTTGGTTTTGAGAATCTCTCCTGGAGTTTGAGAGATTTGGACGTGAAAGGGTACCAGTCTTGCCGGGGATTGGGAACCCTTCGCGAGAATGTCCAAAGTTTCAGCGGGATTTCCAAAATGTTGAGAGGAACTCGAAACATGTCAACCTCGGTTTTGAGAATCTCTCCCGGAGTTTGAGAGATTTGGACGTGAAAGGGTACCAGTCTTGTTGGGGATTGGGAACCCTTCACGAGAATGTCCAAAGTTTCAGCGGGATTTCCAAAATGTTGAGAGGAACTCGAAACATGTCAACCTTGGTTTTGAGAATCTCTCCCGGAGTTTGAGAGATTTGGACGTGAAAGGGTACCAGTCTTGTCGGGGATTGGGAACCCTTCGCCAGAATGTCCAAAGTTTCAGCGGGATTTCCAAAATGTTGAGAGGAACTCGAAACATGTCAACCTTGGTTTTGAGAATCTCTCCCGGAGTTTGAGAGATTTGGACGTGAAAGGGTACCAGTCTTGTCGGGGATTGGGAACCCTTCGCCAGAATGTCCAAAGTTTCAGCGGGATTTCCAAAATGTTGAGAGGAACTCGAAACATGTCAACCTTGGTTTTGAGAATCTCTCCCGGAGTTTGAGAGATTTGGACGTGAAAGGGTACCAGTCTTGTCGGGGATTGGGAACCCTTCGCCAGAATGTCCAAAGTTTCAGCGGGATTTCCAAAATGTTGAGAGGAACTCGAAACATGTCAACCTCGGTTTTGAGAATCTCTCCCGGAGTTTGAGAGATTTGGACGTAAAAGGGAACCAGTCTTGTTGGGGATTGGGAACCCTTCGCCAGAATGTCCAAAGTTTCAGCGGGATTTCCAAAATGTTGAGAGGAACTCGAAACATGTCAACCTTGGTTTTGAGAATCTCTCCCGGAGTTTGAGAGATTTGGACGTGAAAGGTTACCAGTCTTGTCGGGGATTGGGAACCCTTCGCCAGAATGTCCAAAGTTTCAGCGGGATTTCCAAAATGTTGAGAGGAACTCGAAACATGTCAACCTCGGTTTTGAGAATCTCTCCCGGAGTTTGAGAGATTTGGACGTGAAAGGGAACCAGTCTTGTCGGGGATTGGGAACCCTTGGCCAGAATGTCCAAAGTTTCAGCGGGATTTCCAAAATGTTGAGAGGAACTCGAAACATGTCAACCTTGGTTTTGAGAATCTCTCCCGGAGTTTGAGAGATTTGGACGTGAAAGGGTACCAGTCTTGTCGGGGATTGGGAACCCTTCGCCAGAATGTCCAAAGTTTCAGCGGGATTTCCAAAATGTTGAGAGGAACTCGAAACATGTCAACCTTGGTTTTGAGAATCTCTCCCGGAGTTTGAGAGATTTGGACGTGAAAGGGTACCAGTCTTGTCGGGGATTTGGAACCCTTCGCCAGAATGTCCAAAGTTTCAGCGGGATATCCAAAATGTTGAGAGGAACTCGAAACATGTCAACCTTGGTTTTGAGAATCTCTCCTGGAGTTTGAGAGATTTGGACGTGAAAGGGTACCAGTCTTGTCGGGGATTGGGAACCCTTCGTGAGAATGTCCAAAGTTTCAGCGGGATTTCCAAAATGTTGAGAGGAACTCGAAACATGTCAACCTTGGTTTTGAGAATCTCTCCCGGAGTTTGAGAGATTTGGACGTGAAAGGGTACCAATCTTGTCGGGGATTGGGAACCCTTTGCGAGAATGTCCAAAGTTTCAGCGGGATTTCCAGAATGTTGAGAGGAACTCGAAAAATGTCAACCTTGGTTTTGAGAATCTCTCCCGGAGTTTGAGAGATTTGGACGTGAAAGGGTAGCAGTCTTGTCGGGGATTGGGAACCCTTCGCCAGAATGTCCAAAGTTTCAGCGGGATTTCCAAAATGTTGAAAGGAACTCGAAACATGTCAACCTCGGTTTTGAGAATCTCTCCCGGAGTTAGAGATTTGGACGTGAAAGGGTACCAGTCTTGTCGGGGATTGGGAACCCTTCGCCAGAATGTCCAAAGTTTCAGCGGGATTTCTAAAATGTTGAGAGGAACTCGAAACATGTCAACCTTGGTTTTGAGAATCTCTCCCGGAGTTTGAGAGATTTGGACGTGAAAGGGTACCAGTCTTGTCGGGGATTGGGAACCCTTCGCCAGAATGTCCAAAGTTTCAGCGGGATTTCCAAAATGTTGAGAGGAACTCGAAACATGTCAACCTTGGTTTTGAGAATCTCTCCCGGAGTTTGAGAGATTTGGACGTGAAAGGGTACCAGTCTTGTCGGGGATTGGGAACCCTTCGCGAGAATGTCCAAAGTTTCAGCGGGATTTCCAAAATGTTGAGAGGAACTCGAAACATGTCAAACTGGGTTTTGAGAATCTCTCCCGGAGTTTGAGAGATTTGGACGTGAAAGGGTACCAGTCTTGTCGGGGATTGGGAACCCTTCGCCAGAATGTCCAAAGTTTCAGCGGGATTTCCAAAATGTTGAGAGGAACTCGAAACATGTCAGCCTTGGTTTTGAGAATCTCTCCCGGAGTTTGAGAGATTTGGACGTGAAAGGGTACCAGTCTTGTCGGGGATCGGGAACCCTTCACGAGAATGTCCAAAGTTTCAGCGGGATTTCCAAAATGTTGAAAGGAACTCGAAACATGCCAACCTCGGTTTTGAGAATCTCTCCCGGAGTTTGAGAGATTTGGACGTGAAAGGGTACCAGTCTTGTCGGGGATTGGGAACCCTTCGCCAGAATGTACAAAGTTTCAGCGGGATTTCCAAAATGTTGAAAGGAACTCGAAACATGTCAACCTTGGTTTTGAGAATCTCTCCCGGAGTTTGAGAGATTTGGACGTGAAAGGGTACCAGTCTTGTCGGGGATTGGGAACCCTTCGCCAGAATGTCCAAAGTTTCAGCGGGATTTCCAAAATGTTGAAAGGAACTCGAAACATGTCAACCTTGGTTTTGAGAATCTCTCCCGGAGTTTGAGAGATTTGGACGTGAAAGGGTACCAGTCTTGTCGGGGATTGGGAACCCTTCACCAGAATGTCCAAAGTTTCAGCGGGATTTCCAAAATGTTGAGAGGAACTCGAAACATGTCAACCTTGGTTTTGAGAATCTCTCCCGGAGTTTGAGAGATTTGGACGTGAAAGGGTACCAGTCTTGTCGGGGATTGGGAACCCTTCGCCAGAATGTCCAAAGTTTCAGCGGGATTTCCAAAATGTTGAGAGGAACTCGAAACATGTCAGCCTTGGTTTTGAGAATCTCTCCTGGAGTTTGAGAGATTTGGACGTGAAAGGGTACCAGTCTTGTCGGGGATTGGGAACCCTTCGCCAGAATGTCCAAAGTTTCAGCGGGATTTCCAAAATGTTGAGAGGAACTCGAAACATGTCAACCTCGGTTTTGAGAATCTCTCCCGGAGTTTGAGAGATTTGGACGTGAAAGGGTACCAGTCTTGTTGGGGATTGGGAACCCTTCGCCAGAATGTCCAAAGTTTCAGCGGGATTTCCAAAATGTTGAAAGGAACTCGAAACATGTCAACCTTGGTTTTGAGAATCTCTCCCGGAGTTTGAGAGATTTGGACGTGAAAGGTTACCAGTCTTGTCGGGGATTGGGAACCCTTCGCGAGAATGTCCAAAGTTTCAGCGGGATTTCCAAAATGTTGAGAGGAACTCGAAACATGTCAACCTTGGTTTTGAGAATCTCTCCCGGAGTTTGAGAGATTTGGACGTGAAACGGTACCAGTCTTGTCGGGGATTGGGAACCCTTCACCAGAATGTCCAAAGTTTCAGCGGGATTTCCAAAATGTTGAGAGGAACTCGAAACATGTCAACCTTGGTTTTGAGAATCTCTCCCGGAGTTTGAGAGATTTGGACGTGAAAGGGTACCAGTCTTGTCGGGGATTGGGAACCCTTCGCCAGAATGTCCAAAGTTTCAGCGGGATTTCCAAAATGTTGAGAGGAACTCGAAACATGTCAACCTCGGTTTTGAGAATCTCTCCCGGAGTTTGAGAGATTTGGACGTGAAAGGGTACCAGTCTTGTTGGGGATTGGGAACCCTTCGCCAGAATGTCCAAAGTTTCAGCGGGATTTCCAAAATGTTGAAAGGAACTCGAAACATGTCAACCTTGGTTTTGAGAATCTCTCCCGGAGTTTGAGAGATTTGGACGTGAAAGGTTACCAGTCTTGTCGGGGATTGGGAACCCTTCGCGAGAATGTCCAAAGTTTCAGCGGGATTTCCAAAATGTTGAGAGGAACTCGAAACATGTCAACCTTGGTTTTGAGAATCTCTCCCGGAGTTTGAGAGATTTGGACGTGAAAGGGTACCAGTCTTGTCGGGGATTGGGAACCCTTCGCCAGAATGTCCAAAGTTTCAGCGGGATTTCCAAAATGTTGAGAGGAACTCGAAACATGTCAACCTTGGTTTTGAGAATCTCTCCCGGAGTTTGAGAGATTTGGACGTGAAAGGGTACCAGTCTTGTCGGGGATTGGGAACCCTTCGCCAGAATGTCCAAAGTTTCAGCGGGATTTCCAAAATGTTGAGAGGAACTCGAAACATGTCAACCTTGGTTTTGAGAATCTCTCCCGGAGTTTGAGAGATTTGGACGTGAAAGGGTACCAGTCTTGTCGGGGATTGGGAACCCTTCGCCAGAATGACCAAAGTTTCAGCGGGATTTCTAAAATGTTGAAAGGAACTCGAAACATGTCAGCCTTGGTTTTGAGAATCTCTCCCGGAGTTTGAGAGATTTGGACGTGAAAGGGTACCAGTCTTGTCGGGGATTTGGAACCCTTCGCCAGAATGACCAAAGTTTCAGCGGGATTTCCAAAATGTTGAGAGGAATTCGAAACATGTCAGCCTTGGTTTTGAGAACCTCTCCCGGAGTTTGAGAGATTTGGACGTGAAAGGGTACCAGTCTTGTCGGGGATTGGGAACCCTTGGCCAGAATGTCCAAAGTGTCAGCGGGATTTCCAAAATGTTGAGAGGAACTCGAAACATGTGAACCTTGGTTTTGAGAATCTCTCCCGGAGTTTGAGAGATTTGGACGTGAAAGGGTACCAGTCTTGTTGGGGATTGGGAACCCTTCGCCAGAATGTCCAAAGTTTCAGCGGGATTTCCAAAATGTTGAGAGGAACTCGAAACATGTCAACCTTGGTTTTGAGAATCTCTCCCGGAGTTTGAGAGATTTGGACGTGAAAGGGTACCAGTCTTGTCGGGGATTGGGAACCCTTCGCCAGAATGTCCAAAGTTTCAGCGGGATTTCCAAAATGTTGAGAGGAACTCGAAACATGTCAACCTTGGTTTTGAGAATCTCTCCTGGAGTTTGAGAGATTTGGACGTGAAAGGGTACCAGTCTTGTCGGGGATTGGGAACCCTTCACCAGAATGTCCAAAGTTTCAGCGGGATTTCCAAAATGTTGAGAGGAACTCGAAACATGTCAACCTCGGTTTTGAGAATCTCTCCCGGAGTTTGAGAGATTTGGACGTGAAAGGGTACCAGTCTTGTTGGGGATTGGGAACCCTTCGCCAGAATGTCCAAAGTTTCAGCGGGATTTCCAAAATGTTGAAAGGAACTCGAAACATGTCAACCTTGGTTTTGAGAATCTCTCCCGGAGTTTGAGAGATTTGGACGTGAAAGGGTACCAGTCTTGTCGGGGATTGGGAACCCTTCGCGAGAATGTCCAAAGTTTCAGCGGGATTTCCAAAATGTTGAGAGGAACTCGAAACATGTCAACCTTGGTTTTGAGAATCTCTCCCGGAGTTTGAGAGATTTGGACGTGAAAGGGTACCAGTCTTGTCGGGGATTGGGAACCCTTCGCCAGAATGTCCAAAGTTTCAGCGGGATTTCCGAAATGTTGAGAGGAACTCGAAACATGTGAACCTTGGTTTTGAGAATCTCTCCCGGAGTTTGAGAGATTTGGATGTGAAATGGTACCAGTCTTGTCGGGGATTGGGAACCCTTCGCCAGAATGTCCGAAGTTTCAGCGGGATTTCAAAAATGTTGAGAGGAACTCGAAACATGTCAACCTCGGTTTTGAGAAACTCTCCCGGAGTTTGAGAGATTTGGACGTGAAAGGGAACCAGTCTTGTCGGGGATTGGGAACCCTTGGCCAGAATGTCCAAAGTTTCAGCGGGATTTCCAAAATGTTGAGAGGAACTCGAAACATGTCAACCTTGGTTTTGAGAATCTCTCCCGGAGTTTGAGAGATTTGGACGTGAAAGGGTACCAGTCTTGTCGGGGATTGGGAACCCTTCGTGAGAATGTCCAAAGTTTCAGCGGGATTTCCAAAATGTTGAAAGGAACTCGAAACATGTCAACCTTGGTTTTGAGAATCTCTCCCGGAGTTTGAGAGATTTGGACGTGAAAGGGTACCAGTCTTGTCGGGGATTGGGAACCCTTCGCGAGAATGTCCAAAGTTTCAGCGAGATTTTCGAAAATGTTGAGAGGAACTCGAAACATGTCAACCTTGGTTTTGAGAATCTCTCCCGGAGTTTGAGAGATTTGGACGTGAAAGGGTACCAGTCTTGTCGGGGATTGGGAACCCTTCGCCAGAATGTCCAAAGTTTCAGCGGGATTTCCAAAATGTTGAGAGGAACTCGAAACATGTCAACCTTGGTTTTGAGAATCTCTCCCGGAGTTTGAGAGATTTGGACGTGAAAGGGTACCAGTCTTGTCGGGGATTGGGAACCCTTCGCCAGAATGACCAAAGTTTCAGCGGGATTTCCAAAATGTTGAAAGGAACTCGAAACATGTCAACCTTGGTTTTGAGAATCTCTCCCGGAGTTTGAGAGATTTGGACGTGAAAGGGTACCAGTCTTGTCGGGGATTGGGAACCCTTCGCCAGAATGACCAAAGTTTCAGCGGGATTTCTAAAATGTTGAAAGGAACTCGAAACATGTCAGCCTTGGTTTTGAGAATCTCTCCCGGAGTTTGAGAGATTTGGACGTGAAAGGGTACCAGTCTTGTCGGGGATTTGGAACCCTTCGCCAGAATGACCAAAGTTTCAGCGGGATTTCCAAAATGTTGAGAGGAATTCGAAACATGTCAGCCTTGGTTTTGAGAACCTCTCCCGGAGTTTGAGAGATTTGGACGTGAAAGGGTACCAGTCTTGTCGGGGATTGGGAACCCTTGGCCAGAATGTCCAAAGTGTCAGCGGGATTTCCAAAATGTTGAGAGGAACTCGAAACATGTGAACCTTGGTTTTGAGAATCTCTCCCGGAGTTTGAGAGATTTGGACGTGAAAGGGTACCAGTCTTTTTGGGGATTGGGAACCCTTCGCCAGAATGTCCAAAGTTTCAGCGGGATTTCCAAAATGTTGAGAGGAACTCGAAACATGTCAACCTTGGTTTTGAGAATCTCTCCCGGAGTTTGAGAGATTTGGACGTGAAAGGGTACCAGTCTTGTCGGGGATTGGGAACCCTTCGCCAGAATGTCCAAAGTTTCAGCCGGATTTCCAAAATGTTGAAAGGAACTCGAAACATGTCAACCTTGGTTTTGAGAATCTCTCCCGGAGTTTGAGAGATTTGGACGTGAAAGGGTACCAGTCTTGTCGGGGATTGGGAACCCTTCGCCAGAATGTCCAAAGTTTCAGCGGGATTTCCAAAATGTTGAGAGGAACTCGAAACATGTCAACCTTGGTTTTGAGAATCTCTCCTGGAGTTTGAGAGATTTGGACGTGAAAGGGTACCAGTCTTGTCGGGGATTGGGAACCCTTCGCCAGAATGTCCAAAGTTTCAGCGGGATTTCCAAAATGTTGAGAGGAACTCGAAACATGTCAACCTCGGTTTTGAGAATCTCTCCCGGAGTTTGAGAGATTTGGACGTGAAAGGGTACCAGTCTTGTTGGGGATTGGGAACCCTTCGCCAGAATGTCCAAAGTTTCAGCGGGATTTCCAAAATGTTGAGAGGAACTCGAAACATGTCAACCTTGGTTTTGAGAATCTCTCCCGGAGTTTGAGAGATTTGGACGTGAAAGGGTACCAGTCTTGTCGGGGATTGGGAACCCTTCGCCAGAATGTCCAAAGTTTCAGCCGGATTTCCAAAATGTTGAAAGGAACTCGAAACATGTCAACCTTGGTTTTGAGAATCTCTCCCGGAGTTTGAGAGATTTGGACGTGAAAGGGTACCAGTCTTGTCGGGGATTGGGAACCCTTCGCCAGAATGTCCAAAGTTTCAGCCGGATTTCCAAAATGTTGAAAGGAACTCGAAACATGTCAACCTTGGTTTTGAGAATCTCTCCCGGAGTTTGAGAGATTTGGACGTGAAAGGGTACCAGTCTTGTCGGGGATTGGGAACCCTTCGCTAGAATGTCCAAAGTTTCAGCGAGATTTTCGAAAATGTTGAGAGGAACTCGAAACATGTCAACCTTGGTTTTGAGAATCTCTCCCGGAGTTTGAGAGATTTGGACGTGAAAGGGTACCAGTCTTGTCGGGGATTGGGAACCCTTCGCCAGAATGTCCAAAGTTTCAGCGGGATTTCCAAAATGTTGAGAGGAACTCGAAACATGTCAACCTTGGTTTTGAGAATCTCTCCCGGAGTTTGAGAGATTTGGACGTGAAAGGGTACCAGTCTTGTCGGGGATTGGGAACCCTTCGCCAGAATGTCCAAAGTTTCAGCGGGATTTCCAAAATGTTGAGAGGAACTCAAAACATGTCAACCTTGGTTTTGAGAATCTCTCCCGCAGTTTGAGAGATTTGGATGTGAAAGGGTACCAGTCTTGTCGGGGATTGGGAACCCTTCGCCAGAATGTCCAAAGTTTCAGCGGGATTTCTAAAATGTTGAAAGGAACTCGAAACATGTCAACCTTGGTTTTGAGAATCTCTCCCGGAGTTTGAGAGATTTGCACGTGAAAGGGTACCAGTCTTGTCGGGGATTGGGAACCCTTCGCCAGAATGTCCAAAGTTTCAGCGGGATTTCCAAAATGTTGAGAGGAACTCGAAACATGTCAACCTTGGTTTTGAGAATCTCTCCCGGAGTTTGAGAGATTTGGATGTGAAATGGTACCAGTCTTGTCGGGGATTGGGAACCCTTCGCCAGAATGTCCGAAGTTTCAGCGGGATTTCAAAAATGTTGAGAGGAACTCGAAACATGTCAACCTCGGTTTTGAGAATCTCTCCCGGAGTTTGAGAGATTTGGACGTGAAAGGGAACCAGTCTTGTCGGGGATTGGGAACCCTTGGCCAGAATGTCCAAAGTTTCAGCGGGATTTCCAAAATGTTGAGAGGAACTCGAAACATGTCAACCTTGGTTTTGAGAATCTCTCCCGGAGTTTGAGAGATTTGGACGTGAAAGGGTACCAGTCTTGTCGGGGATTGGGAACCCTTCGCCAGAATGTCCAAAGTTTCAGCGGGATTTCCAAAATTTTGAAAGGAACTCGAAACATGTCAACCTTGGTTTTGAGAATCTGTCCCGGAGTTTGAGAGATTTGGACGTGAAAGGGTACCAGTCTTGTCGGGGATTGGGAACCCTTCGCCAGAATGACCAAAGTTTCAGCGGGATTTCCAAAATGTTGAAAGGAACTAGAAACATGTCAACCTTGGTTTTGAGAATCTCTCCCGGAGTTTGAGAGATTTGGACGTGAAAGGGTACCAGTCTTGTCGGGGATTGGGAACCCTTCGCCAGAATGACCAAAGTTTCAGCGGGATTTCTAAAATGTTGAAAGGAACTCGAAACATGTCAGCCTTGGTTTTGAGAATCTCTCCCGGAGTTTGAGAGATTTGGACGTGAAAGGGTACCAGTCTTGTCGGGGATTTGGAACCCTTCGCCAGAATGACCAAAGTTTCAGCGGGATTTCCAAAATGTTGAGAGGAATTCGAAACATGTCAGCCTTGGTTTTGAGAATCTCTCCCGGAGTTTGAGAGATTTGGACGTGAAAGGGTACCAGTCTTGTCGGGGATTGGGAACCCTTGGCCAGAATGTCCAAAGTTTCAGCGGGATTTCCAAAATGTTGAGAGGAACTCGAAACATGTGAACCTTGGTTTTGAGAATCTCTCCCGGAGTTTGAGAGATTTGGACGTGAAAGGGTACCAGTCTTGTCGGGGATTGGGAACCCTTCGCCAGAATGTCCGAAGTTTCAGTGGGATTTCCAAAATGTTGAGAGGAACTCGAAACATGTCAACCTCGGTTTTGAGAATCTCTCCCGGAGTTTGAGAGATTTGGACGTGAAAGGTTACCAGTCTTGTCGGGGATTGGGAACCCTTCGCCAGAATGTCCAAAGTTTCAGCGGGATTTCCAAAATGTTGAGAGGAACTCGAAACATGTCAACCTTGGTTTTGAGAATCTCTCCCGGAGTTTGAGAGATTTGGACGTGAAAGGGTACCAGTCTTGTCAGGGATTGGGAACCCTTCGCGAGAATGACCAAAGTTTCAGCGGGATTTCCAAAATGTTGAGAGGAACTCGAAACATGTCAACCTTGGTTTTGAGAATCTCTCCCGGAGTTTGAGATATTTGGACGTGAAAGGGAACCAGTCTTGTCGGGGATTGGGAACCCTTCGCCAGAATGTCCAAAGTGTCAGCGGGATTTCCAAAATGTTGAGAGGAACTCGAAACATGTCAACCTCGGTTTTGAGAATCTCTCCCGGAGTTTGAGAGATTTGGACGTGAAAGGGTACCAGTCTTGTCGGGGATTGGGAACCCTTCGCGAGAATGTCCAAAGTTTCAGGGGGATTTCCAAAATGTTGAGAGGAACTCAAAACATGTCAACCTTGGTTTTGAGAATCTCTCCCGCAGTTTGAGAGATTTGGACGTGAAAGGGTACCAGTCTTGTCGGGGATTGGGAACCCTTCGCCAGAATGTCCAAAGTTTCAGCGGGATTTCCAAAATGTTGAGAGGAACTCGAAACATGTCAACCTTGGTTTTGAGAATCTCTCCCGGAGTTTGAGAGATTTGGACGTGAAAGGGTACCAGTCTTGTCGGGGATTGGGAACCCTTCGCCAGAATGTCCAAAGTTTCAGCGGGATTTCCAAAATGTTGAAAGGAACTCGAAACATGTCAACCTCGGTTTTGAGAATCTCTCCCGGAGTTTGAGAGATTTGGACGTGAAAGGGTACCAGTCTTGTCGGGGATTGGGAACCCTTCGCCAGAATGTCCGAAGTTTCAGCGGGATTTAAAAAATGTTGAGAGGAACTCGAAACATGTCAACCTTGGTTTTGAGAATCTCTCCCGGAGTTTGAGAGATTTGGACGTGAAAGGGTACCAGTCTTGTCGGGGATTGGGAACCCTTCGCCAGAATGTCCGAAGTTTCAGCGGGATTTAAAAAATGTTGAGAGGAACTCGAAACATGTCAACCTTGGTTTTGAGAATCTCTCCCGGAGTTTGAGAGATTTGGACGTGAAAGGGTACCAGTCTTGTCAGGGATTGGGAACCCTTCGCGAGAATGACCAAAGTTTCAGCGGGATTTCCAAAATGTTGAGAGGAACTCGAAACATGTCAACCTTGGTTTTGAGAATCTCTCCCGGAGTTTGAGATATTTGGACGTGAAAGGGAACCAGTCTTGTCGGGGATTGGGAACCCTTCGCCAGAATGTCCAAAGTTTCAGCGGGATTTCCAAAATGTTGAGAGGAACTCGCAACATGTCAACCTTGGTTTTGAGAATCTCTCCCGGAGTTTGAGAGATTTGGACGTGAAAGGGAACCAGTCTTGTCGGGGATTGGGAACCCTTGGCCAGAATGTCCAAAGTGTCAGCGGGATTTCCAAAATGTTGAGAGGAACTCGAAACATGTCAACCTCGGTTTTGAGAATCTCTCCCGGAGTTTGAGAGATTTGGACGTGAAAGGGTACCAGTCTTGTCGGGGATTGGGAACCCTTCGCCAGAATGTCCAAAGTTTCAGCGGGATTTCCAAAATGTTGAGAGGAACTCAAAACATGTCAACCTTGGTTTTGAGAATCTCTCCCGCAGTTTGAGAGATTTGGACGTGAAAGGGTACCAGTCTTGTCGGGGATTGGGAACCCTTCGCCAGAATGTCCAAAGTTTCAGCGGGATTTCCAAAATGTTGAGAGGAACTCGAAACATGTCAACCTTGGTTTTGAGAATCTCTCCCGGAGTTTGAGAGATTTGGACGTGAAAGGGTACCAGTCTTGTCGGGGATTGGGAACCCTTCGCCAGAATGTCCAAAGTTTCAGCGGGATTTCCAAAATGTTGAAAGGAACTCGAAACATGTCAACCTCGGTTTTGAGAATCTCTCCCGGAGTTTGAGAGATTTGGACGTGAAAGGGTACCAGTCTTGTCGGGGATTGGGAACCCTTCGCGAGAATGTCCAAAGTTTCAGCGGGATTTCCAAAATGTTGAGAGGAACTCGAAACATGTCAACCTCGGTTTTGAGAATCTCTCCCGGAGTTTGAGAGATTTGGACGTGAAAGGGTACCAGTCTTGTCGGGGGTTGGGAACCCTTCGCCAGAATGACCAAAGTTTCAGCGGGATTTCTAAAATGTTGAAAGGAACTCGAAACATGTCAACCTTGGTTTTGAGAATCTCTCCCGGAGTTTGAGAGATTTGGACGTGAAAGGGTACCAGTCTTGTCGGGGATTGGGAACCCTTCGCCAGAATGTCCAAAGTTTCAGCGGGATTTCCAAAATGTTGAGAGGAACTCGAAACATGTCAACCTTGGTTTTGAGAATCTCTCCCAGAGTTTGAGAGATTTGGACGTGAAAGGGTACCAGTCTTGTCGGGGATTGGGAACCCTTCGCCAGAATGTCCGAAGTTTCAGTGGGATTTCCAAAATGTTGAGAGGAACTCGAAACATGTCAACCTCGGTTTTGAGAATCTCTCCCGGAGTTTGAGAGATTTGGACGTGAAAGGGTAGCAGTCTTGTCGGGGATTGGGAACCCTTCGCCAGAATGTCCAAAGTTTCAGCGGGATTTCCAAAATGTTGAAAGGAACTCGAAACATGTCAACCTTGGTTTTGAGAATCTCTCCCGGAGTTTGAGAGATTTGGACGTGAAAGGATACCAGTCTTGTTGGGGGTTGGGAACCCTTCGCGAGAATGACCAAAGTTTCAGCGGGATTTCCAAAATGTTGAGAGGAACTCGAAACATGTCAACCTTGGTTTTGAGAATCTCTCCCGGAGTTTGAGAGATTTGGACGTGAAAGGGTACCAGTCTTGTCGGGGATTGGGAACCCTTCGCCAGAATGTCCAAAGTTTCAGCGGGATTTCCAAAATGTTGAGAGGAACTCGAAACATGTCAACCTTGGTTTTGAGAATCTCTCCCGGAGTTTGAGAGATTTGGACGTGAAAGGGTACCAGTCTTGTCGGGGATTGGGAACCCTTCGCCAGAATGTCCGAAGTTTCAGCGGGATTTAAAAAATGTTGAGAGGAACTCGAAACATGTCAACCTCGGTTTTGAGAATCTCTCCCGGAGTTTGAGAGATTTGGACGTGAAAGGGTACCAGTCTTGTCGGGGATTGGGAACCCTTCGCCAGAATGTCCAAAGTTTCAGCGGGATTTCCAAAATGTTGAGAGGAACTCGAAACATGTCAACCTTGGTTTTGAGAATCTCTCCCGGAGTTTGAGAGATTTGGACGTGAAAGGGTACCAGTCTTGTCGGGGATTGGGAACCCTTCGCCAGAATGTCCAAAGTTTCAGCGGGATTTCCAAAATGTTGAGAGGAACTCGAAACATGTCAACCTTGGTTTTGAGAATCTCTCCCGGAGTTTGAGAGATTTGGACGTGAAAGGGTACCAGTCTTGTCGGGGATTGGGAACCCTTCGCCAGAATGTCCGAAGTTTCAGCGGGATTTAAAAAATGTTGAGAGGAACTCGAAACATGTCAACCTCGGTTTTGAGAATCTCTCCCGGAGTTTGAGAGATTTGGACGTGAAAGGGTACCAGTCTTGTCGGGGATTGGGAACCCTTCGCCAGAATGTCCAAAGTTTCAGCGGGATTTCCAAAATGTTGAAAGGAACTCGAAACATGTCAACATTGGTTTTGAGAATCTCTCCCGGAGTTTGAGAGATTTGGACGTGAAAGGGTACCAGTCTTGTCGGGGATTGGGAACCCTTCGCCAGAATGTCCAAAGTTTCAGCGGGATTTCCAAAATGTTGAGAGGAACTCGAAACATGTCAACCTTGGTTTTGAGAATCTCTCCCGGAGTTTGAGAGATTTGGACGTGAAAGGGTACCAGTCTTGTCGGGGATTGGGAACCCTTCGCCAGAATGTCCAAAGTTTCAGCGGGATTTCCAAAATGTTGAGAGGAACTCGAAACATGTCAACCTTGGTTTTGAGAATCTCTCCCGGAGTTTGAGAGATTTGGACGTGAAAGGGTACCAGTCTTGTCGGGGATTGGGAACCCTTCGCTAGAATGTCCAAAGTTTCAGCGGGATTTCCAAAATGTTGAGAGGAACTCGAAACATGTCAACCTTGGTTTTGAGAATCTCTCCCGGAGTTTGAGAGATTTGGACGTGAAAGGGTACCAGTCTTGTCGGGGATTGGGAACCCTTGGCCAGAATGTCCAAAGTGTCAGCGGGATTTCCAAAATGTTGAAAGGAACTAGAAACATGTCAGCCTCGGTTTTGAGAATCTCTCCCGGAGTTTGAGAGATTTGGACGTGAAAGGGTACCAGTCTTGTCGGGGATTGGGAACCCTTCGCCAGAATGTCCAAAGTTTCAGCTGGATTTCTAAAATGTTGAAAGGAACTCGAAACATGTCAGCCTTGGTTTTGAGAATCTCTCCCGGAGTTTGAGAGATTTGCACGTGAAAGGGTACCAGTCTTGTCGGGGATTGGGAACCCTTGCCAGAATGTCCAAAGTTTCAGCGGGATTTCCAAAATGTTGAAAGGAACTCGAAACATGTCAACCTCGGTTTTGAGAATCTCTCCCGGAGTTTGAGAGATTTGGACGTGAAAGGGTACCAGTCTTGTCGGGGATTGGGAACCCTTCGCTAGAATGTCCAAAGTTTCAGCGGGATTTCCAAAATGTTGAAAGGAACTCGAAACATGTCAGCCTTGGTTTTGAGAATCTCTCCCGGAGTTTGAGAGATTTGGACGTGAAAGGGTACCAGTCTTGTCGGGGATTTGGAACCCTTCGCCAGAATGACCAAAGTTTCAGCGGGATTTCCAAAATGTTGAGAGGAACTCGAAACATGTCAGCCTTGGTTTTGAGAATCTCTCCCGGAGTTTGAGAGATTTGGACGTGAAAGGGTACCAGTCTTGTCGGGGATTGGGAACCCTTGCCAGAATGTCCAAAGTTTCAGCGGGATTTCCAAAATGTTGAAAGGAACTCGAAACATGTCAACCTCGGTTTTGAGAATCTCTCCCGGAGTTTGAGAGATTTGGACGTGAAAGGGTACCAGTCTTGTCGGGGATTGGGAACCCTTCGCCAGAATGTCCAAAGTTTCAGCGGGATTTCCAAAATGTTGAAAGGAACTCGAAACATGTCAACCTTGGTTTTGAGAATCTCTCCCGGAGTTTGAGAGATTTGGACGTGAAAGGGTACCAGTCTTGTCGGGGATTGGGAACCCTTCGCCAGAATGACCAAAGTTTCAGCGGGATTTCCAAAATGTTGAGAGGAACTCGAAACATGTCAACCTTGGTTTTGAGAATCTCTCCCGGAGTTTGAGAGATTTGGACGTGAAAGGGTACCAGTCTTGTCGGGGATTGGGAACCCTTCGCCAGAATGTCCAAAGTTTCAGCGGGATTTCCAAAATGTTGAAAGGAACTCGAAACATGTCAACCTCGGTTTTGAGAATCTCTCCCAGAGTTTGAGAGATTTGGATGTGAAAGGGTACCAGTCTTGTCGGGGATTGGGAACCCTTCGCCAGAATGTCCAAAGTTTCAGCTGGATTTCCAAAATGTTGAGAGGAACTCGAAACATGTCAACCTTGGTTTTGAGAATCTCTCCCGGAGTTTGAGAGATTTGGACGTGAAAGGGTACCAGTCTTGTCGGGGATTGGGAACCCTTCGCCAGAATGTGTAAAGTTTCAGCGGGATTTCCAAAATGTTGAGAGGAACTCGAAACATGTCAACCTTGGTATTGAGAATCTCTCCCGGAGTTTGAGAGATTTGGACGTGAAAGGGTACCAGTCTTGTCGGGGATTGGGAACCCTTCGCCAGAATGTCCAGAGTTTCAGCGGGATTTCCAAAATGTTGAGAGGAACTCGAAACATGTCAACCTTGGTTTTGAGAATCTCTCCCGGAGTTTGAGAGATTTGGACGTGAAAGGGTACCAGTCTTGTCGGGGATTGGGAACCCTTCGCGAGATGTCCAAAGTTTCAGCGGGATTTCCAAAATGTTGAAAGGAACTCGAAACATGTCAACCTCGGTTTTGAGAATCTCTCCCGGAGTTTGAGAGATTTGGACGTGAAAGGGAACCAGTCTTGTCGGGGATTGGGAACCCTTCGCCAGAATGACCAAAGTTTCAGCGGGATTTCCAAAATGTTGAGAGGAACTCGAAACATGTCAACCTTGGTTTTGAGAATCTCTCCCGGAGTTTGAGAGATTTGGACGTGAAAGGGTACCAGTCTTGTCGGGGATTGGGAACCCTTCGCGAGAATGACCAAAGTTTCAGCGGGATTTCCAAAATGTTGAGAGGAACTCGAAACATGTCAACCTTGGTTTTGAGAATCTCTCCCGGAGTTTGAGAGATTTGGACGTGAAAGGGTACCAGTCTTGTCGGGGATTTGGAACCCTTCGCCAGAATGACCAAAGTTTCAGCGGGATTTCCAAAATGTTGAGAGGAACTCGAAACATGTCAGCCTTGGTTTTGAGAATCTCTCCCGGAGTTTGAGAGATTTGGACGTGAAAGGGTACCAGTCTTGTCGGGGATTGGGAACCCTTTGCCAGAATGTCCAAAGTTTCAGCAGGATTTCCAAAATGTTGAAAGGAACTCGAAACATGTCAACCTCGGTTTTGAGAATCTCTCCCGGAGTTTGAGAGATTTGGACGTGAAAGGGTACCAGTCTTGTCGGGGATTGGGAACCCTTCGCGAGAATGTCCAAAGTTTCAGCGGGATTTCCAAAATGTTGAAAGGAACTCGAAACATGTCAACCTTGGTTTTGAGAATCTCTCCCGGAGTTTGAGAGATTTGGACGTGAAAGGGTACCAGTCTTGTCGGGGATTGGGAACCCTTCGCCAGAATGTCCAAAGCTTCAGCGGGATTTCTAAAATGTTGAAAGGAACTCGAAACATGTCAACCTTGGTTTTGAGAATCTCTCCCGGAGTTTGAGAGATTTGGACGTGAAAGGGTACCAGTCTTGTCGGGAATTGGGAACCCTTCGCCAGAATGTCCAAAGTTTCAGCAGGATTTCCAAAATGTTGAGAGGAACTCGAAACATGTCAACCTTGGTTTTGAGAATCTCTCCCGGAGTTTTAGAGATTTGGACGTGAAAGGGTACCAGTCTTGTCGGGGATTTGGAACCCTTCGCCAGAATGTCCAAAGTTTCAGCGGGATTTCCAAAATGTTGAGAGGAACTCGAAACATGTCAACCTTGGTTTTGAGAATCTCTCCCGGAGTTTGAGAGATTTGGACGTGAAAGGGTACCAGTCTTGTCGGGGATTGGGAACCCTTTGCGAGAATGTCCAAAGTTTCAGCGGGATTTCCAAAATGTTGAGAGGAACTCGAAACATGTCAACCTCGGTTTTGAGAATCTCTCCCGGAGTTTGAGAGATTTGGACGTGAAAGGGTACCAGTCTTGTCGGGGATTGGGAACCCTTCGCCAGAATGTCCAAAGTTTCAGCGGGATTTCCAAAATGTTGAGAGGAACTCGAAACATGTCAGCCTTGGTTTTTAGAATCTCTCCCGGAGTTTGAGAGATTTGGACGTGAAAGGGTACCAGTCTTGTCGGGGATCGGGAACCCTTCACGAGAATGTCCAAAGTTTCAGCGGGATTTCCAAAATGTTGAAAGGAACTCGAAACATGTCAACCTCGGTTTTGAGAATCTCTCCCGGAGTTTGAGAGTTTTGGACGTGAAAGGTTACCAGTCTTGTCGGGGATTGGGAACCCTTCGCCAGAATGTCCAAAGTTTCAGCGGGATTTCCAAAATGTTGAAAGGAACTCGAAACATGTCAACCTTGGTTTTGAGAATCTCTCCCGGAGTTTGAGAGATTTGGACGTGAAAGGGTACCAGTCTTGTCGGGGATTGGGAACCCTTCGCCAGAATGTCCAAAGTTTCAGCGGGATTTCCAAAATGTTGAAAGGAACTCGAAACGTGTCAACCTTGGTTTTGAGAATCTCTCCCGGAGTTTGACAGATTTGGACGTGAAAGGGTACCAGTCTTGTCGGGGATTGGGAACCCTTCGCCAGAATGTCCAAAGTTTCAGCGGGATTTCCAAAATGTTGAGAGGAACTCGAAACATGTCAACCTTGGTTTTGAGAATCTCTCCCGGAGTTTGAGAGATTTGGACGTGAAAGGGTACCAGTCTTGTCGGGGATTGGGAACCCTTGGCCAGAATGTCCAAAGTTTCAGCGGGATTTCCAAAATGTTGAGAGGAACTCGAAGCATGTGAACCTTGGTTTTGAGAATCTCTCCCGGAGTTTGAGAGATTTGGACGTGAAAGGGTACCAGTCTTGTCGCGGATTGGGAACCCTTCGCCAGAATGACCAAAGTTTCAGCGGGATTTCTAAAATGTTGAAAGGAACTCGAAACATGTCAACCTCGGTTTTGAGAATCTCTCCCGGAGTTTGAGAGATTTGGACGTGAAAGGGTACCAGTCTTGTCGGGGATTGGGAACCCTTCGCCAGAATGTCCAAAGTTTCAGCGGGATTTCCAAAATGTTGAGAGGAACTCGAAACATGTCAACCTTGGTTTTGAGAATCTCTCCCGGAGTTTGAGAGATTTGGACGTGAAAGGGTACCAGTCTTGTCGGGGATTGGGAACCCTTCGCCAGAATGTCCAAAGTTTCAGCGGGATTTCCAAAATGTTGAGAGGAACTCGAAACATGTCAACCTTGGTTTTGAGAATCTCTCCCGGAGTTTGAGAGATTTGGACGTGAAAGGGTACCAGTCTTGTCGGGGATTGGGAACCCTTTGCGAGAATGTCCAAAGTTTCAGCGGGATTTCCAAAATGTTGAGAGGAACTCGAAACATGTCAACCTCGGTTTTGAGAATCTCTCCCGGAGTTTGAGAGATTTGGACGTGAAAGGGTACCAGTCTTGTCGGGGATTGGGAACCCTTCGCCAGAATGTCCAAAGTTTCAGCGGGATTTCCAAAATGTTGAGAGGAACTCGAAACATGTCAGCCTTGGTTTTTAGAATCTCTCCCGGAGTTTGAGAGATTTGGACGTGAAAGGGTACCAGTCTTGTCGGGGATCGGGAACCCTTCACGAGAATGTCCAAAGTTTCAGCGGGATTTCCAAAATGTTGAAAGGAACTCGAAACATGTCAACCTCGGTTTTGAGAATCTCTCCCGGAGTTTGAGAGATTTGGACGTGAAAGGGTACCAGTCTTGTCGGGGATTGGGAACCCTTCGCCAGAATGTCCAAAGTTTCAGCGGGATTTCCAAAATGTTGAAAGGAACTCGAAACATGTCAACCTTGGTTTTGAGAATCTCTCCCGGAGTTTGAGAGATTTGGACGTGAAAGGGTACCAGTCTTGTCGGGGATTGGGAACCCTTCGCCAGAATGTCCAAAGTTTCAGCGGGATTTCCAAAATGTTGAGAGGAACTCGAAACATGTCAACCTTGGTTTTGAGAATCTCTCCCGGAGTTTGAGAGATTTGGACGTGAAAGGGTACCAGTCTTGTCGGGGATTGGGAACCCTTCGCGAGAATGACCAAAGTTTCAGCGGGATTTCCAAAATGTTGAGAGGAACTCGAAACATGTCAACCTTGGTTTTGAGAATCTCTCCCGGAGTTTGAGAGATTTGGACGTGAAAGGGTACCAGTCTTGTCGGGGATTGGGAACCCTTCGCCAGAATGTCCAAAGTTTCAGCGGGATTTCCAAAATGTTGAGAGGAACTCGAAACATGTCAACCTTGGTTTTGAGAATCTCTCCCGGAGTTTGAGAGATTTGGACGTGAAAGGGTACCAGTCTTGTCGGGGATTGGGAACCCTTGGCCAGAATGTCCAAAGTTTCAGCGGGATTTCCAAAATGTTGAGAGGAACTCGAAGCATGTGAACCTTGGTTTTGAGAATCTCTCCCGGAGTTTGAGAGATTTGGACGTGAAAGGGTACCAGTCTTGTCGGGGATTGGGAACCCTTCGCCAGAATGACCAAAGTTTCAGCGGGATTTCTAAAATGTTGAAAGGAACTCGAAACATGTCAACCTCGGTTTTGAGAATCTCTCCCGGAGTTTGAGAGATTTGGACGTGAAAGGGTACCAGTCTTGTCGGGGATTGGGAACCCTTCGCCAGAATGTCCAAAGTTTCAGCGGGATTTCCAAAATGTTGAGAGGAACTCGAAACATGTCAGCCTTGGTTTTGAGAATCTCTCCCGGAGTTTGAGAGATTTGGACGTGAAAGGGTACCAGTCTTGTCGGGGATTGGGAACCCTTCGCCAGAATGACCAAAGTTTCAGCGGGATTTCCAAAATGTTGAGAGGAACTCGAAACATGTCAACCTTGGTTTTGAGAATCTCTCCCGGAGTTTGAGAGATTTGGACGTGAAAGGGTACCAGTCTTGTCGGGGATTTGGAACCCTTCGCCAGAATGACCAAAGTTTCAGCGGGATTTCCAAAATGTTGAGAGGAACTCGAAACATGTCAGCCTTGGTTTTGAGAATCTCTCCCGGAGTTTGAGAGATTTGGACGTGAAAGGGTACCAGTCTTGTCGGGGATTGGGAACCCTTTGCCAGAATGTCCAAAGTTTCAGCAGGATTTCCAAAATGTTGAAAGGAACTCGAAACATGTCAACCTCGGTTTTGAGAATCTCTCCCGGAGTTTGAGAGATTTGGACGTGAAAGGGTACCAGTCTTGTCGGGGATTGGGAACCCTTCGCGAGAATGTCCAAAGTTTCAGCGGGATTTCCAAAATGTTGAAAGGAACTCGAAACATGTCAACCTTGGTTTTGAGAATCTCTCCCGGAGTTTGAGAGATTTGGACGTGAAAGGGTACCAGTCTTGTCGGGGATTGGGAACCCTTCGCCAGAATGTCCAAAGCTTCAGCGGGATTTCTAAAATGTTGAAAGGAACTCGAAACATGTCAACCTTGGTTTTGAGAATCTCTCCCGGAGTTTGAGAGATTTGGACGTGAAAGGGTACCAGTCTTGTCGGGAATTGGGAACCCTTCGCCAGAATGTCCAAAGTTTCAGCAGGATTTCCAAAATGTTGAGAGGAACTCGAAACATGTCAACCTTGGTTTTGAGAATCTCTCCCGGAGTTTGAGAGATTTGGACGTGAAACGGTACCAGTCTTGTCGGGGATTTGGAACCCTTCGCCAGAATGTCCAAAGTTTCAGCGGGATTTCCAAAATGTTGAGAGGAACTCGAAACATGTCAACCTTGGTTTTGAGAATCTCTCCCGGAGTTTGAGAGATTTGGACGTGAAAGGGTACCAGTCTTGTCGGGGATTGGGAACCCTTCGCCAGAATGTCCAAAGTTTCAGCGGGATTTCCAAAATGTTGAGAGGAACTCGAAACATGTCAACCTTGGTTTTGAGAATCTCTCCCGGAGTTTGAGAGATTTGGACGTGAAAGGGTACCAGTCTTGTCGGGGATTGGGAACCCTTTGCGAGAATGTCCAAAGTTTCAGCGGGATTTCCAAAATGTTGAGAGGAACTCGAAACATGTCAACCTCGGTTTTGAGAATCTCTCCCGGAGTTTGAGAGATTTGGACGTGAAAGGGTACCAGTCTTGTCGGGGATTGGGAACCCTTCGCCAGAATGTCCAAAGTTTCAGCGGGATTTCCAAAATGTTGAGAGGAACTCGAAACATGTCAGCCTTGGTTTTTAGAATCTCTCCCGGAGTTTGAGAGATTTGGACGTGAAAGGGTACCAGTCTTGTCGGGGATCGGGAACCCTTCACGAGAATGTCCAAAGTTTCAGCGGGATTTCCAAAATGTTGAAAGGAACTCGAAACATGTCAACCTCGGTTTTGAGAATCTCTCCCGGAGTTTGAGAGATTTGGACGTGAAAGGTTACCAGTCTTGTCGGGGATTGGGAACCCTTCGCCAGAATGTCCAAAGTTTCAGCGGGATTTCCAAAATGTTGAAAGGAACTCGAAACATGTCAACCTTGGTTTTGAGAATCTCTCCCGGAGTTTGAGAGATTTGGACGTGAAAGGGTACCAGTCTTGTCGGGGATTGGGAACCCTTCGCCAGAATGTCCAAAGTTTCAGCGGGATTTCCAAAATGTTGAAAGGAACTCGAAACGTGTCAACCTTGGTTTTGAGAATCTCTCCCGGAGTTTGAGAGATTTGGACGTGAAAGGGTACCAGTCTTGTCGGGGATTGGGAACCCTTCGCCAGAATGTCCAAAGTTTCAGCGGGATTTCCAAAATGTTGAGAGGAACTCGAAACATGTCAACCTTGGTTTTGAGAATCTCTCCCGGAGTTTGAGAGATTTGGACGTGAAAGGGTACCAGTCTTGTCGGGGATTGGGAACCCTTGGCCAGAATGTCCAAAATTTCAGCGGGATTTCCAAAATGTTGAGAGGAACTCGAAGCATGTGAACCTTGGTTTTGAGAATCTCTCCCGGAGTTTGAGAGATTTGGACGTGAAAGGGTACCAGTCTTGTCGCGGATTGGGAACCCTTCGCCAGAATGACCAAAGTTTCAGCGGGATTTCTAAAATGTTGAAAGGAACTCGAAACATGTCAACCTCGGTTTTGAGAATCTCTCCCGGAGTTTGAGAGATTTGGACGTGAAAGGGTACCAGTCTTGTCGGGGATTGGGAACCCTTCGCCAGAATGTCCAAAGTTTCAGCGGGATTTCCAAAATGTTGAGAGGAACTCGAAACATGTCAACCTTGGTTTTGAGAATCTCTCCCGGAGTTTGAGAGATTTGGACGTGAAAGGGTACCAGTCTTGTCGGGGATTGGGAACCCTTCGCCAGAATGTCCAAAGTTTCAGCGGGATTTCCAAAATGTTGAGAGGAACTCGAAACATGTCAACCTTGGTTTTGAGAATCTCTCCCGGAGTTTGAGAGATTTGGACGTGAAAGGGTACCAGTCTTGTCGGGGATTGGGAACCCTTTGCGAGAATGTCCAAAGTTTCAGCGGGATTTCCAAAATGTTGAGAGGAACTCGAAACATGTCAACCTCGGTTTTGAGAATCTCTCCCGGAGTTTGAGAGATTTGGACGTGAAAGGGTACCAGTCTTGTCGGGGATTGGGAACCCTTCGCCAGAATGTCCAAAGTTTCAGCGGGATTTCCAAAATGTTGAGAGGAACTCGAAACATGTCAGCCTTGGTTTTTAGAATCTCTCCCGGAGTTTGAGAGATTTGGACGTGAAAGGGTACCAGTCTTGTCGGGGATCGGGAACCCTTCACGAGAATGTCCAAAGTTTCAGCGGGATTTCCAAAATGTTGAAAGGAACTCGAAACATGTCAACCTCGGTTTTGAGAATCTCTCCCGGAGTTTGAGAGATTTGGACGTGAAAGGGTACCAGTCTTGTCGGGGATTGGGAACCCTTCGCCAGAATGTCCAAAGTTTCAGCGGGATTTCCAAAATGTTGAAAGGAACTCGAAACATGTCAACCTTGGTTTTGAGAATCTCTCCCGGAGTTTGAGAGATTTGGACGTGAAAGGGTACCAGTCTTGTCGGGGATTGGGAACCCTTGGCCAGAATGTCCAAAGTTTCAGCGGGATTTCCAAAATGTTGAAAGGAACTCGAAACGTGTCAACCTTGGTTTTGAGAATCTCTCCCGGAGTTTGAGAGATTTGGACGTGAAAGGGTACCAGTCTTGTCGGGGATTGGGAACCCTTCGCCAGAATGTCCAAAGTTTCAGCGGGATTTCCAAAATGTTGAGAGGAACTCGAAACATGTCAACCTTGGTTTTGAGAATCTCTCCCGGAGTTTGAGAGATTTGGACGTGAAAGGGTACCAGTCTTGTCGGGGATTGGGAACCCTTGGCCAGAATGTCCAAAGTTTCAGCGGGATTTCCAAAATGTTGAGAGGAACTCGAAGCATGTGAACCTTGGTTTTGAGAATCTCTCCCGGAGTTTGAGAGATTTGGACGTGAAAGGGTACCAGTCTTGTCGGGGATTGGGAACCCTTCGCCAGAATGACCAAAGTTTCAGCGGGATTTCTAAAATGTTGAAAGGAACTCGAAACATGTCAACCTCGGTTTTGAGAATCTCTCCCGGAGTTTGAGAGATTTGGACGTGAAAGGGTACCAGTCTTGTCGGGGATTGGGAACCCTTCGCCAGAATGACCAAAGTTTCAGCGGGATTTCTAAAATGTTGAAAGGAACTCGAAACATGTCAACCTCGGTTTTGAGAATCTCTCCCGGAGTTTGAGAGATTTGGACGTGAAAGGGTACCAGTCTTGTCGGGGATTGGGAACCCTTCGCGAGAATGACCAAAGTTTCAGCGGGATTTCCAAAATGTTGAGAGGAACTCGAAACATGTCAGCCTTGGTTTTGAGAATCTCTCCCGGAGTTTGAGAGATTTGGACGTGAAAGGGTACCAGTCTTGTCGGGGATTGGGAACCCTTCGCCAGAATGACCAAAGTTTCAGCGGGATTTCCAAAATGTTGAGAGGAACTCGAAACATGTCAGCCTTGGTTTTGAGAATCTCTCCCGGAGTTTGAGAGACTTGGACGTGAAAGGGTACCAGTCTTGTCGGGGATTGGGAACCCTTTGCCAGAATGTCCAAAGTTTCAGCAGGATTTCCAAAATGTTGAAAGGAACTCGAAACATGTCAACCTCGGTTTTGAGAATCTCTCCCGGAGTTTGAGAGATTTGGACGTGAAAGGGTACCAGTCTTGTCGGGGATTGGGAACCCTTCGCCAGAATGTCCAAAGCTTCAGCGGGATTTCTAAAATGTTGAAAGGAACTCGAAACATGTCAACCTTGGTTTTGAGAATCTCTCCCGGAGTTTGAGAGATTTGGACGTGAAAGGGTACCAGTCTTGTCGGGAATTGGGAACCCTTCGCCAGAATGTCCAAAGTTTCAGCGGGATTTCCAAAATGTTGAGAGGAACTCGAAACATGTCAACCTTGGTTTTGAGAATCTCTCCCGGAGTTTGAGAGATTTGGACGTGAAAGGGTACCAGTCTTGTCGGGGATTTGGAACCCTTCGCCAGAATGTCCAAAGTTTCAGCGGGATTTCCAAAATGTTGAGAGGAACTCGAAACATGTCAACCTTGGTTTTGAGAATCTCTCCCGGAGTTTGAGAGATTTGGACGTGAAAGGGTACCAGTCTTGTCGGGGATTGGGAACCCTTCGCCAGAATGTCCAAAGTTTCAGCGGGATTTCCAAAATGTTGAGAGGAACTCGAACCATGTCAACCTTGGTTTTGAGAATCTCTCCCGGAGTTTGAGAGATTTGGACGTGAAAGGGTACCAGTCTTGTCGGGGATTGGGAACCCTTCGCCAGAATGTCCAAAGTTTCAGCGGGATTTCCAAAATGTTGAGAGGAACTCGAAACATGTCAACCTCGGTTTTGAGAATCTCTCCCGGAGTTTGAGAGATTTGGACGTGAAAGGGTACCAGTCTTGTCGGGGATTGGGAACCCTTCGCCAGAATGTCCAAAGTTTCAGCGGGATTTCCAAAATGTTGAGAGGAACTCGAAACATGTCAGCCTTGGTTTTTAGAATCTCTCCCGGAGTTTGAGAGATTTGGACGTGAAAGGGTACCAGTCTTGTCGGGGATCGGGAACCCTTCACGAGAATGTCCAAAGTTTCAGCGGGATTTCCAAAATGTTGAAAGGAACTCGAAACATGTCAACCTCGGTTTTGAGAATCTCTCCCGGAGTTTGAGAGATTTGGACGTGAAAGGTTACCAGTCTTGTCGGGGATTGGGAACCCTTCGCCAGAATGTCCAAAGTTTCAGCGGGATTTCCAAAATGTTGAAAGGAACTCGAAACATGTCAACCTTGGTTTTGAGAATCTCTCCCGGAGTTTGAGAGATTTGGACGTGAAAGGGTACCAGTCTTGTCGGGGATTGGGAACCCTTCGCCAGAATGTCCAAAGTTTCAGCGGGATTTCCAAAATGTTGAAAGGAACTCGAAACGTGTCAACCTTGGTTTTGAGAATCTCTCCCGGAGTTTGAGAGATTTGGACGTGAAAGGGTACCAGTCTTGTCGGGGATTGGGAACCCTTCGCCAGAATGTCCAAAGTTTCAGCGGGATTTCCAAAATGTTGAGAGGAACTCGAAACATGTCAACCTTGGTTTTGAGAATCTCTCCCGGAGTTTGAGAGATTTGGACGTGAAAGGGTACCAGTCTTGTCGGGGATTGGGAACCCTTCGCCAGAATGTCCAAAGTTTCAGCGGGATTTCCAAAATGTTGAGAGGAACTCGAAGCATGTGAACCTTGGTTTTGAGAATCTCTCCCGGAGTTTGAGAGATTTGGACGTGAAAGGGTACCAGTCTTGTCGGGGATTGGGAACCCTTTGCCAGAATGTCCAAAGTTTCAGCCGGATTTCCAAAATGTTGAAAGGAACTCGAAACATGTCAACCTCGGTTTTGAGAATCTCTCCCGGAGTTTGAGAGATTTGGACGTGAAAGGGTACCAGTCTTGTCGGGGATTGGGAACCCTTCGCCAGAATGTCCAAAGTTTCAGCGGGATTTCCAAAATGTTGAAAGGAACTCGAAACATGTCAACCTCGGTTTTGAGAATCTCTCCCGGAGTTTGAGAGATTTGGACGTGAAAGGGAACCAGTCTTGTCGGGGATTGGGAACCCTTCGCCAGAATGTACAAAGTTTCAGCGGGATTTCCAAAATGTTGAAAGGAACTCGAAACATGTCAACCTTGGTTTTGAGAATCTCTCCCGGAGTTTGAGAGATTTGGACGTGAAAGGGTACCAGTCTTGTCGGGGATTGGGAACCCTTCGCCAGAATGTCCAAAGTTTCAGCGGGATTTCCAAAATGTTGAAAGGAACTCGAAACATGTCAACCTTGGTTTTGAGAATCTCTCCCGGAGTTTGAGAGATTTGGACGTGAAAGGGTACCAGTCTTGTCGGGGATTGGGAACCCTTCGCGAGAATGACCAAAGTTTCAGCGGGATTTCCAAAATGTTGAAAGGAACTCGAAACATGTCAACCTTGGTTTTGAGAATCTCTCCCGGAGTTTGAGAGATTTGGACGTGAAAGGGTACCAGTCTTGTCGGGGATTGGGAACCCTTTGCCAGAATGTCCAAAGTTTCAGCGGGATTTCCAAAATGTTGAAAGGAACTCGAAACATGTCAACCTCGGTTTTGAGAATCTCTCTCGGAGTTTGAGAGATTTGCACGTGAAAGGGTACCAGTCTTGTCGGGGATTGGGAACCCTTCGCCAGAATGTCCAAAGTTTCAGCGGGATTTCCAAAATGTTGAGAGGAACTCGAAACATGTCAACCTTGGTTTTGAGAATCTCTCCCGGAGTTTGAGAGATTTGGACGTGAAAGGGTACCAGTCTTGTCGGGGATTGGGAACCCTTCGCCAGAATGTCCAAAGTTTCAGCGGGATTTCCAAAATGTTGAAAGGAATTCGAAACATGTCAACCTTGGTTTTGAGAATCTCTCCCGGAGTTTGAGAGATTTGGACGTGAAAGGGTACCAGTCTTGTCGGGGATTGGGAACCCTTCGCCAGAATGTCCAAAGTTTCAGCGGGATTTCCAAAATGTTGAAAGGAACTCGAAACATGTCAACCTTGGTTTTGAGAATCTCTCCCGGAGTTTGAGAGATTTGGACGTGAAAGGGTACCAGTCTTGTCGGGGATTGGGAACCCTTCGCCAGAATGTCCAAAGTTTCAGCGGGATTTCCAAAATGTTGAGAGGAACTCGAAACATGTCAACCTTGGTTTTGAGAATCTCTCCCGGACTTTGAGAGATTTGGACGTGAAAGGGTACCAGTCTTGTCGGGGATTGGGAACCCTTCGCCAGAATGTCCAAAGTTTCAGCGGGATTTCCAAAATGTTGAGAGGAACTCGAAACATGTCAAACTGGGTTTTGAGAATCTCTCCCGGAGTTTGAGAGATTTGGACGTGAAAGGGTACCAGTCTTGTCGGGGATTGGGAACCCTTCGCGAGAATGTCCAAAGTTTCAGCGGGATTTCCAAAATGTTGAGAGGAACTCGAAACATGTCAGCCTTGGTTTTAGAATCTCTCCCGGAGTTTGAGAGATTTGGACGTGAAAAGGTACCAGTCTTGTCGGGGATCGGGAACCCTTCACGAGAATGTCCAAAGTTTCAGCGGGATTTCCAAAAAGTTGAAAGGAACTCGAAACATGTCAACCTCGGTTTTGAGAATCTCTCCCGGAGTTTGAGAGATTTGGACATGAAAGGTTACCAGTCTTGTCGGGGATTGGGAACCCTTCGCCAGAATGTCCAAAGTTTCAGCGGGATTTCCAAAATGTTGAAAGGAACTCGAAACATGTCAACCTTGGTTTTGAGAATCTCTCCCGGAGTTTGAGAGATTTGGACGTGAAAGGGTACCAGTCTTGTCGGGGATTGGGAACCCTTCGCGAGAATGTCCAAAGTTTCAGCGGGATTTCCAAAATGTTGAGAGGAACTCGAAACATGTCAACCTTGGTTTTGAGAATCTCTCCCGGAGTTTGAGAGATTTGGACGTGAAAGGGTACCAGTCTTGTCGGGGATTGGGAACCCTTCGCGAGAATGTCCAAAGTTTCAGCGGGATTTCCAAAATGTTGAGAGGAACTCGAAACATGTCAACCTTGGTTTTGAGAATCTCTCCCGGAGTTTGAGAGATTTGGACGTGAAAGGGTACCAGTCTTGTCGGGGATTGGGAACCCTTCGCCAGAATGTCCAAAGTTTCAGCGGGATTTCCAAAATGTTGAGAGGAACTCGAAACATGTCAGCCTTGGTTTTGAGAATCTCTCCCGGAGTTTGAGAGTTTTGGACGTGAAAGGGTACCAGTCTTGTCGGGGATTGGGAACCCTTTGCCAGAATGTCCAAAGTTTCAGCGGGATTTCCAAAATGTTGAAAGGAACTCGAAACATGTCAACCTTGGTTTTGAGAATCTCTCCCGGAGTTTGAGAGATTTGGACGTGAAAGGGTACCAGTCTTGTCGGGGATTGGGAACCCTTCGCCAGAATGTCCAAAGTTTCAGCGGGATTTCCAAAATGTTGAAAGGAACTCGAAACATGTCAACCTCGGTTTTGAGAATCTCTCCCGGAGTTTGAGAGATTTGGACGTGAAAGGGAACCAGTCTTGTCGGGGATTGGGAACCCTTCGCCAGAATGTACAAAGTTTCAGCGGGATTTCCAAAATGTTGAGAGGAACTCGAAACATGTCAACCTTGGTTTTGAGAATCTCTCCCGGAGTTTGAGAGATTTGGACGTGAAAGGGTACCAGTCTTGTCGGGGATTGGGAACCCTTCGCCAGAATGTCCAAAGTTTCAGCGGGATTTCCAAAATGTTGAAAGGAACTCGAAACATGTCAACCTTGGTTTTGAGAATCTCTCCCGGAGTTTGAGAGATTTGGACGTGAAAGGGAACCAGTCTTGTCGGGGATCGGGAACCCTTCGCCAGAATGTACAAAGTTTCAGCGGGATTTCCAAAATGTTGAAAGGAACTCGAAACATGTCAACCTTGGTTTTGAGAATCTCTCCCGGAGTTTGAGAGATTTGGACGTGAAAGGGTACCAGTCTTGTCGGGGATTGGGAACCCTTCGCCAGAATGTCCAAAGTTTCAGCGGGATTTCCAAAATGTTGAAAGGAACTCGAAACATGTCAACCTTGGTTTTGAGAATCTCTCCCGGAGTTTGAGAGATTTGGACGTGAAAGGGAACCAGTCTTGTCGGGGATTGGGAACCCTTCGCCAGAATGTCCAAAGTTTCAGCGGGATTTCCAAAATGTTGAGAGGAACTCGAAACATGTCAACCTTGGTTTTGAGAATCTCTCCCGGAGTTTGAGAGATTTGGACGTGAAAGGGTACCAGTCTTGTCGGGGATTGGGAACCCTTCGCCAGAATGTCCAAAGTTTCAGCGGGATTTCCAAAATGTTGAGAGGAACTCGAACCATGTCAACCTCGGTTTTGAGAATCTCTCCCGGAGTTTGAGAGATTTGCACGTGAAAGGGTACCAGTCTTGTCGGGGATTGGGAACCCTTCGCCAGAATGTACAAAGTTTCAGCGGGATTTCCAAAATGTTGAGAGGAACTCGAAACATGTCAACCTTGGTTTTGAGAATCTCTCCCGGAGTTTGAGAGATTTGGACGTGAAAGGGTACCAGTCTTGTCGGGGATTGGGAACCCTTCGCCAGAATGTCCAAAGTTTCAGCGGGATTTCCAAAATGTTGAAAGGAACTCGAAACATGTCAACCTTGGTTTTGAGAATCTCTCTTGGAGTTTGAGAGATTTGGACGTGAAAGGGTACCAGTCTTGTCGGGGATTGGGAACCCTTTGCCAGAATGTCCAAAGTTTCAGCGGGATTTCCAAAATGTTGAAAGGAACTCGAAACATGTCAACCTTGGTTTTGAGAATCTCTCCCGGAGTTTGAGAGATTTGGACGTGAAAGGGAACCAGTCTTGTCGGGGATTGGGAACCCTTCGCCAGAATGTCCAAAGTTTCAGCGGGATTTCCAAAATGTTGAGAGGAACTCGAAACATGTCAACCTTGGTTTTGAGAATCTCTCCCGGAGTTTGAGAGATTTGGACGTGAAAGGGTACCAGTCTTGTCGGGGATTGGGAACCCTTCGCCAGAATGTCCAAAGTTTCAGCGGGATTTCCAAAATGTTGAGAGGAACTCGAAACATGTCAACCTCGGTTTTGAGAATCTCTCTCGGAGTTTGAGAGATTTGCACGTGAAAGGGTACCAGTCTTGTCGGGGATTGGGAACCCTTCGCCAGAATGTCCAAAGTTTCAGCGGGATTTCCAAAATGTTGAGAGGAACTCGAAACATGTCAACCTTGGTTTTGAGAATCTCTCCCGGAGTTTGAGAGATTTGGACGTGAAAGGGTACCAGTCTTGTCGGGGATTGGGAACCCTTCGCCAGAATGTCCAAAGTTTCAGCGGGATTTCCAAAATGTTGAAAGGAACTCGAAACATGTCAACCTTGGTTTTGAGAATCTCTCTTGGAGTTTGAGAGATTTGGACGTGAAAGGGTACCAGTCTTGTCGGGGATTGGGAACCCTTCGCCAGAATGTCCAAAGTTTCAGCGGGATTTCCAAAATGTTGAAAGGAACTCGAAACATGTCAACCTTGGTTTTGAGAATCTCTCCCGGAGTTTGAGAGATTTGGACGTGAAAGGGTACCAGTCTTGTCGGGGATTGGGAACCCTTCGCCAGAATGTCCAAAGTTTCAGCGGGATTTCCAAAATGTTGAGAGGAACTCGAAACATGTCAACCTTGGTTTTGAGAATCTCTCCCGGACTTTGAGAGATTTGGACGTGAAAGGGTACCAGTCTTGTCGGGGATTGGGAACCCTTCGCCAGAATGTCCAAAGTTTCAGCGGGATTTCCAAAATGTTGAGAGGAACTCGAAACATGTCAGCCTTGGTTTTGAGAATCTCTCCCGGAGTTTGAGAGATTTGGACGTGAAAGGGTACCAGTCTTGTCGGGGATTGGGAACCCTTTGCCAGAATGTCCAAAGTTTCAGCGGGATTTCCAAAATGTTGAAAGGAACTCGAAACATGTCAACCTCGGTTTTGAGAATCTCTCCCGGAGTTTGAGAGATTTGGACGTGAAAGGGTACCAGTCTTGTCGGGGATTGGGAACCCTTCGCCAGAATGTCCAAAGTTTCAGCGGGATTTCCAAAATGTTGAAAGGAACTCGAAACATGTCAACCTCGGTTTTGAGAATCTCTCCCGGAGTTTGAGAGATTTGGACGTGAAAGGGAACCAGTCTTGTCGGGGATTGGGAACCCTTCGCCAGAATGTACAAAGTTTCAGCGGGATTTCCAAAATGTTGAGAGGAACTCGAAACATGTCAACCTTGGTTTTGAGAATCTCTCCCGGAGTTTGAGAGATTTGGACGTGAAAGGGTACCAGTCTTGTCGGGGATTGGGAACCCTTCGCCAGAATGTCCAAAGTTTCAGCGGGATTTCCAAAATGTTGAAAGGAACTCGAAACATGTCAACCTTGGTTTTGAGAATCTCTCCCGGAGTTTGAGAGATTTGGACGTGAAAGGGAACCAGTCTTGTCGGGGATTGGGAACCCTTCGCCAGAATGTCCAAAGTTTCAGCGGGATTTCCAAAATGTTGAAAGGAACTCGAAACATGTCAACCTTGGTTTTGAGAATCTCTCCCGGAGTTTGAGAGATTTGGACGTGAAAGGGAACCAGTCTTGTCGGGGATTGGGAACCCTTCGCCAGAATGTCCAAAGTTTCAGCGGGATTTCCAAAATGTTGAAAGGAACTCGAAACATGTCAACCTCGGTTTTGAGAATCTCTCCCGGAGTTTGAGAGATTTGGACGTGAAAGGGAACCAGTCTTGTCGGGGATTGGGAACCCTTCGCCAGAATGTACAAAGTTTCAGCGGGATTTCCAAAATGTTGAAAGGAACTCGAAACATGTCAACCTTGGTTTTGAGAATCTCTCCCGGAGTTTGAGAGATTTGGACGTGAAAGGGTACCAGTCTTGTCGGGGATTGGGAACCCTTCGCCAGAATGTCCAAAGTTTCAGCGGGATTTCCAAAATGTTGAAAGGAACTTGAAACATGTCAACCTTGGTTTTGAGAATCTCTCCCGGAGTTTGAGAGATTTGGACGTGAAAGGGTACCAGTCTTGTCGGGGATTGGGAACCCTTCGCGAGAATGACCAAAGTTTCAGCGGGATTTCCAAAATGTTGAAAGGAACTCGAAACATGTCAACCTTGGTTTTGAGAATCTCTCCCGGAGTTTGAGAGATTTGGACGTGAAAGGGTACCAGTCTTGTCGGGGATTGGGAACCCTTCGCCAGAATGTCCAAAGTTTCAGCGGGATTTCCAAAATGTTGAGAGGAACTCGAAACATGTCAACCTTGGTTTTGAGAATCTCTCCCGGAGTTTGAGAGATTTGGACGTGAAAGGGTACCAGTCTTGTCGGGGATTGGGAACCCTTCGCCAGAATGTCCAAAGTTTCAGCGGGATTTCCAAAATGTTGAAAGGAACTCGAAACATGTCAACCTTGGTTTTGAGAATCTCTCTTGGAGTTTGAGAGATTTGGACGTGAAAGGGTACCAGTCTTGTCGGGGATTGGGAACCCTTCGCCAGAATGTCCAAAGTTTCAGCGGGATTTCCAAAATGTTGAAAGGAACTCGAAACATGTCAACCTTGGTTTTGAGAATCTCTCCCGGAGTTTGAGAGATTTGGACGTGAAAGGGTACCAGTCTTGTCGGGGATTGGGAACCCTTCGCCAGAATGTCCAAAGTTTCAGCGGGATTTCCAAAATGTTGAGAGGAACTCGAAACATGTCAACCTTGGTTTTGAGAATCTCTCCCGGACTTTGAGAGATTTGGACGTGAAAGGGTACCAGTCTTGTCGGGGATTGGGAACCCTTCGCCAGAATGTACAAAGTTTCAGCGGGATTTCCAAAATGTTGAGAGGAACTCGAAACATGTCAAACTGGGTTTTGAGAATCTCTCCCGGAGTTTGAGAGATTTGGACGTGAAAGGGTACCAGTCTTGTTGGGGATTGGGAACCCTTCGCCAGAATGTCCAAAGTTTCAGCGGGATTTCCAAAATGTTGAGAGGAACTCGAAACATGTCAGCCTTGGTTTTAGAATCTCTCCCGGAGTTTGAGAGATTTGGACGTGAAAAGGTACCAGTCTTGTCGGGGATCGGGAACCCTTCACGAGAATGTCCAAAGTTTCAGCGGGATTTCCAAAATGTTGAAAGGAACTCGAAACATGTCAACCTCGGTTTTGAGAATCTCTCCCGGAGTTTGAGAGATTTGGACATGAAAGGTTACCAGTCTTGTCGGGGATTGGGAACCCTTCGCCAGAATGTCCAAAGTTTCAGCGGGATTTCCAAAATGTTGAAAGGAACTCGAAACATGTCAACCTTGGTTTTGAGAATCTCTCCCGGAGTTTGAGAGATTTGGACGTGAAAGGGTACCAGTCTTGTCGGGGATTGGGAACCCTTCGCGAGAATGTCCAAAGTTTCAGCGTGATTTCCAAAATGTTGAGAGGAACTCGAAACATGTCAACCTTGGTTTTGAGAATCTCTCCCGGAGTTTGAGAGATTTGGACGTGAAAGGGTACCAGTCTTGTCGGGGATTGGGAACCCTTCGCGAGAATGTCCAAAGTTTCAGCGGGATTTCCAAAATGTTGAGAGGAACTCGAAACATGTCAACCTTGGTTTTGAGAATCTCTCCCGGAGTTTGAGAGATTTGGACGTGAAAGGGTACCAGTCTTGTCGGGGATTGGGAACCCTTCGCCAGAATGTCCAAAGTTTCAGCGGGATTTCCAAAATGTTGAGAGGAACTCGAAACATGTCAGCCTTGGTTTTGAGAATCTCTCCCCTAGTTTGAGAGATTTGGACGTGAAAGGGTACCAGTCTTGTCGGGGATTGGGAACCCTTTGCCAGAATGTCCAAAGTTTCAGCGGGATTTCTAAAATGTTGAAAGGAACTCGAAACATGTCAACCTCGGTTTTGAGAATCTCTCCCGGAGTTTGAGAGATTTGGACGTGAAAGGGTACCAGTCTTGTCGGGGATTGGGAACCCTTCGCCAGAATGTCCAAAGTTTCAGCGGGATTTCCAAAATGTTGAAAGGAACTCGAAACATGTCAACCTCGGTTTTGAGAATCTCTCCCGGAGTTTGAGAGATTTGGACGTGAAAGGGTACCAATCTCGTCGGGGATTGGGAACCCTTTGCCAGAATGTCCAAAGTTTCAGCGGGATTTCCAAAATGTTGAAAGGAACTCGAAACATGTCAACCTTGGTTTTGAGAATCTCTCCCGGAGTTTGAGAGATTTGGACGTGAAAGGGTACCAGTCTTGTCGGGGATTGGGAACCCTTCGCCAGAATGTCCAAAGTTTCAGCGGGATTTCCAAAATGTTGAAAGGAACTCGAAACATGTCAACCTTGGTTTTGAGAATCTCTCCCGGAGTTTGAGAGATTTGGACGTGAAAGGGAACCAGTCTTGTCGGGGATTGGGAACCCTTCGCCAGAATGTCCAAAGTTTCAGCGGGATTTCCAAAATGTTGAAAGGAACTCGAAACATGTCAACCTTGGTTTTGAGAATCTCTCCCGGAGTTTGAGAGATTTGGACGTGAAAGGGAACCAGTCTTGTCGGGGATTGGGAACCCTTCGCCAGAATGTCCAAAGTTTCAGCGGGATTTCCAAAATGTTGAGAGGAACTCGAAACATGTCAACCTTGGTTTTGAGAATCTCTCCCGGAGTTTGAGAGATTTGGACGTGAAAGGGTACCAGTCTTGTCGGGGATTGGGAACCCTTCGCCAGAATGTCCAAAGTTTCAGCGGGATTTCCAAAATGTTGAGAGGAACTCGAAACATGTCAACCTCGGTTTTGAGAATCTCTCTCGGAGTTTGAGAGATTTGCACGTGAAAGGGTACCAGTCTTGTCGGGGATTGGGAACCCTTCGCCAGAATGTCCAAAGTTTCAGCGGGATTTCCAAAATGTTGAGAGGAACTCGAAACATGTCAAACTGGGTTTTGAGAATCTCTCCCGGAGTTTGAGAGATTTGGACGTGAAAGGGTACCAGTCTTGTCGGGGATTGGGAACCCTTCGCCAGAATGTCCAAAGTTTCAGCGGGATTTCCAAAATGTTGAGAGGAACTCGAAACATGTCAGCCTTGGTTTTAGAATCTCTCCCGGAGTTTGAGAGATTTGGACGTGAAAAGGTACCAGTCTTGTCGGGGATCGGGAACCCTTCACGAGAATGTCCAAAGTTTCAGCGGGATTTCCAAAATGTTGAAAGGAACTCGAAACATGTCAACCTCGGTTTTGAGAATCTCTCCCGGAGTTTGAGAGATTTGGACATGAAAGGTTACCAGTCTTGTCGGGGATTGGGAACCCTTCGCCAGAATGTCCAAAGTTTCAGCGGGATTTCCAAAATGTTGAAAGGAACTCGAAACATGTCAACCTTGGTTTTGAGAATCTCTCCCGGAGTTTGAGAGATTTGGACGTGAAAGGGTACCAGTCTTGTCGGGGATTGGGAACCCTTCGCGAGAATGTCCAAAGTTTCAGCGGGATTTCCAAAATGTTGAGAGGAACTCGAAACATGTCAACCTTGGTTTTGAGAATCTCTCCCGGAGTTTGAGAGATTTGGACGTGAAAGGGTACCAGTCTTGTCGGGGATTGGGAACCCTTCGCGAGAATGTCCAAAGTTTCAGCGGGATTTCCAAAATGTTGAGAGGAACTCGAAACATGTCAACCTTGGTTTTGAGAATCTCTCCCGGAGTTTGAGAGATTTGGACGTGAAAGGGTACCAGTCTTGTCGGGGATTGGGAACCCTTCGCCAGAATGTCCAAAGTTTCAGCGGGATTTCCAAAATGTTGAGAGGAACTCGAAACATGTCAGCCTTGGTTTTGAGAATCTCTCCCCTAGTTTGAGAGATTTGGACGTGAAAGGGTACCAGTCTTGTCGGGGATTGGGAACCCTTTGCCAGAATGTCCAAAGTTTCAGCGGGATTTCTAAAATGTTGAAAGGAACTCGAAACATGTCAACCTCGGTTTTGAGAATCTCTCCCGGAGTTTGAGAGATTTGGACGTGAAAGGGTACCAGTCTTGTCGGGGATTGGGAACCCTTCGCCAGAATGTCCAAAGTTTCAGCGGGATTTCCAAAATGTTGAAAGGAACTCGAAACATGTCAACCTCGGTTTTGAGAATCTCTCCCGGAGTTTGAGAGATTTGGACGTGAAAGGGTACCAATCTCGTCGGGGATTGGGAACCCTTTGCCAGAATGTCCAAAGTTTCAGCGGGATTTCCAAAATGTTGAAAGGAACTCGAAACATGTCAACCTTGGTTTTGAGAATCTCTCCCGGAGTTTGAGAGATTTGGACGTGAAAGGGTACCAGTCTTGTCGGGGATTGGGAACCCTTCGCCAGAATGTCCAAAGTTTCAGCGGGATTTCCAAAATGTTGAAAGGAACTCGAAACATGTCAACCTTGGTTTTGAGAATCTCTCCCGGAGTTTGAGAGATTTGGACGTGAAAGGGAACCAGTCTTGTCGGGGATTGGGAACCCTTCGCCAGAATGTACAAAGTTTCAGCGGGATTTCCAAAATGTTGAAAGGAACTCGAAACATGTCAACCTTGGTTTTGAGAATCTCTCCCGGAGTTTGAGAGATTTGGACGTGAAAGGGTACCAGTCTTGTCGGGGATTGGGAACCCTTCGCCAGAATGTCCAAAGTTTCAGCGGGATTTCCAAAATGTTGAAAGGAACTCGAAACATGTCAACCTTGGTTTTGAGAATCTCTCCCGGAGTTTGAGAGATTTGGACGTGAAAGGGAACCAGTCTTGTCGGGGATTGGGAACCCTTCGCCAGAATGTCCAAAGTTTCAGCGGGATTTCCAAAATGTTGAGAGGAACTCGAAACATGTCAACCTTGGTTTTGAGAATCTCTCCCGGAGTTTGAGAGATTTGGACGTGAAAGGGTACCAGTCTTGTCGGGGATTGGGAACCCTTCGCCAGAATGTCCAAAGTTTCAGCGGGATTTCCAAAATGTTGAGAGGAACTCGAAACATGTCAACCTCGGTTTTGAGAATCTCTCTCGGAGTTTGAGAGATTTGCACGTGAAAGGGTACCAGTCTTGTCGGGGATTGGGAACCCTTCGCCAGAATGTCCAAAGTTTCAGCGGGATTTCCAAAATGTTGAGAGGAACTCGAAACATGTCAACCTTGGTTTTGAGAATCTCTCCCGGAGTTTGAGAGATTTGGACGTGAAAGGGTACCAGTCTTGTCGGGGATTGGGAACCCTTCGCCAGAATGTCCAAAGTTTCAGCGGGATTTCCAAAATGTTGAAAGGAACTCGAAACATGTCAACCTTGGTTTTGAGAATCTCTCTTGGAGTTTGAGAGATTTGGACGTGAAAGGGTACCAGTCTTGTCGGGGATTGGGAACCCTTCGCCAGAATGTCCAAAGTTTCAGCGGGATTTCCAAAATGTTGAAAGGAACTCGAAACATGTCAACCTTGGTTTTGAGAATCTCTCCCGGAGTTTGAGAGATTTGGACGTGAAAGGGTACCAGTCTTGTCGGGGATTGGGAACCCTTCGCCAGAATGTCCAAAGTTTCAGCGGGATTTCCAAAATGTTGAGAGGAACTCGAAACATGTCAACCTTGGTTTTGAGAATCTCTCCCGGACTTTGAGAGATTTGGACGTGAAAGGGTACCAGTCTTGTCGGGGATTGGGAACCCTTCGCCAGAATGTCCAAAGTTTCAGCGGGATTTCCAAAATGTTGAGAGGAACTCGAAACATGTCAACCTTGGTTTTGAGAATCTCTCCCGGAGTTTGAGAGATTTGGACGTGAAAGGGTACCAGTCTTGTCGGGAATTGGGAACCCTTCGCCAGAATGTCCAAAGTTTCAGCAGGATTTCCAAAATGTTGAGAGGAACTCGAAACATGTCAACCTTGGTTTTGAGAATCTCTCCCGGAGTTTGAGAGATTTGGACGTGAAAGGGTACCAGTCTTGTCGGGGATTGGGAACCCTTCGCCAGAATGTCCAAAGTTTCAGCGGGATTTCCAAAATGTTGAGAGGAACTCGAAACATGTCAACCTTGGTTTTGAGAATCTCTCCCGGAGTTTGAGAGATTTGGACGTGAAAGGGTACCAGTCTTGTCGGGGATTGGGAACCCTTCGCCAGAATGTCCAAAGTTTCAGCGGGATTTCCAAAATGTTGAGAGGAACTCGAAACATGTCAACCTTGGTTTTGAGAATCTCTCCCGGAGTTTGAGAGATTTGGACGTGAAAGGGTACCAGTCTTGTCGGGGATTGGGAACCCTTTGCGAGAATGTCCAAAGTTTCAGCGGGATTTCCAAAATGTTGAGAGGAACTCGAAACATGTCAAACTGGGTTTTGAGAATCTCTCCCGGAGTTTGAGAGATTTGGACGTGAAAGGGTACCAGTCTTGTCGGGGATTGGGAACCCTTCGCCAGAATGTCCAAAGTTTCAGCGGGATTTCCAAAATGTTGAGAGGAACTCGAAACATGTCAGCCTTGGTTTTTAGAATCTCTCCCGGAGTTTGAGAGATTTGGACGTGAAAAGGTACCAGTCTTGTCGGGGATCGGGAACCCTTCACGAGAATGTCCAAAGTTTCAGCAGGATTTCCAAAATGTTGAGAGGAACTCGAAACATGTCAACCTCGGTTTTGAGAATCTCTCCCGGAGTTTGAGAGATTTGGACATGAAAGGTTACCAGTCTTGTCGGGGATTGGGAACCCTTCGCCAGAATGTCCAAAGTTTCAGCGGGATTTCCAAAATGTTGAGAGGAACTCGAAACATGTCAACCTTGGTTTTGAGAATCTCTCCCGGAGTTTGAGAGATTTGGACGTGAAAGGGTACCAGTCTTGTCGGGGATTGGGAACCCTTCGCCAGAATGTCCAAAGTTTCAGCGGGATTTCCAAAATGTTGAAAGGAACTCGAAACGTGTCAACCTTGGTTTTGAGAATCTCTCCCGGAGTTTGAGAGATTTGGACGTGAAAGGGTACCAGTCTTGTCGGGGATTGGGAACCCTTCGCGAGAATGTCCAAAGTTTCAGCGGGATTTCCAAAATGTTGAGAGGAACTCGAAACATGTCAACCTTGGTTTTGAGAATCTCTCCCGGAGTTTGAGAGATTTGGACGTGAAAGGGTACCAGTCTTGTCGGGGATTGGGAACCCTTCGCGAGAATGTCCAAAGTTTCAGCGGGATTTCCAAAATGTTGAGAGGAACTCGAAACATGTCAACCTTGGTTTTGAGAATCTCTCCCGGAGTTTGAGAGATTTGGACGTGAAAGGGTACCAGTCTTGTCGGGGATTGGGAACCCTTCGCCAGAATGTCCAAAGTTTCAGCGGGATTTCCAAAATGTTGAGAGGAACTCGAAACATGTCAGCCTTGGTTTTGAGAATCTCTCCCGGAGTTTGAGAGATTTGGACGTGAAAGGGTACCAGTCTTGTCAGGGATTGGGAACCCTTTGCCAGAATGTCCAAAGTTTCAGCGGGATTTCCAAAATGTTGAAAGGAACTCGAAACATGTCAACCTCGGTTTTGAGAATCTCTCCCGGAGTTTGAGAGATTTGGACGTGAAAGGGAACCAGTCTTGTCGGGGATTGGGAACCCTTCGCCAGAATGTACAAAGTTTCAGCGGGATTTCCAAAATGTTGAGAGGAACTCGAAACATGTCAACCTTGGTTTTGAGAATCTCTCTCGGAGTTTGAGAGATTTGGACGTGAAAGGGTACCAGTCTTGTCGGGGATTGGGAACCCTTCGCCAGAATGTCCAAAGTTTCAGCGGGATTTCCAAAATGTTGAAAGGAACTCGAAACATGTCAACCTCGGTTTTGAGAATCTCTCCCGGAGTTTGAGAGATTTGGACGTGAAAGGGAACCAGTCTTGTCGGGGATTGGGAACCCTTCGCCAGAATGTACAAAGTTTCAGCGGGATTTCCAAAATGTTGAAAGGAACTCGAAACATGTCAACCTTGGTTTTGAGAATCTCTCCCGGAGTTTGAGAGATTTGGACGTGAAAGGGTACCAGTCTTGTCGGGGATTGGGAACCCTTCGCCAGAATGTCCAAAGTTTCAGCGGGATTTCCAAAATGTTGAAAGGAACTCGAAACATGTCAACCTTGGTTTTGAGAATCTCTCCCGGAGTTTGAGAGATTTGGACGTGAAAGGGAACCAGTCTTGTCGGGGATTGGGAACCCTTCGCCAGAATGTCCAAAGTTTCAGCGGGATTTCCAAAATGTTGAGAGGAACTCGAAGCATGTGAACCTTGGTTTTGAGAATCTCTCCCGGAGTTTGAGAGATTTGGACGTGAAAGGGTACCAGTCTTGTCGGGGATTGGGAACCCTTCGCCAGAATGTCCAAAGTTTCAGCGGGATTTCCAAAATGTTGAGAGGAACTCGAAACATGTCAACCTTAGTTTTGAGAATCTCTCCCGGAGTTTGAGAGATTTGGACGTGAAAGGGTACCAGTCTTGTCGGGGATTGGGAACCCTTCGCCAGAATGTCCAAAGTTTCAGCGGGATTTCCAAAATGTTGAGAGGAACTCGAAACATGTCAACCTTGGTATTGAGAATCTCTCCCGGAGTTTGAGAGATTTGGACGTGAAAGGGTACCAGTCTTGTCGGGGATTGGGAACCCTTCGCCAGAATGTCCAAAGTTTCAGCGGGATTTCCAAAATGTTGAGAGGAACTCGAAACATGTCAACCTCGGTTTTGAGAATCTCTCCCGGAGTTTGAGAGATTTGGACGTGAAAGGGTACCAGTCTTGTCGGGGATTGGGAACCCTTCGCCAGAATGTCCAAAGTTTCAGCGGGATTTCCAAAATGTTGAGAGGAACTCGAAACATGTCAACCTTGGTTTTGAGAATCTCTCCCGGAGTTTGAGAGATTTGGACGTGAAAGGGTACCAGTCTTGTCGGGGATTGGGAACCCTTCGCCAGAATGTCCAAAGTTTCAGCGGGATTTCCAAAATGTTGAGAGGAACTCGAAACATGTCAACCTCGGTTTTGAGAATCTCTCCCGGAGTTTGAGAGATTTGGACGTGAAAGGGTACCAGTCTTGTCGGGGATTGGGAACCCTTGGCCAGAATGTCCAAAGTTTCAGCGGGATTTCCAAAATGTTGAGAGGAACTCGAAACATGTCAACCTTGGTTTTGAGAATCTCTCCCGGAGTTTGAGAGATTTGGACGTGAAAGGGTACCAGTCTTGTCGGGGATTGGGAACCCTTCGCGAGAATGTCCAAAGTTTCAGCGGGATTTCCAAAATGTTGAGAGGAACTCGAAACATGTCAACCTTGGTTTTGAGAATCTCTCTTGGAGTTTGAGAGATCTGGACGTGAAAGGGTACCAGTCTTGTCGGCGATTGGGAACCCTTCGCCAGAATGTCCAAAGTTTCAGCGGGATTTCCAAAATGTTGAGAGGAACTCGAAACATGTCAACCTTGGTTTTGAGAATCTCTCCCGGAGTTTGAGAGATTTGGACGTGAAAGGGTACCAGTCTTGTCGGGGATTGGGAACCCTTCGCCAGAATGTCCAAAGTTTCAGCGGGATTTCCAAAATGTTGAGAGGAACTCGAAACATGTCAACCTTGGTTTTGAGAATCTCTCCCGGAGTTTGAGAGATTTGGACGTGAAAGGGTACCAGTCTTGTCGGGGATTGGGAACCCTTCGCCAGAATGTCCAAAGTTTCAGCGGGATTTCCAAAATGTTGAAAGGAACTCGAAACATGTCAACCTTGGTTTTGAGAATCTCTCCCGGAGTTTGAGAGATTTGGACGTGAAAGGGTACCAGTCTTGTCGGGGATTGGGAACCCTTCGCCAGAATGTCCAAAGTTTCAGCGGGATTTCCAAAATGTTGAAAGGAACTCGAAACATGTCAACCTTGGTTTTGAGAATCTCTCCCGGAGTTTGAGAGATTTGGACGTGAAAGGGTACCAGTCTTGTCGGGGATTGGGAACCCTTCGCCAGAATGTCCAAAGTTTCAGCGGGATTTCCAAAATGTTGAGAGGAACTCGAAACATGTCAACCTTGGTTTTGAGAATCTCTCCCGGACTTTGAGAGATTTGGACGTGAAAGGGTACCAGTCTTGTCGGGGATTGGGAACCCTTCGCCAGAATGTCCAAAGTTTCAGCGGGATTTCCAAAATGTTGAGAGGAACTCGAAACATGTCAACCTTGGTTTTGAGAATCTCTCCCGGAGTTTGAGAGATTTGGACGTGAAAGGGTACCAGTCTTGTCGGGGATTGGGAACCCTTCGCGAGAATGACCAAAGTTTCAGCGGGATTTCCAAAATGTTGAGAGGAACTCGAAACATGTCAACCTTAGTTTTGAGAATCTCTCCCGGAGTTTGAGAGATTTGGACGTGAAACGGTACCAGTCTTGTCAGGGATTGGGAACCCTTCGCCAGAATGTCCAAAGTTTCAGCGGGATTTCCAAAATGTTGAGAGGAACTCGAAACATGTCAACCTTGGTTTTGAGAATCTCTCCCGGAGTTTGAGAGATTTGGACGTGAAAGGGTACCAGTCTTGTCGGGGATTGGGAACCCTTCGCCAGAATGTCCAAAGTTTCAGCGGGATTTCCAAAATGTTGAGAGGAACTCGAAACATGTCAACCTTGGTTTTGAGAATCTCTCCCGGAGTTTGAGAGATTTGGACGTGAAAGGGTACCAGTCTTGTCGGGGATTGGGAACCCTTCGCCAGAATGTCCGAAGTTTCAGCGGGATTTCCAAAATGTTGAGAGGAACTCGAAACATGTCAACCTCGGTTTTGAGAATCTCTCCCGGAGTTTGAGAGATTTGGACGTGAAAGGGTACCAGTCTTGTCGGGGATTGGGAACCCTTCGCCAGAATGTCCAAAGTTTCAGCGGGATTTCCAAAATGTTGAGAGGAACTCGAAACATGTCAACCTTGGTTTTGAGAATCTCTCCCGGAGTTTGAGAGATTTGGACGTGAAAGGGTACCAGTCTTGTCGGGGATTGGGAACCCTTCGCCAGAATGTCCAAAGTTTCAGCGGGATTTCCAAAATGTTGAGAGGAACTCGAAACATGTCAACCTTGGTTTTGAGAATCTCTCCCGGAGTTTGAGAGATTTGGACGTGAAAGGGTACCAGTCTTGTCGGGGATTGGGAACCCTTCGCCAGAATGTCCAAAGTTTCAGCGGGATTTCCAAAATGTTGAGAGGAACTCGAAACATGTCAACCGTGGTTTTGGGAATCTCTCCCGGAGTTTGAGAGATTTGGACGTGAAAGGGTACCAGTCTTGTCGGGGATTGGGAACCCTTCGCGAGAATGACCAAAGTTTCAGCGGGATTTCCAAAATGTTGAGAGGAACTCGAAACATGTCAACCTTGGTTTTGAGAATCTCTCCCGGAGTTTGAGAGATTTGGACGTGAAAGGGTACCAGTCTTGTCGGGGATTGGGAACCCTTCGCGAGAATGACCAAAGTTTCAGCGGGATTTCCAAAATGTTGAGAGGAACTCGAAACATGTCAACCTTGGTTTTGAGAATCTCTCCCGGAGTTTGAGAGATTTGGACGTGAAAGGGTACCAGTCTTGTCGGGGATTGGGAACCCTTCGCGAGAATGTCCAAAGTTTCAGCGGGATTTCCAAAATGTTGAGAGGAACTCGAAACATGTCAACCTTGGTTTTGAGAATCTCTCCCGGAGTTTGAGAGATTTGGACGTGAAAGGGTACCAGTCTTGTCGGGGATTGGGAACCCTTCGCGAGAATGTCCAAAGTTTCAGCGGGATTTCCAAAATGTTGAGAGGAACTCGAAACATGTCAACCTTGGTTTTGAGAATCTCTCCCGGAGTTTGAGAGATTTGGACGTGAAAGGGTACCAGTCTTGTCGGGGGATTGGGAACCCTTCGCCAGAATGTCCAAAGTTTCAGCGGGATTTCCAAAATGTTGAGAGGAACTCGAAACATGTCAACCTTGGTTTTGAGAATCTCTCCCGGAGTTTGAGAGATTTGGACGTGAAAGGGTACCAGTCTTGTCGGGGATTGGGAACCCTTCGCCAGAATGTCCAAAGTTTCAGCGGGATTTCCAAAATGTTGAGAGGAACTCGAAACATGTCAACCTTGGTTTTGAGAATCTCTCCCGGAGTTTGAGAGATTTGGACGTGAAAGGGTACCAGTCTTGTCGGGGATTGGGAACCCTTCGCCAGAATGTCCAAAGTTTCAGCGGGATTTCCAAAATGTTGAGAGGAACTCGAAACATGTCAACCTCGGTTTTGAGAATCTCTCCCGGAGTTTGAGAGATTTGGACGTGAAAGGGTACCAGTCTTGTCGGGGATTGGGAACCCTTGGCCAGAATGTCCAAAGTTTCAGCGGGATTTCCAAAATGTTGAGAGGAACTCGAAACATGTCAACCTTGGTTTTGAGAATCTCTCCCGGAGTTTGAGAGATTTGGACGTGAAAGGGTACCAGTCTTGTCGGGGATTGGGAACCCTTCGCCAGAATGTCCAAAGTTTCAGCGGGATTTCCAAAATGTTGAGAGGAACTCGAAACATGTCAACCTCGGTTTTGAGAATCTCTCCCGGAGTTTGAGAGATTTGGACGTGAAAGGGTACCAGTCTTGTCGGGGATTGGGAACCCTTGGCCAGAATGTCCAAAGTTTCAGCGGGATTTCCAAAATGTTGAGAGGAACTCGAAACATGTCAACCTTGGTTTTGAGAATCTCTCCCGGAGTTTGAGAGATTTGGACGTGAAAGGGTACCAGTCTTGTCGGGGATTGGGAACCCTTCGCGAGAATGACCAAAGTTTCAGCGGGATTTCCAAAATGTTGAGAGGAACTCGAAACATGTCAACCTTGGTTTTGAGAATATCTCCCGGAGTTTGAGAGATCTGGACGTGAAAGGGTACCAGTCTTGTCGGCGATTGGGAACCCTTCGCCAGAATGTCCAAAGTTTCAGCGGGATTTCCAAAATGTTGAGAGGAACTCGAAACATGTCAACCTTGGTTTTGAGAATCTCTCCCGGAGTTTGAGAGATTTGGACGTGAAAGGGTACCAGTCTTGTCGGGGATTGGGAACCCTTCGCCAGAATGTCCAAAGTTTCAGCGGGATTTCCAAAATGTTGAGAGGAACTCGAAACATGTCAACCTTGGTTTTGAGAATCTCTCCCGGAGTTTGAGAGATTTGGACGTGAAAGGTACCAGTCTTGTCGGGGATTGGGAACCCTTCGCCAGAATGTCCAAAGTTTCAGCGGGATTTCCAAAATGTTGAGAGGAACTCGAAACATGTCAACCTCGGTTTTGAGAATCTCTCCCGGAGTTTGAGAGATTTGGACGTGAAAGGGTACCAGTCTTGTCGGGGATTGGGAACCCTTCGCCAGAATGTCCAAAGTTTCAGCGGGATTTCCAAAATGTTGAGAGGAACTCGAAACATGTCAACCTTGGTTTTGAGAATCTCTCCCGGAGTTTGAGAGATTTGGACGTGAAAGGGTACCAGTCTTGTCGGGGATTGGGAACCCTTCGCCAGAATGTCCAAAGTTTCAGCGGGATTTCCAAAATGTTGAAAGGAACTCGAAACATGTCAACCTTGGTTTTGAGAATCTCTCCCGGAGTTTGAGAGATTTGGACGTGAAAGGGTACCAGTCTTGTCGGGGATTGGGAACCCTTCGCCAGAATGTCCAAAGTTTCAGCGGGATTTCCAAAATGTTGAAAGGAACTCGAAACATGTCAACCTTGGTTTTGAGAATCTCTCCCGGAGTTTGAGAGATTTGGACGTGAAAGGGTACCAGTCTTGTCGGGGATTGGGAACCCTTCGCCAGAATGTCCAAAGTTTCAGCGGGATTTCCAAAATGTTGAGAGGAACTCGAAACATGTCAACCTTGGTTTTGAGAATCACTCCCGGAGTTTGAAAGATTTGGACGTGAAAGGGTACCAGTCTTGTCGGGGATTGGGAACCCTTCGCCAGAATGTCCAAAGTTTCAGCGGGATTTCCAAAATGTTGAGAGGAACTCGAAACATGTCAACCTTGGTTTTGAGAATCTCTCCCGGAGTTTGAGAGATTTGGACGTGAAAGGGTACCAGTCTTGTCGGGGATTGGGAACCCTTCGCGAGAATGACCAAAGTTTCAGCGGGATTTCCAAAATGTTGAGAGGAACTCGAAACATGTCAACCTTGGTTTTGAGAATCTCTCCCGGAGTTTGAGAGATTTGGACGTGAAAGGGTACCAGTCTTGTCGGGGATTGGGAACCCTTCGCCAGAATGTCCAAAGTTTCAGCGGGATTTCCAAAATGTTGAGAGGAACTCGAAACATGTCAACCTTGGTTTTGAGAATCTCTCCCGGAGTTTGAGAGATTTGGACGTGAAAGGGTACCAGTCTTGTCGGGGATTGGGAACCCTTCGCCAGAATGTCCGAAGTTTCAGCGGGATTTCCAAAATGTTGAGAGGAACTCGAAACATGTCAACCTCGGTTTTGAGAATCTCTCCCGGAGTTTGAGAGATTTGGACGTGAAAGGGTACCAGTCTTGTCGGGGACTGGGAACCCTTCGCCAGAATGTCCAAAGTTTCAGCGAGATTTCCAAAATGTTGAGAGGAACTCGAAACATGTCAACCTTGGTTTTGAGAATCTCTCCCGGAGTTTGAGAGATTTGGACGTGAAAGGGTAGCAGTCTTGTCGGGGATTGTGAACCCTTCGCGAGAATGACCAAAGTTTCAGCGGGATTTCCAAAATGTTGAGAGGAACTCGAAACATGTCAACCTTGGTTTTGAGAATCTCTCCCGGAGTTTGAGAGATTTGGACGTGAAAGGGAACCAGTCTTGTCGGGGATTGGGAACCCTTCGCCAGAATGTCCAAAGTTTCAGCGGGATTTCCAAAATGTTGAGAGGAACTCGAAACATGTCAACCTTGGTTTTCAGAATCTCTCCCGGAGTTTGAGAGATTTGGACGTGAAAGGGTACCAGTCTTGTCGGGGATTGGGAACCCTTCGCCAGAATGTCCAAAGTTTCAGCGGGATTTCCAAAATGTTGAAAGGAACTCGAAACATGTCAACCTTGGCTTTGAGAATCTCTCCCGGAGTTTGAGAGATTTGGACGTGAAAGGGTACCAGTCTTGTCGGGGATTGGGAACCCTTCGCCAGAATGACCAAAGTTTCAGCGAGATTTCCAAAATGTTGAGAGGAACTCGAAACATGTCAACCTTGGTTTTGAGAATCTCTCCCGGAGTTTGAGAGATTTGGACGTGAAAGGGTACCAGTCTTGTCGGGGATTGGGAACCCTTCGCCAGAATGTCCAAAGTTTCAGCGGGATTTCCAAAATGTTGAGAGGAACTCGAAACATGTCAACCTTGGTTTTGAGAATCTCTCCCGGAGTTTGAGAGATTTGGACGTGAAAGTGTACCAGTCTTGTCGGGGATTGGGAACCCTTGGCCAGAATGTCCGAAGTTTCAGCGGGATTTCCAAAATGTTGAGAGGAACTCGAAACATGTCAACCTTGGTTTTGAGAATCTCTCCCGGAGTTTGAGAGATTTGGACGTGAAAGGGTACCAGTCTTGTCGGGGATTGGGAACCCTTCGCCAGAATGTCCAAAGTTTCAGCGGGATTTCCAAAATGTTGAGAGGAACTCGAAACATGTCAACCTTGGTTTTGAGAATCTCTCCCGGAGTTTGAGAGATTTGGACGTGAAAGGGTACCAGTCTTGTCGGGGATTGGGAACCCTTCGCCAGAATGACCAAAGTTTCAGCGGGATTTCCAAAATGTTGAGAGGAACTCGAAACATGTCAACCTTTGTTTTGAGAATCTCTCCCGGAGTTTGAGAGATTTGGACGTGAAAGGGTACCAGTCTTGTCGGGGATTGGGAACCCTTCGCCAGAATGTCCAAAGTTTCAGCGGGATTTCCAAAATGTTGAGAGGAACTCGAAACATGTCAACCTTGGTTTTGAGAATCTCTCCCGGAGTTTGAGAGATTTGGACGTGAAAGGGTACCAGTCTTGTCGGGGATTTGGAACCCTTCGCCAGAATGTCCAAAGTTTCAGCGGGATTTCCAAAATGTTGAGAGGAACTCGAAACATGTCAACCTTGGTTTTGAGAATCTCTCCCGGAGTTTGATAGATTTGGATGTGAAAGGGTACCAGTCTTGTCGGGGATTGGGAACCCTTCGCCAGAATGTCCAAAGTTTCAGCGGGATTTCCAAAATGTTGAGAGCAACTAGAAACATGTCAACCTCGGTTTTGAGAATCTCTCCCGGAGTTTGAGAGATTTGGACATGAAAGGGTACCAGTCTTGTCGGGGATTGGGAACCCTTCGCCAGAATGTCCAAAGTTTCAGCGGGATTTCCAAAATGTTGAGAGGAACTCGAAACATGTCAACCTTGGTTTTGAGAATCTCTCCCGGAGTTTGAGAGATTTGGACGTGAAAGGGTACCAGTCTTGTCGGGGATTGGGAACCCTTCGCCAGAATGACCAAAGTTTCAGCGGGATTTCCAAAATGTTGAGAGGAACTCGAAACATGTCAACCTTGGTTTTGAGAATCTCTCCCGGAGTTTGAGAGATTTGGACGTGAAAGGGTACCAGTCTTGACGGGGATTTGGAACCCTTCGCCAGAATGTCCAAAGTTTCAGCGGGATTTCCAAAATGTTGAGAGGAACTCGAAACATGTCAACCTTGGTTTTGAGAATCTCTCCCGGAGTTTGAGAGATTTGGACGTGAAAGGGTACCAGTCTTGTCGGGGATTGGGAACCCTTCGCGAGAATGACCAAAGTTTCAGTGGGATTTCCAAAATGTTGAGAGGAACTCGAAACATGTCAACCTTTGTTTTGAGAATCTCTCCCGGAGTTTGAGAGATTTGGACGTGAAAGGGTACCAGTCTTGTCGGGGATTGGGAACCCTTCGCCAGAATGTCCAAAGTTTCAGCGGGATTTCCAAAATGTTGAGAGGAACTCGAAACATGTCAACCTTGGTTTTGAGAATCTCTCCCGGAGTTTGAGAGATTTGGACGTGAAAGGGTACCAGTCTTGTCGGGGATTGGGAACCCTTCGCGAGAATGACCAAAGTTTCAGCGGGATTTCCAGAATGTTGAGAGGAACTCGAAACATGTCAACCTTGGTTTTGAGAATCTCTCCCGGAGTTTGAGAGATTTGGACGTGAAAGGGTACCAGTCTTGTCGGGGATTGGGAACCCTTTGCCAGAATGTCCAAAGTTTCAGCGGGATTTCCAAAATGTTGAGAGGAACTCGAAACATGTCAACCTTGGTTTTGAGAATCTCTCCCGGAGTTTGAGAGATTTGGACGTGAAAGGGTACCAGTCTTGTCGGGGATTGGGAACCCTTCGCCAGAATGTCCAAAGTTTCAGCGGGATTTCCAAAATGTTGAGAGGAACTCGAAACATGTCAACCTTGGTTTTGAGAATCTCTCCCGGAGTTTGAGAGATTTGGACGTGAAAGGGTACCAGTCTTGTCGGGGATTGGGAACCCTTCGCCAGAATGTCCAAAGTTTCAGCGGGATTTCCAAAATGTTGAGAGGAACTCGAAACATGTCAACCTTGGTTTTGAGAATCTCTCCCGGAGTTTGAGAGATTTGGACGTGAAAGGGTACCAGTCTTGTCGGGGATTGGGAACCCTTGGCCAGAATGTCCGAAGTTTCAGCGGGATTTCCAAAATGTTGAGAGGAACTCGAAACATGTCAACCTTGGTTTTGAGAATCTCTCCCGGAGTTTGAGAGATTTGGACGTGAAAGGGTACCAGTCTTGTCGGGGATTGGGAACCCTTCGCCAGAATGTCCAAAGTTTCAGCGGGATTTCCAAAATGTTGAGAGGAACTCGAAACATGTCAACCTTGGTTTTGAGAATCTCTCCCGGAGTTTGAGAGATTTGGACGTGAAAGGGTACCAGTCTTGTCGGGGATTGGGAACCCTTCGCGAGAATGACCAAAGTTTCAGCGGGATTTCCAAAATGTTGAGAGGAACTCGAAACATGTCAACCTTGGTTTTGAGAATCTCTCCCGGAGTTTGAGAGATTTGGACGTGAAAGGGTACCAGTCTTGTCGGGGATTGGGAACCCTTCGCCAGAATGTCCAAAGTTTCAGCGGGATTTCCAAAATGTTGAGAGGAACTCGAAACATGTCAACCTTGGTTTTGAGAATCTCTCCCGGAGTTTGAGAGATTTGGACGTGAAAGGGTACCAGTCTTGTCGGGGATTTGGAACCCTTCGCCAGAATGTCCAAAGTTTCAGCGGGATTTCCAAAATGTTGAGAGGAACTCGAAACATGTCAACCTTGGTTTTGAGAATCTCTCCCGGAGTTTGATAGATTTGGATGTGAAAGGGTACCAGTCTTGTCGGGGATTGGGAACCCTTCGCGAGAATGTCCAAAGTTTCAGCGGGATTTCCAAAATGTTGAGAGCAACTCGAAACATGTCAACCTTGGTTTTGAGAATCTCTCCCGGAGTTTGAGAGATTTGGACATGAAAGGGTACCAGTCTTGTCGGGGATTGGGAACCCTTCGCCAGAATGTCCAAAGTTTCAGCGGGATTTCCAAAATGTTGAGAGGAACTCGAAACATGTCAACCTTGGTTTTGAGAATCTCTCCCGGAGTTTGAGAGATTTGGACGTGAAAGGGTACCAGTCTTGACGGGGATTTGGAACCCTTCGCCAGAATGTCCAAAGTTTCAGCGGGATTTCCAAAATGTTGAGAGGAACTCGAAACATGTCAACCTTGGTTTTGAGAATCTCTCCCGGAGTTTGAGAGATTTGGACGTGAAAGGGTACCAGTCTTGTCGGGGATTGGGAACCCTTCGCGAGAATGACCAAAGTTTCAGTGGGATTTCCAAAATGTTGAGAGGAACTCGAAACATGTCAACCTTTGTTTTGAGAATCTCTCCCGGAGTTTGAGAGATTTGGACGTGAAAGGGTACCAGTCTTGCCGGGGATTGGGAACCCTTCGCCAGAATGTCCAAAGTTTCAGCGGGATTTCCAAAATGTTGAGAGGAACTCGAAACATGTCAACCTTGGTTTTGAGAATCTCTCCCGGAGTTTGAGAGATTTGGACGTGAAAGGGTACCAGTCTTGTCGGGGATTGGGAACCCTTCGCCAGAATGTCCAAAGTTTCAGCGGGATTTCCAAAATGTTGAGAGGAACTCGAAACATGTCAACCTTGGTTTTGAGGATCTCTCCCGGAGTTTGAGAGATTTGGACGTGAAAGGGTACCAGTCTTGTCGGGGATTTGGAACCCTTCGCCAGAATGTCCAAAGTTTCAGCGGGATTTCCAAAATGTTGAAAGGAACTCGAAACATGTCAACCTTGGTTTTGAGAATCTCTCCCGGAGTTTGAGAGATTTGGACGTGAAAGGGTACCAGTCTTGTCGGGGATTGGGAACCCTTCGCGAGAATGACCAAAGTTTCAGTGGGATTTCCAAAATGTTGAGAGGAACTCGAAACATGTCAACCTTTGTTTTGAGAATCTCTCCCGGAGTTTGAGAGATTTGGACGTGAAAGGGTACCAGTCTTGTCGGGGATTGGGAACCCTTCGCCAGAATGTCCAAAGTTTCAGCGGGATTTCCAAAATGTTGAGAGGAACTCGAAACATGTCAACCTTGGTTTTGAGAATCTCTCCCGGAGTTTGAGAGATTTGGACGTGAAAGGGTACCAGTCTTGTCGGGGATTGGGAACCCTTCGCGAGAATGACCAAAGTTTCAGCGGGATTTCCAGAATGTTGAGAGGAACTCGAAACATGTCAACCTTGGTTTTGAGAATCTCTCCCGGAGTTTGAGAGATTTGGACGTGAAAGGGTACCAGTCTTGTCGGGGATTGGGAACCCTTTGCCAGAATGTCCAAAGTTTCAGCGGGATTTCCAAAATGTTGAGAGGAACTCGAAACATGTCAACCTTGGTTTTGAGAATCTCTCCCGGAGTTTGAGAGATTTGGACGTGAAAGGGTACCAGTCTTGTCGGGGATTGGGAACCCTTCGCCAGAATGTCCAAAGTTTCAGCGGGATTTCCAAAATGTTGAGAGGAACTCGAAACATGTCAACCTTGGTTTTGAGAATCTCTCCCGGAGTTTGAGAGATTTGGACGTGAAAGGGTACCAGTCTTGTCGGGGATTGGGAACCCTTCGCCAGAATGTCCAAAGTTTCAGCGGGATTTCCAAAATGTTGAGAGGAACTCGAAACATGTCAACCTTGGTTTTGAGAATCTCTCCCGGAGTTTGAGAGATTTGGACGTGAAAGGGTACCAGTCTTGTCGGGGATTGGGAACCCTTGGCCAGAATGTCCGAAGTTTCAGCGGGATTTCCAAAATGTTGAGAGGAACTCGAAACATGTCAACCTTGGTTTTGAGAATCTCTCCCGGAGTTTGAGAGATTTGGACGTGAAAGGGTACCAGTCTTGTCGGGGATTGGGAACCCTTCGCCAGAATGTCCAAAGTTTCAGCGGGATTTCCAAAATGTTGAGAGGAACTCGAAACATGTCAACCTTGGTTTTGAGAATCTCTCCCGGAGTTTGAGAGATTTGGACGTGAAAGGGTACCAGTCTTGTCGGGGATTGGGAACCCTTCGCGAGAATGACCAAAGTTTCAGCGGGATTTCCAAAATGTTGAGAGGAACTCGAAACATGTCAACCTTGGTTTTGAGAATCTCTCCCGGAGTTTGAGAGATTTGGACGTGAAAGGGTACCAGTCTTGTCGGGGATTGGGAACCCTTCGCCAGAATGTCCGAAGTTTCAGCGGGATTTCCAAAATGTTGAGAGGAACTCGAAACATGTCAACCTTGGTTTTGAGAATCTCTCCCGGAGTTTGAGAGATTTGGACGTGAAAGGGTACCAGTCTTGTCGGGGATTGGGAACCCTTCGCCAGAATGTCCAAAGTTTCAGCGGGATTTCCAAAATGTTGAGAGGAACTCGAAACATGTCAACCTTGGTTTTGAGAATCTCTCCCGGAGTTTGAGAGATTTGGACGTGAAAGGGTACCAGTCTTGTCGGGGATTTGGAACCCTTCGCCAGAATGTCCAAAGTTTCAGCGGGATTTCCAAAATGTTGAAAGGAACTCGAAACATGTCAACCTTGGTTTTGAGAATCTCTCCCGGAGTTTGAGAGATTTGGACGTGAAAGGGTACCAGTCTTGTCGGGGATTTGGAAACCTTCGCCAGAGTGTCCAAAGTTTCAGCGGGATTTCCAAAATGTTGAAAGGAACTCGAAACATGTCAACCTTGGTTTTGAGAATCTCTCCCGGAGTTTGAGAGATTTGGACGTGAAAGGGAACCAGTCTTGTCGGGGATTGGGAACCCTTTGCGAGAATGTCCAAAGTTTCAGCGGGATTTCCAAAATGTTGAGAGGAACTCGAAACATGTCAACCTTGGTTTTGAGAATCTCTCCCGGAGTTTGACAGATTTGGACGTGAAAGGGTACCAGTCTTGTCGGGGATTGGGAACCCTTCGCCAGAATGTCCAAAGTTTCAGTGGGATTTCCAAAATGTTGAGAGGAACTCGAAACATGTCAACCTTGGTTTTGAGAATCTCTCCCGGAGTTTGAGAGATTTGGACGTGAAAGGGTACCAGTCTTGTCGGGGATTGGGAACCCTTGCCAGAATGACCAAAGTTTCAGCGGGATTTCCAGAATGTTGAGAGGAACTCGAAACATGTCAACCTTGGTTTTGAGAATCTCTCCCGGAGTTTGAGAGATTTGGACGTGAAAGGGTACCAGTCTTGTCGGGGATTGGGAACCCTTCGCCAGAATGTCCAAAGTTTCAGCGGGATTTCCAAAATGTTGAGAGGAACTCAAAACATGTCAACCTTGGTTTTGAGAATCTCTCTCGGAGTTTGAGAGATTTGGACGTGAAAGGGTACCAGTCTTGTCGGGGATTGGGAACCCTTCGCCAGAATGCCCAAAGTTTCAGCGGGATTTCCAAAATGTTGAGAGGAACTCGAAACATGTCAACCTTCGTTTTGAGAATCTCTCCCGGAGTTTGAGAGATTTGGACGTGAAAGGGTACCAGTCTTGTCGGGGATTGGGAACCCTTGGCCAGAATGTCCAAAGTTTCAGCGGGATTTCCAAAATGTTGAGAGGAACTCGAAACATGTCAACCTTGGTTTTGAGAATCTCTCCCGGAGTTTGAGAGATTTGGACGTGAAAGGGTACCAATCTTGTCGGGGATTTGGAACCCTTCGCCAGAATGTCCAAAGTTTCAGCGGGATTTCCAAAATGTTGAGAGGAACTCGAAACATGTCAACCTTGGTTTTGAGAATCTCTCCCGGAGTTTGAGAGATTTGGACGTGAAAGGGAACCAGTCTTGTCGCGGATTGGGAACCCTTCGCGAGAATGTCCAAAGTTTCAGCGGGATTTCCAAAATGTTGAGAGGAACTCGAAACATGTCAACCTTGGTTTTGAGAATCTCTCTTGGAGTTTGAGAGATTTGGACGTGAAAGGGAATCAGTCTTGTCGGGGATTGGGAACCCTTCGCCAGAATGTCCAAAGTTTCAGCGGGATTTCCAAAATGTTGAGAGGAACTCGAAACATGTCAACCTTGGTTTTGACAATCTCTCCCGGAGTTTGAGAGATTTGGACGTGAAAGGGTACCAGTCTTGTCGGGGATTGGGAACCCTTCGCCAGAATGTCCAAAGTTTCAGCGGGATTTCCAAAATGTTGAAAGGAACTCGAAACATGTCAACCTCGGTTTTGAGAATCTCTCCCGGAGTTTGAGAGATTTGCACGTGAAAGGGTACCAGTCTTGTCAGGGATTGGGAACCCTTCGCCAGAATGTCCAAAGTTTCAGCAGGATTTCTAAAATGTTGAAAGGAATTCGAAACATGTCAACCTTGGTTTTGAGAATCTCTCCCGGAGTTTGAGAGATTTGGACGTGAAAGGGTACCAATCTTGTCGGGGATTTGGAAACCTTCGTCAGAGTGTCCAAAGTTTCAGCGGGATTTCCAAAATGTTGAGAGGAACTCGAAACATGTCAACCTTGGTTTTGAGAATCTCTCCCGGAGTTTGACAGATTTGGACGTGAAAGGGAACCAGTCTTGTCGGGGATTTGGAACCCTTCGCCAGAATGTCCAAAGTTTCAGCGGGATTTCCAAAATGTTGAAAGGAACTCGAAACATGTCAACCTTGGTTTTGAGAATCTCTCCCGGAGTTTGAGACATTTGGACGTGAAAGGGTACCAGTCTTGTCGGGGATTGGGAACCCTTCGCCAGAATGTCCAAAGTTTCAGTGGGATTTCCAAAATGTTGAGAGGAACTCGAAACATGTCAACCTTGGTTTTGAGAATCTCTCCCGGAGTTTGAGAGATTTGGACGTGAAAGGGCACCAGTCTTGTCGGGGATTGGGAACCCTTGCCAGAATGACCAAAGTTTCAGCGGGATTTCCAGAATGTTGAGAGGAACTCGAAACATGTCAACCTTGGTTTTGAGAATCTCTCCCGGAGTTTGAGAGATTTGGACGTGAAAGGGTACCAGTCTTGTCGGGGATTGGGAACCCTTCGCCAGAATGTCCAAAGTTTCAGCGGGATTTCCAAAATGTTGAGAGGAACTCAAAACATGTCAACCTTGGTTTTGAGAATCTCTCTCGGAGTTTGAGAGATTTGGACGTGAAAGGGTACCAGTCTTGTCGGGGATTGGGAACCCTTCGCCAGAATGTCCAAAGTTTCAGCGGGATTTCCAAAATGTTGAGAGGAACTCGAAACATGTCAACTTTGGTTTTGAGAATCTCTCCCGGAGTTTGAGAGATTTGGACGTGAAAGGGTACCAGTCTTGTCGGGGATTTGGAACCCTTCGCCAGAATGTCCAAAGTTTCAGCGGGATTTCCAAAAGTTGAAAGGAACTCGAAACATGTCAAGCTTGGTTTTGAGAATCTCTCCCGGAGTTTGAGAGATTTGGACGTGAAAGGGTACCAGTCTTGTCGGGGATTTGGAACCCTTCGCCAGAATGTCCAAAGTTTCAGCGGGATTTCCAAAATGTTGAGAGGAACTCGAAACATGTCAACCTTGGTTTTGAGAATCTCTCCCGGAGTTTGAGAGATTTGGACGTGAAAGGGTACCAGTCTTGTCGGGGATTGGGAACCCTTGGCCAGAATGTCCAAAGTTTCAGCGGGATTTCCAAAATGTTGAGAGGAACTCGAAACATGTCAACCTTGGTTTTGAGAATCTCTCCCGGAGTTTGAGAGATTTGGACGTGAAAGGGTACCAATCTTGTCGGGGATTGGGAACCCTTCGCGAGAATGTCCAAAGTTTCAGCGGGATTTCCAAAATGTTGAGAGGAACTCGAAACATGTCAACCTTGGTTTTGAGAATCTCTCTTGGAGTTTGAGAGATTTGGACGTGAAAGGGAATCAGTCTTGTCGGGGATTGGGAACCCTTCGCCAGAATGTCCAAAGTTTCAGCGGGATTTCCAAAATGTTGAGAGGAACTCGAAACATGTCAACCTTGGTTTTGACAATCTCTCCCGGAGTTTGAGAGATTTGGACGTGAAAGGGTACCAGTCTTGTCGGGGATTGGGAACCCTTCGCCAGAATGTCCAAAGTTTCAGCGGGATTTCCAAAATGTTGAAAGGAACTCGAAACATGTCAACCTCGGTTTTGAGAATCTCTCCCGGAGTTTGAGAGATTTGCACGTGAAAGGGTACCAGTCTTGTCAGGGATTGGGAACCCTTCGCCAGAATGTCCAAAGTTTCAGCAGGATTTCTAAAATGTTGAAAGGAATTCGAAACATGTCAACCTTGGTTTTGAGAATCTCTCCCGGAGTTTGAGAGATTTGGACGTGAAAGGGTACCAATCTTGTCGGGGATTTGGAAACCTTCGTCAGAGTGTCCAAAGTTTCAGCGGGATTTCCAAAATGTTGAGAGGAACTCGAAACATGTCAACCTTGGTTTTGAGAATCTCTCCCGGAGTTTGACAGATTTGGACGTGAAAGGGAACCAGTCTTGTCGGGGATTTGGAACCCTTCGCCAGAATGTCCAAAGTTTCAGCGGGATTTCCAAAATGTTGAAAGGAACTCGAAACATGTCAACCTTGGTTTTGAGAATCTCTCCCGGAGTTTGAGACATTTGGACGTGAAAGGGTACCAGTCTTGTCGGGGATTGGGAACCCTTCGCCAGAATGTCCAAAGTTTCAGTGGGATTTCCAAAATGTTGAGAGGAACTCGAAACATGTCAACCTTGGTTTTGAGAATCTCTCCCGGAGTTTGAGAGATTTGGACGTGAAAGGGCACCAGTCTTGTCGGGGATTGGGAACCCTTGCCAGAATGACCAAAGTTTCAGCGGGATTTCCAGAATGTTGAGAGGAACTCGAAACATGTCAACCTTGGTTTTGAGAATCTCTCCCGGAGTTTGAGAGATTTGGACGTGAAAGGGTACCAGTCTTGTCGGGGATTGGGAACCCTTCGCCAGAATGTCCAAAGTTTCAGCGGGATTTCCAAAATGTTGAGAGGAACTCAAAACATGTCAACCTTGGTTTTGAGAATCTCTCTCGGAGTTTGAGAGATTTGGACGTGAAAGGGTACCAGTCTTGTCGGGGATTGGGAACCCTTCGCCAGAATGTCCAAAGTTTCAGCGGGATTTCCAAAATGTTGAGAGGAACTCGAAACATGTCAACCTTGGTTTTGAGAATCTCTCCCGGAGTTTGAGAGATTTGGACGTGAAAGGGTACCAGTCTTGTCGGGGATTTGGAACCCTTCGCCAGAATGTCCAAAGTTTCAGCGGGATTTCCAAAAGTTGAAAGGAACTCGAAACATGTCAAGCTTGGTTTTGAGAATCTCTCCCGGAGTTTGAGAGATTTGGACGTGAAAGGGTACCAGTCTTGTCGGGGATTTGGAACCCTTCGCCAGAATGTCCAAAGTTTCAGCGGGATTTCCAAAATGTTGAGAGGAACTCGAAACATGTCAACCTTGGTTTTGAGAATCTCTCCCGGAGTTTGAGAGATTTGGACGTGAAAGGGAACCAGTCTTGTCGCGGATTGGGAACCCTTCGCGAGAATGTCCAAAGTTTCAGCGGGATTTCCAAAATGTTGAGAGGAACTCGAAACATGTCAACCTTGGTTTTGAGAATCTCTCTTGGAGTTTGAGAGATTTGGACGTGAAAGGGAATCAGTCTTGTCGGGGATTGGGAACCCTTCGCGAGAATGTCCAAAGTTTCAGCGGGACTTCCAAAATGTTGAGAGGAACTCGAAACATGTCAACCTTGGTTTTGAGAATCTCTCCCGGAGTTTGAGAGATTTGGACGTGAAAGGGTACCAATCTTGTCGGGGATTGGGAACCCTTCGCGAGAATGACCAAAGTTTCAGCGGGATTTCCAAAATGTTGAGAGGAACTCGAAACATGTCAACCTTGGTTTTGAGAATCTCTCTTGGAGTTTGAGAGATTTGGACGTGAAAGGGTACCAGTCTTGTCGGGGATTGGGAACCCTTCGCCAGAATGTCCAAAGTTTCAGCGGGATTTCCAAAATGTTGAGAGGAACTCGAAACATGTCAACCTTCGTTTTGAGAATCTCTCCCGGAGTTTGAGAGATTTGGACGTGAAAGGGTACCAGTCTTGTCGGGGATTGGGAACCCTTCGCCAGAATGTCCAAAGTTTCAGCGGGATTTCCAAAAGTTGAAAGGAACTCGAAACATGTCAAGCTTGGTTTTGAGAATCTCTCCCGGAGTTTGAGAGATTTGGACGTGAAAGGGTACCAATCTTGTCGGGGATTTGGAACCCTTCGCCAGAATGTCCAAAGTTTCAGCGGGATTTCCAAAATGTTGAGAGGAACTCGAAACATGTCAACCTTGGTTTTGAGAATCTCTCCCGGAGTTTGAGAGATTTGGACGTGAAAGGGAACCAGTCTTGTCGCGGATTGGGAACCCTTCGCGAGAATGTCCAAAGTTTCAGCGGGATTTCCAAAATGTTGAGAGGAACTCGAAACATGTCAACCTTGGTTTTGAGAATCTCTCTTGGAGTTTGAGAGATTTGGACGTGAAAGGGAATCAGTCTTGTCGGGGATTGGGAACCCTTCGCGAGAATGTCCAAAGTTTCAGCGGGACTTCCAAAATGTTGAGAGGAACTCGAAACATGTCAACCTTGGTTTTGAGAATCTCTCCCGGAGTTTGAGAGATTTGGACGTGAAAGGGTACCAATCTTGTCGGGGATTGGGAACCCTTCGCGAGAATGACCAAAGTTTCAGCGGGATTTCCAAAATGTTGAGAGGAACTCGAAACATGTCAACCTTGGTTTTGAGAATCTCTCTTGGAGTTTGAGAGATTTGGACGTGAAAGGGTACCAGTCTTGTCGGGGATTGGGAACCCTTCGCCAGAATGTCCAAAGTTTCAGCGGGATTTCCAAAATGTTGAGAGGAACTCGAAACATGTCAACCTTCGTTTTGAGAATCTCTCCCGGAGTTTGAGAGATTTGGACGTGAAAGGGTACCAGTCTTGTCGGGGATTGGGAACCCTTCGCCAGAATGTCCAAAGTTTCAGCGGGATTTCCAAAAGTTGAAAGGAACTCGAAACATGTCAAGCTTGGTTTTGAGAATCTCTCCCGGAGTTTGAGAGATTTGGACGTGAAAGGGTACCAATCTTGTCGGGGATTTGGAACCCTTCGCCAGAATGTCCAAAGTTTCAGCGGGATTTCCAAAATGTTGAGAGGAACTCGAAACATGTCAACCTTGGTTTTGAGAATCTCTCCCGGAGTTTGAGAGATTTGGACGTGAAAGGGAACCAGTCTTGTCGCGGATTGGGAACCCTTCGCGAGAATGTCCAAAGTTTCAGCGGGATTTCCAAAATGTTGAGAGGAACTCGAAACATGTCAACCTTGGTTTTGAGAATCTCTCTTGGAGTTTGAGAGATTTGGACGTGAAAGGGAATCAGTCTTGTCGGGGATTGGGAACCCTTCGCGAGAATGTCCAAAGTTTCAGCGGGACTTCCAAAATGTTGAGAGGAACTCGAAACATGTCACCCTTGGTTTTGAGAATCTCTCCCGGAGTTTGAGAGATTTGGACGTGAAAGGGTACCAATCTTGTCGGGGATTGGGAACCCTTCGCGAGAATGACCAAAGTTTCAGCGGGATTTCCAAAATGTTGAGAGGAACTCGAAACATGTCAACCTTGGTTTTGAGAATCTCTCTTGGAGTTTGAGAGATTTGGACGTGAAAGGGTACCAGTCTTGTCGGGGATTGGGAACCCTTCGCCAGAATGTCCAAAGTTTCAGCGGGATTTCCAAAATGTTGAGAGGAACTCGAAACATGTCAACCTTGGTTTTGACAATCTCTCCCGGAGTTTGAGAGATTTGGACGTGAAAGGGTACCAGTCTTGTCGGGGATTGGGAACCCTTCGCCAGAATGTCCAAAGTTTCAGCGGGATTTCCAAAATGTTGAAAGGAACTCGAAACATGTCAACCTCGGTTTTGAGAATCTCTCCCGGAGTTTGAGATATTTGCACGTGAAAGGGTACCAGTCTTGTCAGGGATTGGGAACCCTTCGCCAGAATGTCTAAAGTTTCAGCAGGATTTCTAAAATGTTGAAAGGAATTCGAAACATGTCAACCTTGGTTTTGAGAATCTCTCCCGGAGTTTGAGAGATTTGGACGTGAAAGGGTACCAATCTTGTCGGGGATTTGGAAACCTTCGTCAGAGTGTCCAAAGTTTCAGCGGGATTTCCAAAATGTTGAGAGGAACTCGAAACATGTCAACCTTGGTTTTGAGAATCTCTCCCGGAGTTTGAGAGATTTGGACGTGAAAGGGAACCAGTCTTGTCGGGGATTGGGAACCCTTCGCGAGAATGTCCAAAGTTTTTGCGGGATTTCCAAAATGTTGAAAGGAACTCGAAACATGTCAACCTTGGTTTTGAGAATCTCTCCCGGAGTTTGAGAGATTTGGACGTGAAAGGGTACCAGTCTTGTCGGGGATTGGGAACCCTTCGCCAGAATGTCCAAAGTTTCAGTGGGATTTCCAAAATGTTGAGAGGAACTCGAAACATGTCAACCTTGGTTTTGAGAATCTCTCCCGGAGTTTGAGAGATTTGGACGTGAAAGGGTACCAGTCTTGTCGGGGATTGGGAACCCTTGCCAGAATGACCAAAGTTTCAGCGGGATTTCCAGAATGTTGAAAGGAACTCGAAACATGTCAACCTTGGTTTTGAGAATCTCTCCCGGAGTTTGAGAGATTTGGACGTGAAAGGGTACCAGTCTTGTCGGGGATTGGGAACCCTTCGCCAGAATGTCCAAAGTTTCAGCGGGATTTCCAAAATGTTGAGAGGAACTCAAAACATGTCAACCTTGGTTTTGAGAATCTCTCTCAGAGTTTGAGAGATTTGGACGTGAAAGGGTACCAGTCTTGTCGGGGATTGGGAACCCTTCGCCAGAATGCCCAAAGTTTCAGCGGGATTTCCAAAATGTTGAGAGGAACTCGAAACATGTCAACCTTGGTTTTGAGAATCTCTCCCGGAGTTTGAGAGATTTGGACGTGAAAGGGTACCAGTCTTGTCGGGGATTGGGAACCCTTCGCCAGAATGTCCAAAGTTTCAGCGGGATTTCCAAAATCTTGAAAGGAACTCGAAACATGTCAAGCTTGGTTTTGAGAATCTCTCCCGGAGTTTGAGAGATTTGGACGTGAAAGGGTACCAATCTTGTCGGGGATTTGGAACCCTTCGCCAGAATGTCCAAAGTTTCAGCGGGATTTCCAAAATGTTGAGAGGAACTCGAAACATGTCAACCTTGGTTTTGAGAATCTCTCCCGGAGTTTGAGAGATTTGGACGTGAAAGGGAACCAGTCTTGTCGCGGATTGGGAACCCTTCGCGAGAATGTCCAAAGTTTCAGCGGGATTTCCAAAATGTTGAGAGGAACTCGAAACATGTCAACCTTGGTTTTGAGAATGTCTCCCGGAGTTTGAGAGATTTGGACGTGAAAGGGAATCAGTCTTGTCGGGGATTGGGAACCCTTCGCGAGAATGTCCAAAGTTTCAGCGGGATTTCCAAAATGTTGAGAGGAACTCGAAACATGTCAACCTTGGTTTTGAGAATCTCTCCCGGAGTTTGAGAGATTTGGACGTGAAAGGGTACCAGTCTTGTCGGGGATTGGGAACCCTTCGCGAGAATGTCCAAAGTTTCAGCGGGATTGCCAAAATGTTGAAAGGAACTCGAAACATGTCAACCTTGGTTTTGAGAATCTCTCCCGGAGTTTGAGAGATTTGGACGTGAAAGGGTACCAGTCTTGTCGGGGATTGGGAACCCTTCGCCAGAATGTCCAAAGTTTCAGCGGGATTTCCAAAATGTTGAGAGGAACTCGAAACATGTCAAGCTTGGTTTTGAGAATCTCTCCCGGAGTTTGAGAGATTTGGACGTGAAAGGGTACCAGTCTTGTCGGGGATTGGGAACCCTTCGCCAGAATGTCCAAAGTTTCAGCGGGATTTCCAAAATGTTGAGAGGAACTTGAAACATGTCAACTTCGGTTTTGAGAATCTCTCCCGGAGTTTGAGAGATTTGGACGTGAAAGGGTACCAGTCTTGTCGGGTATTGGGAACCCTTCGCCAGAATGTCCAAAGTTTCAGCGGGATTTCCAAAATGTTGAGAGGAACTCGAAACATGTCAACCTTGGTTTTGAGAATCTCTCCCGGAGTTTGAGAGATTTGGACGTGAAAGGGTACCAGTCTTGTCGGGGATTGGGAACCCTTCGCGAGAATGTCCAAAGTTTCAGCGGGATTTCCAAAATGTTGAAAGGAACTCGAAACATGTCAACCTTGGTTTTGAGAATCTCTCCCGGAGTTTGAGACATTTGGACGTGAAAGGGTACCAGTCTTGTCGCGGATTGGGAACCCTTCGCCAGAATGTCCAAAGTTTCAGCGGGATTTCCAAAATGTTGAGAGGAACTCGAAACATGTCAACCTTGGTTTTGAGAATCTCTCCCGGAGTTTGAGAGATTTGGACGTGAAAGGGTACCAGTCTTGTCGGGGATTGGGAACCCTTGCCAGAATGACCAAAGTTTCAGCGGGATTTCCAGAATGTTGAGAGGAACTCGAAACATGTCAACCTTGGTTTTGAGAATCTCTCCCGGAGTTTGAGACATTTGGACGTGAAAGGGTACCAGTCTTGTCGGGGATTGGGAACCCTTCGCCAGAATGTCCAAAGTTTCAGTGGGATTTCCAAAATGTTGAGAGGAACTCGAAACATGTCAACCTTGGTTTTGAGAATCTCTCCCGGAGTTTGAGAGATTTGGACGTGAAAGGGTACCAGTCTTGTCGGGGATTGGGAACCCTTGCCAGAATGACCAAAGTTTCAGCGGGATTTCCAGAATGTTGAGAGGAACTCGAAACATGTCAACCTTGGTTTTGAGAATCTCTCCCGGAGTTTGAGAGATTTGGACGTGAAAGGGTACCAGTCTTGTCGGGGATTGGGAACCCTTCGCCAGAATGTCCAAAGTTTCAGCGGGATTTCCAAAATGTTGAGAGGAACTCAAAACATGTCAACCTTGGTTTTGAGAATCTCTCTCGGAGTTTGAGAGATTTGGACGTGAAAGGGTACCAGTCTTGTCGGGGATTGGGAACCCTTCGCCAGAATGCCCAAAGTTTCAGCGGGATTTCCAAAATGTTGAGAGGAACTCGAAACATGTCAAGCTTGGTTTTGAGAATCTCTCCCGGAGTTTGAGAGATTTGGACGTGAAAGGGTACCAATCTTGTCGGGGATTTGGAACCCTTCGCCAGAATGTCCAAAGTTTCAGCGGGATTTCCAAAATGTTGAGAGGAACTCGAAACATGTCAACCTTGGTTTTGAGAATCTCTCCCGGAGTTTGAGAGATTTGGACGTGAAAGGGAACCAGTCTTGTCGCGGATTGGGAACCCTTCGCGAGAATGTCCAAAGTTTCAGCGGGATTTCCAAAATGTTGAGAGGAACTCGAAACATGTCAACCTTGGTTTTGAGAATCTCTCATGGAGTTTGAGAGATTTGGACGTGAAAGGGAATCAGTCTTGTCGGGGATTGGGAACCCTTCGCGAGAATGTCCAAAGTTTCAGCGGGATTTCCAAATTGTTGAGAGGAACTCGAAACATGTCAACCTTGGTTTTGAGAATCTCTCCCGGAGTTTGAGAGATTTGGACGTGAAAGGGTACCAGTCTTGTCGGGGATTGGGAACCCTTCGCGAGAATGTCCAAAGTTTCAGCGGGATTGCCAAAATGTTGAAAGGAACTCGAAACATGTCAACCTTGGTTTTGAGAATCTCTCCCGGAGTTTGAGAGATTTGGACGTGAAAGGGTACCAGTCTTGTCGGGGATTGGGAACCCTTCGCCAGAATGTCCAAAGTTTCAGCGGGATTTCCAAAATGTTGAGAGGAACTCGAAACATGTCAAGCTTGGTTTTGAGAATCTCTCCCGGAGTTTGAGAGATTTGGACGTGAAAGGGTACCAGTCTTGTCGGGGATTGGGAACCCTTCGCCAGAATGTCCAAAGTTTCAGCGGGATTTCCAAAATGTTGAGAGGAACTTGAAACATGTCAACTTCGGTTTTGAGAATCTCTCCCGGAGTTTGAGAGATTTGGACGTGAAAGTGTACCAGTCTTGTCGGGGATTGGGAACCCTTCGCCAGAATGTCCAAAGTTTCAGCGGGATTTCCAAAATGTTGAGAGGAACTCGAAACATGTCAACCTTGGTTTTGAGAATCTCTCCCGGAGTTTGAGAGATTTGGACGTGAAAGGGTACCAGTCTTGTCGGGGATTGGGAACCATTCGCGAGAATGTCCAAAGTTTCAGCGGGATTTCCAAAATGTTGAAAGGAACTCGAAACATGTCAACCTCGGTTTTGAGAATCTCTCCCGGAGTTTGAGAGATTTGCACGTGAAAGGGTACCAGTCTTGTCAGGGATTGGGAACCCTTCGCCACAATGACCAAAGTTTCAGCAGGATTTCTAAAATGTTGAAAGGAATTCGAAACATGTCAACCTTGGTTTTGAGAATCTCTCCCGGAGTTTGAGAGATTTGGACGTGAAAGGGTACCAGTCTTGTCGGGGATTTGGAACCCTTCGTGAGAATGTCCAAAGTTTCAGCGGGATTTCCAAAATGTTGAGAGGAACTCGAAACATGTCAACCTTGGTTTTGAGAATCTCTCCCGGAGTTTGAGAGATTTGGACGTGAAAGGGTACCAGTCTTGTCGGGGATTGGGAACCCTTCGCCAGAATGTCCAGAGTTTCAGCGGGATTTCCAAAATGTTGAAAGGAACTCGAAACATGTCAACCTTGGCTTTGAGAATCTCTCCCGGAGTTTGAGAGATTTGGACGTGAAAGGGTACCAGTCTTGTCGGGGATTGGGAACCCTTCGCGAGAATGACCAAAGTTTCAGCGGGATTTCCAAAATGTTGAAAGGAACTCGAAACATGTCAACCTTGGTTTTGAGAATCTCTCCCGGAGTTTGAGAGATTTGGACGTGAAAGGGTACCAGTCTTGTCGGGGATTGGGAACCCTTCGCCAGAATGTCCAAAGTTTCAGCGGGATTTCCAAAATGTTGAGAGGAACTCGAAACATGTCAACCTTGGTTTTGAGAATCTCTCCCGGAGTTTGAGAGATTTGGACGTGAAAGGGTACCAGTCTTGTCGGGGATTGGGAACCCTTCGCCAGAATGTCCAAAGTTTCAGCGGGATTTCCAAAATGTTGAGAGGAACTCGAAACATGTCAACCTTGGTTTTGAGAATCTCTCCCGGATTTTGAGAGATTTGGACGTGAAACGGTACCAGTCTTGTCGGGGATTGGGAACCCTTCGCCAGAATGTCCAAAGTTTCAGCGGGATTTCCAAAATGTTGAAAGGAACTCGAAACATGTCAACCTCGGTTTTGTGAATCTCTCCCGGAGTTTGAGAGATTTGGACGTGAAAGGGTACCAGTCTTGTCGGGGATTGGGAACCCTTCGCCAGAATGTCCAAAGTTTCAGCGGGATTTCCAAAATGTTGAAAGGAACTCGAAACATGTCAACCTTGGTTTTGAGAATCTCTCCCGGAGTTTGAGAGATTTGGACGTGAAAGGGTACCAGTCTTGTCGGGGATTGGGAACCCTTCGCCAGAATGTCCAAAGTTTCAGCGGGATTTCCAAAATGTTGAGAGGAACTCGAAACATGTCAACCTTGGTTTTGAGAATCTCTGCCGGAGTTTGAGAGATTTGGACGTGAAAGGGTACCAGTCTTGTCGGGGATTGGGAACCCTTCGCGAGAATGACCAAAGTTTCAGCGGGATTTCCAAAATGTTGAGAGGAACTCGAAACATGTCAACCTTGGTTTTGAGAATCTCTCCCGGAGTTTGAGAGATTTGGACGTGAAAGGGTACCAGTCTTGTCGGGGATTGGGAACCCTTCGCCAGAATGTCCAAAGTTTCAGCGGGATTTCCAAAATGTTGAGAGGAACTCGAAACATGTCAACCTTGGTTTTGAGAATCTCTCCCGGAGTTTGAGAGATTTGGACGTGAAAGGGTAGCAGTCTTGTCGGGGATTGGGAACCCTTCGCGAGAATGACCAAAGTTTCAGCGGGATTTCCAAAATGTTGAGAGGAACTCGAAACATGTCAACCTTGGTTTTGAGAATCTCTCCCGGAGTTTGAGAGATTTGGACGTGAAAGGGTACCAGTCTTGTCAGGGATTGGGAACCCTTCGCCAGAATGACCAAAGTTTCAGCAGGATTTCTAAAATGTTGAAAGGAATTCGAAACATGTCAACCTTGGTTTTGAGAATCTCTCCCGGAGTTTGAGAGATTTGGACGTGAAAGGGTACCAGTCTTGTCGGGGATTTGGAACCCTTCGCCAGAATGTCCAAAGTTTCAGCGGGATTTCCAAAATGTTGAGAGGAACTCGAAACATGTCAGCCTTGGTTTTGAGAATCTCTCCCGGAGTTTGAGAGATTTGGACGTGAAAGGGTACCAGTCTTGTCGGGGATTGGGAACTCCTCGCCAGAATGTCCAAAGTTTCAGCGGGATTTCCAAAATGTTGAAAGGAACTCGAAACATGTCAACCTTGGTTTTGAGAATCTCTCCCGGAGTTTGAGAGATTTGGACGTGAAAGGGAACCAGTCTTGTCGGGGATTGTGAACCCTTCGCCAGAATGTCCAAAGTTTCAGCGGGATTTCCAAAATGTTGAGAGGAACTCGAAACATGTCAGCCTTGGTTTTGAGAATCTCTCCCGGAGTTTGAGAGATTTGGACGTGAAAGGGTACCAGTCTTGTCGGGGATTGGGAACCCTTCGCCAGAATGTCCAAAGTTTCAGCGGGATTTCCAAAATGTTGAGAGGAACTCGAAACATGTCAACCTTGGTTTTGAGAATCTCTCCCGGAGTTTGAGAGATTTGGACGTGAAAGGGTAGCAGTCTTGTCGGGGATTGGGAACCCTTCGCCAGAATGTCCGAAGTTTCAGCGGGATTTCCAAAATGTTAGAGGAACTCGAAACATGTCAACCTCGGTTTTGAGAATCTCTCCCGGAGTTTGAGAGATTTGGACGTGAAAGGGTACCAGTCTTGTCGGGGACTGGGAACCCTTCGCCAGAATGTCCGAAGTTTCAGCGGGATTTCCAAAATGTTAGAGGAACTCGAAACATGTCAACCTCGGTTTTGAGAATCTCTCCCGGAGTTTGAGAGATTTGGACGTGAAAGGGTACCAGTCTTGTCGGGGATTGGGAACCCTTCGCCAGAATGTCCAAAGTTTCAGTGGGATTTCCAAAATGTTGAGAGGAACTCGAAACATGTCAACCTTGGTTTTGAGAATCTCTCCCGGAGTTTGAGAGATTTGGACGTGAAAGGGTACCAGTCTTGTCGGGGATTGGGAACCCTTCGCGAGAATGACCAAAGTTTCAGCGGGATTTCCAAAATGTTGAGAGGAACTCGAAACATGTCAACCTTGGTTTTGAGAATCTCTCCCGGAGTTTGAGAGATTTGGACGTGAAAGGGTACCAGTCTTGTCGGGGATTGGGAACCCTTCGCCAGAATGACCAAAGTTTCAGCGGGATTTCCAGAATGTTGAGAGGAACTCGAAACATGTCAACCTTGGTTTTGAGAATCTCTCCCGGAGTTTGAGAGATTTGGACGTGAAAGGGAACCAGTCTTGTCGGGGATTGGGAACCCTTCGCGAGAATGTCCAAAGTTTCAGCGGGATTTCCAAAATGTTGAGAGGAACTCGAAACATGTCAACCTTGGTTTTGAGAATCTCTCCCGGAGTTTGAGAGATTTGGACGTGAAAGGGTACCAGTCTTGTCGGGGATTGGGAACCCTTCGCCAGAATGTCCAAAGTTTCAGTGGGATTTCCAAAATGTTGAGAGGAACTCGAAACATGTCAACCTTGGTTTTGAGAATCTCTCCCGGAGTTTGAGAGATTTGGACGTGAAAGGGTACCAGTCTTGTCGGGGATTGGGAACCCTTGCCAGAATGACCAAAGTTTCAGCGGGATTTCCAGAATGTTGAGAGGAACTCGAAACATGTCAACCTTGGTTTTGAGAATCTCTCCCGGAGTTTGAGACATTTGGACGTGAAAGGGTACCAGTCTTGTCGGGGATTGGGAACCCTTCGCCAGAATGACCAAAGTTTCAGCGGGATTTCCAAAATGTTGAGAGGAACTCAAAACATGTCAACCTTGGTTTTGAGAATCTCTCTCGGAGTTTGCGAGATTTGGACGTGAAAGGGTACCAGTCTTGTCGGGGATTGGGAACCCTTCGCCAGAATGTCCAAAGTTTCAGCGGGATTTCCAAAATGTTGAGAGGAACTCGAAACATGTCAACCTTGGTTTTGAGAATCTCTCCCGGAGTTTGAGAGATTTGGACGTGAAAGGGTACCAGTCTTGTCGGGGATTTGGAACCCTTCGCCAGAATGTCCAAAGTTTCAGCGGGATTTCCAAAATGTTGAAAGGAACTCGAAACATGTCAAGCTTGGTTTTGAGAATCTCTCCCGGAGTTTGAGAGATCTGGACGTGAAAGGGTACCAATCTTGTCGGGGATTTGGAACCCTTCGCCAGAATGTCCAAAGTTTCAGCGGGATTTCCAAAATGTTGAGAGGAACTCGAAACATGTCAACCTTGGTTTTGAGAATCTCTCCCGGAGTTTGAGAGATTTGGACGTGAAAGGGTACCAGTCTTGTCGGGGATTGGGAACCCTTCGCGAGAATGTCCAAAGTTTCAGCGGGATTTCCAAAATGTTGAGAGGAACTCGAAACATGTCAACCTTGGTTTTGAGAATCTCTCTTGGAGTTTGAGAGATTTGGACGTGAAAGGGAATCAGTCTTGTCGGGGATTGGGAACCCTTTGCGAGAATGTCCAAAGTTTCAGCGGGATTTCCAAATTGTTGAGAGGAACTCGAAACATGTCAACCTTGGTTTTGAGAATCTCTCCCGGAGTTTGAGAAATTTGGACGTGAAAGGGAATCAGTCTTGTCGGGGATTGGGAACCCTTCGCGAGAATGTCCAAAGTTTCAGCGGGATTTCCAAAATGTTGAGAGGAACTCGAAACATGTCAACCTTGGTTTTGAGAATCTCTCCCGGAGTTTGAGAGATTTGGACGTGAAAGGGTACCAGTCTTGTCGGGGATTGGGAACCCTTCGCCAGAATGTCCAAAGTTTCAGCGGGATTTCCAAAATGTTGAGAGGAACTCGAAACATGTCAACCTTGGTTTTGAGAATCTCTCCCGGAGTTTGAGAGATTTTGAAGTGAAAGGGTACCAATCTTGTCGGGGTTTGGGAACCCTTCGCGAGAATGTCCAAAGTTTCAGCGGGATTTCCAAAATGTTGAAAGGAACTGGAAACATGTCAACCTTGGTTTTGAGAATCTCTCCCGGAGTTTGAGAGATTTGGACGTGAAAGGGTACCAATCTTGCAGGGGATTGGGAACCCTTCGCCAGAATGTCCGAAGTTTCAGCGGGATTTCCAAAATGTTGAAAGGAACTCGAAACATGTCAACCTTGGTTTTGAGAATCTCTCCCGGAGTTTGAGAGATTTGGACGTGAAAGGGTACCAATCTTGCTGGGGATTGGGAACCCTTCGCCAGAATGTCCAAAGTTTCAGCGGGATTTCCAAAATGTTCAAAGGAACTGGAAACATGTCAACCTTGGTTTTGAGAATCTATCCCGGACTTTGAGAGATTTGGACGTGAAAGGGCACTAGTCTTGTCGGGGATTGGGAACCCTTCGCCAGAATGTCCAAAGTTTCAGCGGGATTTCCAAAATGTTGAAAGGAACTCGAAACATGTCACCCTTGGTTTTGAGAATCTCTCCCGGAGTTTGAGAGATTTGGACGTGAAAGGGTACCAGTCTTGTCGGGGATTGGGAACCCTTCGCGAGAATGTCCAAAGTTTCAGGGGGATTTCCAAAATGTTGAAAGGAACTCGAAACATGTCAACCTTGGTTTTGAGAATCTCTCCCGGAGTTTGAGAGATTTGGACGTGAAAGGGTACCAATCTTGTCGGGGATTGGGAACCCTTCGCGAGAATGTCCAATGTTTCAGCGGGATTTCCAAAATGTTGAAAGGAACTCGAAACATGTCAAACTCGGTTTTGAGAATCTCTCCCGGAGTTTGAGAGATTTGGACGTGAAAGCGCACCAGTCTTGTCGGGAATTGGGAACCCTTCGCGAGAATGTCCAAAGTTTCAGCGGGATTTCCAAAATGTTGAAAGGAACTCGAAACATGTCAACCTTGGTTTTGAGAATCTCTCCCGGAGTTTGAGAGATTTGGACGTGAAAGGGCGCCAGTCTTGTCGGGGATTGGGAACCCTTCGCCAGAATGTCCGAAGTTTCAGCGGGATTTCCAAAATGTTGAAAGGAACTCGAAACATGTCAACCTTGGTTTTGAGAATCTCTCACGGAGTTTGAGAGATTTGGACGTGAAAGGGTACCAATCTTGCTGGGGATTGGGAAACCTTCGCCAGAATGTCCGAAGTTTCAGCGGGATTTCCAAAATGTTGAAAGGAACTGGAAACATGTCAACCTTGGTTTTGAGAATCTATCCCGGACTTTGAGAGATTTGGACGTGAAAGGGCACTAGTCTTGTCGGGGATTGGGAACCCTTCGCCAGAATGTCCAAAGTTTCAGCGGGATTTCCAAAATGTTGAAAGGAACTCGAAACATGTCAACCTTGGTTTTGAGAATCTCTCCCGGAGTTTGAGAGATTTGGACGTGAAAGGGTACCAATCTTGTCGGGGATTGGGAACCCTTCGCGAGAATGTCCAAAGTTTCAGGGGGATTTCCAAAATGTTGAAAGGAACTCGAAACATGTCAACCTTGGTTTTGAGAATCTCTCCCGGAGTTTGAGAGATTTGGACGTGAAAGGGTACCAATCTTGTCGGGGATTGGGAACCCTTCGCGAGAATGTCCAATGTTTCAGAGGGATTTCCAAAATGTTGAAAGGAACTCGAAACATGTCAACCTCGGTTTTGAGAATCTCTCCCGGAGTTTGAGAGATTTGGACGTGAAAGTGCACCAGTCTTGTCGGGGATTGGGAACCCTTCGCGAGAATGTCCAAAGTTTCAGCGGGATTTCCAAAATGTTGAGAGGAACTCGAAACATGTCAACCTTGGTTTTGAGAATCTCTCCCGGAGTTTGACAGATTTGGACGTGAAAGGGTACCAGTCTTGTCGGGGATTGGGAACCCTTCGCGAGAATGACCAAAGTTTCAGCGGGATTTCCAAAATGTTGAGAGGAACTCGAAACATGTCAACCTTGGTTTTGAGAATCTCTCCCGGAGTTTGAGAGATTTGGACGTGAAAGGGTACCAGTCTTGTCGGGGATTGGGAACCCTTCGCCAGAATGTCCAAAGTTTCAGCGGGATTTCCAAAATGTTGAGAGGAACTCGAAACATGTCAACCTTGGTTTTGAGAATCTCTCCCGGAGTTTGAGAGATTTTGAAGTGAAAGGGTACCAATCTTGTCGGGGTTTGGGAACCCTTCGCGAGAATGTCCAAAGTTTCAGCGGGATTTCCAAAATGTTGAAAGGAACTCGAAACATGTCAACCTTGGTTTTGAGAATCTCTCCCGGAGTTTGAGAGATTTGGACGTGAAAGGGTAGCAATCTTGCAGGGGATTGGGAACCCTTCGCCAGAATGTCCGAAGTTTCAGCGGGATTTCCAAAATGTTGAAAGGAACTCGAAACATGTCAACCTTGGTTTTGAGAATCTCTCCCGGAGTTTGAGAGATTTGGACGTGAAAGGGTACCAATCTTGCTGGGGATTGGGAACCCTTCGCCAGAATGTCCAAAGTTTCAGCGGGATTTCCAAAATGTTCAAAGGAACTGGAAACATGTCAACCTTGGTTTTGAGAATCTATCCCGGACTTTGAGAGATTTGGACGTGAAAGGGCACTAGTCTTGTCGGGGATTGGGAACCCTTCGCCAGAATGTCCAAAGTTTCAGCGGGATTTCCAAAATGTTGAAAGGAATTCGAAACATGTCACCCTTGGTTTTGAGAATCTCTCCCGGAGTTTGAGAGATTTGGACGTGAAAGGGTACCAGTCTTGTCGGGGATTGGGAACCCTTCGCGAGAATGTCCAAAGTTTCAGGGGGATTTCCAAAATGTTGAAAGGAACTCGAAACATGTCAACCTTGGTTTTGAGAATCTCTCCCGGAGTTTGAGAGATTTGGACGTGAAAGGGTACCAATCTTGTCGGGGATTGGGAACCCTTCGCGAGAATGTCCAATGTTTCAGCGGGATTTCCAAAATGTTGAAAGGAACTCGAAACATGTCAAACTCGGTTTTGAGAATCTCTCCCGGAGTTTGAGAGATTTGGACGTGAAAGCGCACCAGTCTTGTCGGGAATTGGGAACCCTTCGCGAGAATGTCCAAAGTTTCAGCGGGATTTCCAAAATGTTGAAAGGAACTCGAAACATGTCAACCTTGGTTTTGAGAATCTCTCCCGGAGTTTGAGAGATTTGGACGTGAAAGGGCGCCAGTCTTGTCGGGGATTGGGAACCCTTCGCCAGAATGTCCGAAGTTTCAGCGGGATTTCCAAAATGTTGAAAGGAACTCGAAACATGTCAACCTTGGTTTTGAGAATCTCTCACGGAGTTTGAGAGATTTGGACGTGAAAGGGTACCAATCTTGCTGGGGATTGGGAAACCTTCGCCAGAATGTCCGAAGTTTCAGCGGGATTTCCAAAATGTTGAAAGGAACTGGAAACATGTCAACCTTGGTTTTGAGAATCTATCCCGGACTTTGAGAGATTTGGACGTGAAAGGGCACTAGTCTTGTCGGGGATTGGGAACCCTTCGCCAGAATGTCCAAAGTTTCAGCGGGATTTCCAAAATGTTGAAAGGAACTCGAAACATGTCAACCTTGGTTTTGAGAATCTCTCCCGGAGTTTGAGAGATTTGGACGTGAAAGGGTACCAATCTTGTCGGGGATTGGGAACCCTTCGCGAGAATGTCCAAAGTTTCAGGGGGATTTCCAAAATGTTGAAAGGAACTCGAAACATGTCAACCTTGGTTTTGAGAATCTCTCCCGGAGTTTGAGAGATTTGGACGTGAAAGGGTACCAATCTTGTCGGGGATTGGGAACCCTTCGCGAGAATGTCCAATGTTTCAGAGGGATTTCCAAAATGTTGAAAGGAACTCGAAACATGTCAACCTCGGTTTTGAGAATCTCTCCCGGAGTTTGAGAGATTTGGACGTGAAAGTGCACCAGTCTTGTCGGGAATTGGGAACCCTTCGCGAGAATGTCCAAAGTTTCAGCGGGATATCCAAAATGTTGAAAGGAACTCGAAACATGTCAACCTTGGTTTTGAGAATCTCTCCCGGAGTTTGAGAGATTTGGACGTGAAAGGGTGCCAATCTTGTCGGGGATTGGGAACCCTTCGCGAGAATGTCCAAAGTTTCAGCGGGATTTCCAAAATGTTGAAAGGAATTCGAAACATGTCAACCTCGGTTGTGAGAATCTCTCCCGGAGTTTGAGAGATTTGGACGTGAAAGGGCACCAGTCATGTCGGGAATTCGGAACCCTTCGCGAGAATGTCCAAAGTTTCAGCGGGATTTCCAAAATGTTGAAAGGAACTCGAAACATGTCAACCTTGGTTTTGAGAATCTCTCCCGGAGTTTGAGAGATTTGGACGTGAAAGGGTACCAATCTTGTCGGGGATTGGGAACCCTTCGCGAGAATGTCCAAAGTTTCAGCGGGATTTCCAAAATGTTGAAAGGAACTCGAAACATGTCAACCTTGGTTTTGATAATCTCTGCCGGAGTTTGAGAGATTTGGACGTGAAAGGGCACCAGTCTTGTCGGGGATTGGGAACCCTTCGCGAGAATGTCCAAAGTTTCAGCGGGATTTCCAAAATGTTGAAAGGAACTCGAAACATGTCACCCATGGTTTTGAGAATCTCTCCCGGAGTTTGAGAGATTTGGACGTGAAAGGGTACCAATCTTGTCGGGGACTGGGAACCCTTCGCGAGAATGTCCAAAGTTTCAGCGGGATTTCCAAAATGTTGAAAGGAATTGGAAACATGTCAACCTTGGTTTTGAGAATCTCTCCTGGAGTTTGAGAGATTTGGACGTGAAAGGGTACCAATCTTGTCGTGGATTGGGAACCCTTCGCCAGAATGTCCAAAGTTTCAGCGGGATTTCCAAAATGTTGAAAGGAACTCGAAACATGTCACCCTTGGTTTTGAGAATCTCTCCCGGAGTTTGAGAGATTTGGACGTGAAAGGGTACCAGTCTTGTCGGGGATTGGGAACCCTTCGCGAGAATGTCCAAAGTTTCAGCGGGATTTCCAAAATGTTGAAAGGAACTCGAAACATGTCAACCTTGGTTTTGAGAATCTCTCCCGGAGTTTGAGAGATTTGGACGTGAAAGCGCGCCAATCTTGTCGGGGATTGGGAACCCTTCGCCAGAATGTCCGAAGTTTCAGCGGGATTTCCAAAATGTTGAAAGGAACTCGAAACATGTCAACCTTGGTTTTGAGAATCTCTCCCGGAGTTTGAGAGATTTGGACGTGAAAGGGTACCAATCTTGCTGGGGATTGGGAAACCTTCGCCAGAATGTCCGAAGTTTCAGCGGGATTTCCAAAATGTTGAAAGGAACTGGAAACATGTCAACCTTGGTTTTGAGAATCTCTCCCGGAGTTTGAGAGATTTGGACGTGAAAGGGTACCAATCTTGTCGGGGATTGGGAACCCTTCGCCAGAATGTCCAAAGTTTCAGCGGGATTTCCAAAATGTTGAAAGGAACTCGAAACATGTCAACCTTGGTTTTTAGAATCTCTCCCGGAGTTTGAGAGATTTGGAAGTGAAAGGGTACCAATCTTGTCGGGGATTGGGAACCCTTCGCGAGAATGTCCAAAGTTTCAGCGGGATATCCAAAATGTTGAAAGGAACTGGAAACATGTCAACCTTGGTTTTGAGAATCTCTCCCGGAGTTTGAGAGATTTGGACGTGAAAGGGTACCAAACTTGCAGGGGATTGGGAACCCTTCGCCAGAATGTCCAAAGTTTCAGCGGGATTTCCAAAATGTTGAGAGGAACTTGAAACATGTCAACCTTGGTTTTGAGAATCTCTCCCGGACTTTGAGAGATTTGGACGTGAAAGGCTACCAACCTTGTCGGGGATTGGGAACCCTTCGCCAGAATGTCCAAAGTTTCAGCGGGATTTCCAAAATGTTGAAAGGAACTCGAAACATGTCAACCTTGTTTTTGAGAGTCTCTCCCGGAGTTTGAGAGATTTGGACGTGAAAGGGCACCAGCCTTGTCGGGGATTGGGAACCCTTTGCGAGAATGTCCAAAGTTTCAGCGGGATTTCCAAAATGTTGAAAGGAACTGGAAACATGTCAACCTTGGTTTTGAGAATCTATCCCGGACTTTGAGAGATTTGGACGTGAAAGGGCACCAGTCTTGTCGGGGATTGGGAACCCTTCGCGAGAATGTCCAAAGTTTCAGCGGGATTTCCAAAATGTTGAAAGGAACTCGAAACATGTCAACCTTGGTTTTGAGAATCTCTCCCGGAGTTTGAGAGATTTGGACGTGAAAGGGTACCAATCTTGTCGGGGATTGGGAACCCTTCGCCAGAATGTCCAAAGTTTCAGCGGGATTTCCAAAATGTTGAAAGGAACTCGAAACATGTCACCCTTGGTTTTGAGAATCTCTCCCGGAGTTTGAGAGATTTGGACGTGAAAGGGTACCAATCTTGCAGGGGATTGGGAACCCTTCGCGAGAATGTCCAAAGTTTCAGCGGGATTTCCAAAATGTTGAAAGGAACTCGAAACATGTCAACCTTGGTTTTGAGAATCTCTCCCGGAGTTTGAGAGATTTGGACGTGAAAGTGCACCAGTCTTGTCGGGAATTGGGAACCCTTCGCGAGAATGTCCAAAGTTTCAGCGGGATTTCCAAAATGTTGAAAGGAACTGGAAACATGTCAACCTTGGTTTTGAGAATCTCTCCCGGAGTTTGAGAGATTTGGACGTGAAAGGGTACCAGTCTTGCCGGGGATTGGGAACCCTTCGCGAGAATGTCCAAAGTTTCAGCGGGATTTCCAAAATGTTGAAAGGAACTCGAAACATGTCAACCTTGGTTTTGAGAATCTCTCCCGGAGTTTGAGAGATTTGGACGTGAAAGGGTACCAATCTTGTCGGGGATTGGGAACCCTTCGCGAGAATGTCCAAAGTTTCAGCGGGATTTCCAAAATGTTGAAAGGAACTCGAAACATGTCAACCTTGGTTTTGAGAATCTCTCCGGAGTTTGAGAGATTTGGACGTGAAAGGGTACCAATCTTGTCGGGGATTGGGAACCCTTCGCGAGAATGTCCAAAGTTTCAGCGGGATTTCCAAAATGTTGAAAGGAACTCGAAACATGTCAACCTTGGTTTTGAGAATCTCTCCCGGAGTTTGAGAGATTTGGACGTGAAAGGGTACCAATCTTGTCGGGGATTGGGAACCCTTCGCGAGAATGTCCAAAGTTTCAGGGGGATTTCCAAAATGTTGAAAGGAACTCGAAACATGTCAACCTTGGTTTTTAGAATCTCTCCCGGAGTTTGAGAGATTTGGACGTGAAAGGGTACCAATCTTGTCGGGGATTGGGAACCCTTCGCGAGAATGTCCAAAGTTTCAGCGGGATTTCCAAAATGTTGAAAGGAACTCGAAACATGTCACCCTTGGTTTTGAGAATCTCTCCCGGAGTTTGAGAGATTTGGACGTGAAAGGGTACCAATCTTGTCGGGGATTGGGAACCCTTCGCCAGAATGTCCAAAGTTTCAGCAGGATTTCCAAAATGTTGAAAGGAACTCGAAACATGTCAACCTTGGTTTTGAGAATCTCTCCCGGAGTTTGAGAGATTTGGACGTGAAAGGGTACCAATCTTGTCGGGGATTGGGAACCCTTCGCCCGAATGTCCAAAGTTTCAGCGGGATTTTCAAAATGTTGAAAGGAACTCGAAACATGTCAACCTTGGTTTTGAGAATCTCTCCCGGAGTTTGAGAGATTTGGACGTGAAAGGGTACCAATCTTGTCGGGGATTGGGAACCCTTCGCGAGAATGTCCAAAGTGTCAGCGAGATTTCCAAAATGTTGAAAGGAACTCGAAACATGTCAACCTTGGTTTTTAGAATCTCTCCCGGAGTTTGAGAGATTTGGAAGTGAAAGGGTACCAATCTTGTCGGGGATTGGGAACCCTTCACGAGAATGTCCAAAGTTTCAGCGGGATTTCCAAAATGTTGAAAGGAACTCGAAACCTGTCAACCTTGGTTTTGAGAATCTCTCCCGGAGTTTGAGAGATTTGGACGTGAAAGGGTACCAATCTTGAAGGGGATTGGGAACCCTTCGCGAGAATGTCCAAAGTTTCAGCGGGATTTCCAAAATGTTGAAAGGAACTCGAAACATGTCAACCTTCTTTTGAGAATCTCTCCCGGAGTTTGAGAGATTTGGACGTGAAAGGGCACCAGTCTTGTCGGGGATTGGGAACCCTTCGCGAGAATGTCTAAAGTTTCAGCGGGATTTCCAAAATGTTGAAAGGAACTGGAAACATGTCAACCTTGGTTTTGAGAATCTCTCCCGGAGTTTGAGAGATTTGGACGTGAAAGGGCACCAGTCTTGTCGGGGATTGGGAACCCTTCGCCAGAATGTCCAAAGTTTCAGCGGGATTTCCAAAATGTTGAAATGAACTGGAAACATGTCAACCTTGGTTTTGAGAATCTCTCCCGGAGTTTGAGAGATTTGGACGTGAAAGGGCACCAGTCTTGTCGGGGATTGGGAACCCTTCGCGAGAATGTCCAAAGTTTCAGCGGGATTTCCAAAATGTTGAAAGGAACTGGAAACATGTCAACCTTGGTTTTGAGAATCTCTCCCGGAGTTTGAGAGATTTGGACGTGAAAGGGCACCAGTCTTGTCGGGGATTGGGAACCCTTCGCGAGAATGTCCAAAGTTTCAGGGGGATTTCCAAAATGTTGAAAGGAACTCGAAACATGTCACCCTTGGTTTTGAGAATCTCTCCCGGAGTTTGAGAGATTTGGACGTGAAAGGGTACCAATCTTGTCGGGGATTGGGAACCCTTCGCGAGAATGTCCAAAGTTTCAGCGGGATTTCCAAAATGTTGAAAGGAACTCGAAACATGTCAACCTTGGTTTTGAGAATCTCTCCCGGAGTTTGAGAGATTTGGACGTGAAATGGTACCAATCTTGTCGGGGATTGGGAACCCTTCGCGAGAATGTCCAAAGTTTCAGTGGGATTTCCAAAATGTTGAAAGGAACTCGAAACATGTCAACCTTGGTTTTGAGAATCTCTCCCGGAGTTTGAGAGATTTGGACGTGAAAGGGTACCAATCTTGTCGGGGATTGGGAACCCTTCGCCAGAATGTCCAAAGTTTCAGCGGGATTTCCAAAATGTTGAAAGGAACTCAAACCGTGTCAACCTTGGTTTTGAGAATCTCTCCCGGAGTTTGAGAGATTTGGATGTGAAAGGGTACCAATCTTGTCGGGGATTGGGAACCCTTCGCGACAATGTCCAAAGTTTCAGCGGGATTTCCAAAATGTTGAAAGGAACTGGAAACATGTCAACCTTGGTTTTGAGAATCTCTCCCGGAGTTTGAGAGATTTGGACGTGAAAGGGTACCAGTCTTGTCGGGGATTGGGAACCCTTCGCCAGAATGTCCAAAGTTTCAGCGGGATTTCCAAAATGTTGAAAGGAACTCGAAACATGTCAACCTTGGTTTTGAGAATCTCTCCCGGAGTTTGAGAGATTTGGACGTGAAAGTGTACCAATCTTGTCGGGGATTGGGAACCCTTCGCCAGAATGTCCAAAGTTTCAGCGGGATTTCCAAAATGTTGAAAGGAACTCGAAACATGTCAACCTTGGTTTTGAGAATCTCTCCCGGAGTTTGAGAGATTTGGACGTGAAAGGGTACCAATCTTGTCGGGGATTGGGAACCCTTCGCGAGAATGTCCAAAGTTTCAGCGGGATTTCCAAAATGTTGAAAGGAACTCGAAACATGTCAACCTTGGTTTTGAGAATCTCTCCCGGAGTTTGAGAGATTTGGACGTGAAAGGGCACCAGTCTTGTCGGGGATTGGGAACCCTTCACGAGAATGTCCAAAGTTTCAGCGGGATTTCCAAAATGTTGAAAGGAACTCGAAACATGTCAACCTTGGTTTTGAGAATCTCTCCCGGAGTTTGAGAGATTTGGACGTGAAAGGGTACCAATCTTGTCGGGGATTGGGAACCCTTCGCGAGAATGTCCAAAGTTTCAGGAGGATTTCCAGAATGTTGAAAGGAACTCGAAACATATCACCCTTGGTTTTGAGAATCTCTCCCGGAGTTTGAGAGATTTGGACGTGAAAGGGTACCAACCTTGTCGGGGATTGGGAACCCTTCGCCAGAATGTCCAAAGTTTCAGCGGGATTTCCAAAATGTTGAAAGGAACTCGAAACATGTCACCCTTGGTTTTGAGAATCTCTCCCGGAGTTTGAGAGATTTGGACGTGAAAGGGTACCAATCTTGTCGGGGATTGGGAACCCTTCGTGAGAATGTCCAAAGTTTCAGCGGGATTTCCAAAATGTTGAAAGGAACTCGAAACATGTGAACCTTGGTTTTGAGAATCTCTCCCGGAGTTTGAGAGATTTGGACGTGAAAGGGTACCAATCTTGTCGGGGATTGAGAACCCTTCGCGACAATGTGCAAAGTTTCAGCGGGATTTCCAAAATGTTGAAAGGAATTCGAAACATGTCAAGCTTGGTTTTGAGAATCTCTCCCGGAGCTTGAGAGATTTGGACGTGAAACGGTACCAATCTTGTCGGGGATTGGGAACCCTTCGCCAGAATGTCCAAAGTTTCAGCGGGATTTCCAAAATGTTGAAAGGAACTCGAAACATGTCAACCTTGGTTTTGAGAATCTCTCCCGGAGTTTGAGAGATTTGGACGTGAAAGGGTACCAATCTTGTCGGGAATTGGGAACCCTTCGCGAGAATGTCCAAAGTTTCAGCGGGATTTCCAAAATGTTGAAAGGAATTCGAAACATGTCAACCTTGGTTTTGAGAACCTCTGCCGGAGTTTGAGAGATTTGGACGTGAAAGGGTACCAATCTTGTCGGGGATTGGGAACCCTTCGCGAGAATGTCCAAAGTTTCAGCGGGATTTCCAAAATGTTGAAAGGAACTGGAAACATGTCAACCTTGGTTTTGAGAATCTCTCCCGGAGTTTGAGAGATTTGGACGTGAAAGGGTACCAATCTTGTCGGGGATTGGGAACCCTTCGCGAGAATGTCCAAAGTTTCAGCGGGATTTCCAAAATGTTGAAAGGAACTCGAAACATGTCAAGCTTGGTTTTGAGAATCTCTCCCGGAGTTTGAGAGATTTGGACGTGAAAGGGTACCAATCTTGTCGGGGATTGGGAACCCTTGGCCAGAATGTCCAAAGTTTCAGCGGGATTTCCAAAATGTTGAGAGGAACTGGAAACATGTCAACCTTGGTTTTGAGAATCTTCCCGGAGTTTGAGAGATTTGGACGTGAAAGGCTACCAACCTTGTCGGGGATTGGGAACCCTTCACCAGAATGTCCAAAGTTTCAGCGGGATTTCCAAAATGTTGAAAGGAACTCGAAACATGTCACCCTTGGTTTTGAGAATCTCTCCCGGAGTTTGAGAGATTTGGACGTGAAAGGGTACCAGTCTTGTCGGGGATTGGGAACCATTCGAGAGAATGTCCAAAGTTTCAGCGGGATTTCCAAAATGTTGAAAGGAACTGGAAACATGTCAACCTTTGTTTTGAGAATCTCTCCCGGAGTTTGAGAGATTTGGACGTGAAAGGGTACCAATCTTGCAGGGGATTGGGAACCCTTCGCGAGAATGTCCGAAGTTTCAGCGGGATTTCCAAAATGTTGAAAGTCACTGGAAACATGTCAACCTTGGTTTTGAGAATCTCTCCCGGAGTTTGAGAGATTTGGACGTGAAAGGGTACCAATCTTGCAGGGGATTGGGAACCCTTCGTGAGAATGTCCAAAGTTTCAGCGGGATTTCCAAAATGTTGAAAGGAACTGGAAACATGTCAACCTTGGTTTTGAGAATCTCTCCCGGAGTTTGAGAGATTTGGACGTGAAAGGGTACCAGTCTTGCCGGGGATTGGGAACCCTTCGCCAGAATGTCCAAAGTTTCAGCGGGATTTCCAAAATGTTGAAAGGAACTGGAAACATGTCAAGCTTGGTTTTGAGAATCTCTCCCGGAGTTTGAGAGATTTGGACGTGAAAGGGCACTAGTCTTGTCGGGGATTGGGAACCCTTCGCGAGAATGTCCAAAGTTTCAGGGGGATTTCCAAAATGTTGAAAGGAACTCGAAACATGTCAACCTTGGTTTTGAGAATCTCTCCCAGGGTTTGAGAGATTTGGACGTGAAAGGGCACCAGTCTTGTCGGGGATTGGGAACCCTTCGCGAGAATGTCCAAAGTTTCAGCGGGATATCCAAAATGTTGAAAGGAACTGGAAACATGTCAACCTTGGTTTTGAGAATCTCTCCCGGAGTTTGAGAGATTTGGACGTGAAAGGGCACCAGTCTTGTCGGGGATTGGGAACCCTTCGCCAGAATGTCCAAAGTTTCAGCGGGATTTCCAAAATGTTGAAAGGAACTCGAAACATGTCAACCTTGGTTTTGAGAATCTCTCCCGGACTTTGAGAGATTTGGACGTGAAAGGGTACCAATCTTGTCGGGGATTGGGAACCCTTCGCGAGAATGTCCAAAGTTTCAGCGGGATTTCCAAAATGTTGAAAGGAACTGGAAACATGTCAACCTTGGTTTTGAGAATCTCTCCCGGAGTTTGAGAGATTTGGACGTGAAAGGGTACCAATCTTGCAGGGGATTGGGAAGCCTTCGCGAGAATGTCCAAAGTTTCAGCGGGATTTCCAAAATGTTGAAAGGAACTGGAAACATGTCAACCTCGGTTTTGAGAATCTCTCCCGGAGTTTGAGAGATTTGGACGTGAAAGGGTACCAATCTTGTCGGGGATTGAGAACCCTTCGCGACAATGTGCAAAGTTTCAGGGGGATTTCCAAAATGTTGAAAGGAATTCGAAACATGTCAAGCTTGGTTTTGAGAATCTCTGCCGGAGTTTGAGAGATTTGGACGTGAAAGGGTACCAATCTTGTCGGGGATTGGGAACCCTTCGCGAGAATGTCCGAAGTTTCAGCGGGATTTCCAAAATGTTGAAAGTCACTGGAAACATGTCAACCTTGGTTTTGAGAATCTCTCCCGGAGTTTGAGAGATTTGGACGTGAAAGGGTACCAATCTTGCAGGGGATTGGGAACCCTTCGTGAGAATGTCCAAAGTTTCAGCGGGATTTCCAAAATGTTGAAAGGAACTGGAAACATGTCAAGCTTGGTTTTGAGAATCTCTCCCGGAGTTTGAGAGATTTGGACGTGAAAGGGCACTAGTCTTGTCGGGGATTGGGAACCCTTCGCGAGAATGTCCAAAGTTTCAGGGGGATTTCCAAAATGTTGAAAGGAACTCGAAACATGTCAACCTTGGTTTTGAGAATCTCTCCCAGGGTTTGAGAGATTTGGACGTGAAAGGGCACCAGTCTTGTCGGGGATTGGGAACCCTTCGCGAGAATGTCCAAAGTTTCAGCGGGATATCCAAAATGTTGAAAGGAACTGGAAACATGTCAACCTTGGTTTTGAGAATCTCTCCCGGAGTTTGAGAGATTTGGACGTGAAAGGGCACCAGTCTTGTCGGGGATTGGGAACCCTTCACCAGAATGTCCAAAGTTTCAGCGGGATTTCCAAAATGTTGAAAGGAACTCGAAACATGTCAACCTTGGTTTTGAGAATCTCTCCCGGACTTTGAGAGATTTGGACGTGAAAGGGTACCAATCTTGTCGGGGATTGGGAACCCTTCGCGAGAATGTCCAAAGTTTCAGCGGGATTTCCAAAATGTTGAAAGGAACTCGAAACATGTCAATCTTGGTTTTGAGAATCTCTCCCGGACTTTGAGAGATTTGGACGTGAAAGGGTACCAATCTTGTCGGGGATTGGGAACCCTTCGCCAGAATGTCCAAAGTTTCAGCGGGATTTCCAAAATGTTGAAAGGAACTCGAAACATGTCAACCTTGGTTTTGAGAATCTCTCCCGGAGTTTGAGAGATTTGGACGTGAAAGGGTACCAATCTTGTCGGGGATTGGGAACCCTTCGCCAGAATGTCCAAAGTTTCAGCGGGATTTCCAAAATGGTGAAAGGAACTCGAAACATGTCAACCTTGGTTTTGAGAATCTCTCCCGGAGTTTGAGAGATTTGGACGTGAAAGGGTACCAATCTTGTCGGGGATTGGGAACCCTTCGCGAGAATGTCCAAAGTTTCAGCGGGATTTCCAAAATGTTGAAAGGAACTCGAAACATGTCAACCTTTGTTTTGAGAATCTCTCCCGGAGTTTGAGAGATTTGGACGTGAAAGGGTACCAATCTTGCAGGGGATTGGGAACCCTTCGCGAGAATGTCCGAAGTTTCAGGGGGATTTCCAAAATGTTGAAAGTCACTGGAAACATGTCAACCTTGGTTTTGAGAATCTCTCCCGGAGTTTGAGAGATTTGGACGTGAAAGGGTACCAATCTTGCAGGGGATTGGGAACCCTTCGTGAGAATGTCCAAAGTTTCAGCGGGATTTCCAAAATGTTGAAAGGAACTGGAAACATGTCAACCTTTGTTTTGAGAATCTCTCCCGGAGTTTGAGAGATTTGGACGTGAAAGGGTACCAGTCTTGCCGGGGATTGGGAACCCTTCGCCAGAATGTCCAAAGTTTCAGCGGGATTTCCAAAATGTTGAAAGGAACTGGAAACATGTCAAGCTTGGTTTTGAGAATCTCTCCCGGAGTTTGAGAGATTTGGACGTGAAAGGGCACTAGTCTTGTCGGGGATTGGGAACCCTTCGCGAGAATGTCCAAAGTTTCAGGGGGATTTCCAAAATGTTGAAAGGAACTGGAAACATGTCAACCTTGGTTTTGAGAATCTCTCCCAGGGTTTGAGAGATTTGGACGTGAAAGGGCACCAGTCTTGTCGGGGATTGGGAACCCTTCGCGAGAATGTCCAAAGTTTCAGCGGGATATCCAAAATGTTGAAAGGAACTGGAAACATGTCAACCTTGGTTTTGAGAATCTCTCCCGGAGTTTGAGAGATTTGGACGTGAAAGGGTACCAATCTTGCAGGGGATTGGGAAGCCTTCGCGAGAATGTCCAAAGTTTCAGCGGGATTTCCAAAATGTTGAAAGGAACTGGAAACATGTCAACCTCGGTTTTGAGAATCTCTCCCGGAGTTTGAGAGATTTGGACGTGAAAGGGTACCAATCTTGTCGGGGATTGAGAACCCTTCGCGACAATGTGCAAAGTTTCAGGGGGATTTCCAAAATGTTGAAAGGAATTCGAAACATGTCAAGCTTGGTTTTGAGAATCTCTGCCGGAGTTTGAGAGATTTGGACGTGAAAGGGTACCAATCTTGTCGGGGATTGGGAACCCTTCGCGAGAATGTCCGAAGTTTCAGCGGGATTTCCAAAATGTTGAAAGTCACTGGAAACATGTCAACCTTGGTTTTGAGAATCTCTCCCGGAGTTTGAGAGATTTGGACGTGAAAGGGTACCAATCTTGCAGGGGATTGGGAACCCTTCGTGAGAATGTCCAAAGTTTCAGCGGGATTTCCAAAATGTTGAAAGGAACTGGAAACATGTCAAGCTTGGTTTTGAGAATCTCTCCCGGAGTTTGAGAGATTTGGACGTGAAAGGGCACTAGTCTTGTCGGGGATTGGGAACCCTTCGCGAGAATGTCCAAAGTTTCAGGGGGATTTCCAAAATGTTGAAAGGAACTCGAAACATGTCAACCTTGGTTTTGAGAATCTCTCCCAGGGTTTGAGAGATTTGGACGTGAAAGGGCACCAGTCTTGTCGGGGATTGGGAACCCTTCGCGAGAATGTCCAAAGTTTCAGCGGGATATCCAAAATGTTGAAAGGAACTGGAAACATGTCAACCTTGGTTTTGAGAATCTCTCCCGGAGTTTGAGAGATTTGGACGTGAAAGGGCACCAGTCTTGTCGGGGATTGGGAACCCTTCACCAGAATGTCCAAAGTTTCAGCGGGATTTCCAAAATGTTGAAAGGAACTCGAAACATGTCAACCTTGGTTTTGAGAATCTCTCCCGGACTTTGAGAGATTTGGACGTGAAAGGGTACCAATCTTGTCGGGGATTGGGAACCCTTCGCGAGAATGTCCAAAGTTTCAGCGGGATTTCCAAAATGTTGAAAGGAACTCGAAACATGTCAATCTTGGTTTTGAGAATCTCTCCCGGACTTTGAGAGATTTGGACGTGAAAGGGTACCAATCTTGTCGGGGATTGGGAACCCTTCGCCAGAATGTCCAAAGTTTCAGCGGGATTTCCAAAATGTTGAAAGGAACTCGAAACATGTCAACCTTGGTTTTGAGAATCTCTCCCGGAGTTTGAGAGATTTGGACGTGAAAGGGTACCAATCTTGTCGGGGATTGGGAACCCTTCGCCAGAATGTCCAAAGTTTCAGCGGGATTTCCAAAATGGTGAAAGGAACTCGAAACATGTCAACCTTGGTTTTGAGAATCTCTCCCGGAGTTTGAGAGATTTGGACGTGAAAGGGTACCAATCTTGTCGGGGATTGGGAACCCTTCGCGAGAATGTCCAAAGTTTCAGCGGGATTTCCAAAATGTTGAAAGGAACTCGAAACATGTCAACCTTTGTTTTGAGAATCTCTCCCGGAGTTTGAGAGATTTGGACGTGAAAGGGTACCAATCTTGCAGGGGATTGGGAACCCTTCGCGAGAATGTCCGAAGTTTCAGGGGGATTTCCAAAATGTTGAAAGTCACTGGAAACATGTCAACCTTGGTTTTGAGAATCTCTCCCGGAGTTTGAGAGATTTGGACGTGAAAGGGTACCAATCTTGCAGGGGATTGGGAACCCTTCGTGAGAATGTCCAAAGTTTCAGCGGGATTTCCAAAATGTTGAAAGGAACTGGAAACATGTCAACCTTTGTTTTGAGAATCTCTCCCGGAGTTTGAGAGATTTGGACGTGAAAGGGTACCAGTCTTGCCGGGGATTGGGAACCCTTCGCCAGAATGTCCAAAGTTTCAGCGGGATTTCCAAAATGTTGAAAGGAACTGGAAACATGTCAAGCTTGGTTTTGAGAATCTCTCCCGGAGTTTGAGAGATTTGGACGTGAAAGGGCACTAGTCTTGTCGGGGATTGGGAACCCTTCGCGAGAATGTCCAAAGTTTCAGGGGGATTTCCAAAATGTTGAAAGGAACTGGAAACATGTCAACCTTGGTTTTGAGAATCTCTCCCAGGGTTTGAGAGATTTGGACGTGAAAGGGCACCAGTCTTGTCGGGGATTGGGAACCCTTCGCGAGAATGTCCAAAGTTTCAGCGGGATATCCAAAATGTTGAAAGGAACTGGAAACATGTCAACCTTGGTTTTGAGAATCTCTCCCGGAGTTTGAGAGATTTGGACGTGAAAGGGCACCAGTCTTGTCGGGGATTGGGAACCCTTCGCCAGAATGTCCAAAGTTTCAGCGGGATTTCCAAAATGTTGAAAGGAACTCGAAACATGTCAACCTTGGTTTTGAGAATCTCTCCCGGAGTTTGAGAGATTTGGACGTGAAAGGGTACCAATCTTGTCGGGGATTGGGAACCCTTCGTGAGAATGTCCAAAGTTTCAGCGGGATTTCCAAAATGTTGAAAGGAACTCGAAACATGTCAATCTTGGTTTTGAGAATCTCTCCCGGACTTTGAGAGATTTGGACGTGAAAGGGTACCAATCTTGTCGGGGATTGGGAACCCTTCGCCAGAATGTCCAAAGTTTCAGCGGGATTTCCAAAATGTTGAAAGGAACTCGAAACATGTCAACCTTGGTTTTGAGAATCTCTCCCGGAGTTTGAGAGATTTGGACGTGAAAGGGTACCAATCTTGTCGGGGATTGGGAACCCTTCGCCAGAATGTCCAAAGTTTCAGCGGGATTTCCAAAATGGTGAAAGGAACTCGAAACATGTCACCCTTGGTTTTGAGAATCTCTCCCGGAGTTTGAGAGATTTGGACGTGAAAGGGTACCAGTCTTGCCGGGGATTGGGAACCCTTCGCGAGAATGTCCAAAGTTTCAGCGGGATTTCCAAAATGTTGAAAGGAACTGGAAACACGTCAACCTTGGTTTTGAGAATCTCTCCCGGAGTTTGAGAGATTTGGACGTGAAAGGGTACCAATCTTGCAGGGGATTGGGAACCCTTCGCGAGAATGTCCAAAGTTTCAGCGGGATTTCCAAAATGTTGAAAGGAACTCGAAACATGTCAACCTTTGTTTTGAGAATCTCTCCCGGAGTTTGAGAGATTTGGACGTGAAAGGGCACTAGTCTTGTCGGGGATTGGGAACCCTTCGCCAGAATGTCCAAAGTTTCAGCGGGATTTCCAAAATGTTGAAAGGAACTGGAAACATGTCAACCTTGGTTTTGAGAATCTCTCCCGGAGTTTGAGAGATTTGGACGTGAAAGGGCACTAGTCTTGTCGGGGATTGGGAACCCTTCGCCAGAATGTCCAAAGTTTCAGCGGGATTTCCAAAATGTTGAAAGGAACTCGAAACATGTCAACCTTGGTTTTTAGAATCTCTCCCGGAGTTTGAGAGATTTGGAAGTGAAAGGGTACCAATCTTGTCGGGGATTGGGAACCCTTCGCGAGAATGTCCAAAGTTTCAGCGGGATTTCCAAAATGTTGAAAGGAACTCGAAACATGTCAACCTTGGTTTTGAGAATCTCTCCCGGAGTTTGAGAGATTTGGACGTGAAAGGGTACCAATCTTGCAGGGGATTGGGAAGCCTTCGCGAGAATGTCCAAAGTTTCAGCGGGATTTCCAAAATGTTGAAAGGAACTCGAAACATGTCAACCTTGGTTTTGAGAATCTCTCCCGGAGTTTGAGAGATTTGGATGTGAAAGGGCACCAGTCTTGTCGGGGATTGGGAACCCTTCGCGAGAATGTCCAAAGTTTCAGCGGGATTTCCAAAATGTTGAAAGGAACTCGAAACATGTCAACCTTGGTTTTGAGAATCTCTCCCGGAGTTTGAGACATTTGGACGTGAAAGGGTACCAATCTTGTCGGGGATTGGGAACCCTTCGCGACAATGTCCAAATTTTCAGCGGGATTTCCAAAATGTTGAAAGGAACTGGAAACATGTCAACCTTGGTTTTGAGAATCTCTCCCGGAGTTTGAGAGATTTGGACGTGAAAGGGTACCAATCTTGTCGGGGATCGGGAACCCTTCGCCAGAATGTCCAAAGTTTCAGCGGGATTTCCAAAATGTTGAAAGGAACTGGAAACATGTCAACCTTGGTTTTGAGAATCTCTCCCGGACTTTGAGACATTTGGACGTGAAAGGGTACCAATCTTGTCGGGGATTGGGAACCCTTCGCCAGAATGTCCAAAGTTTCAGCGGGATTTCCAAAATGTTGAAAGGAACTCGAAACATGTCAACCTTGGTTTTGAGAATCTCTCCCGGACTTTGAGAGATTTGGACGTGAAAGGGCACCAGTCTTGTCGGGGATTGGGAACCCTTCGCGAGAATGTCCAAAGTTTCAGCGGGATTTCCAAAATGTTGAAAGGAACTCGAAACACGTCAACCTTGGTTTTGAGATTCTCTCCCGGAGTTTGAGAGATTTGGACGTGAAAGGGTACCAATCTTGTCGGGGATTGGGAACCCTTCGCCAGAATGTCCAAAGTTTCAGCGGGATTTCCAAAATGTTGAAAGGAACTCAAAACATGTCAACCTTGGTTTTGAGAATCTCTCCCGGAGTTTGAGAGATTTGGACGTGAAAGGGTACCAATCTTGTCGGGGATTGCAACCCTTTGCCAGAATGTCCAAAGTTTCAGCGGGATTTCCAAAATGTTGAAAGGAACTCGAAACATGTCAACCTTGCTTTTGAGATTCTCTCCCGGAGTTTGAGAGATTTGGACGTGAAAGGGTACCAATCTTGTCGGGGATTGGGAACCCTTCGCCAGAATGTCCAAAGTTTCAGGGGGATTTCCAAAATGTTGAAAGGAACTCGAAACATGTCAACCTTGGTTTTGAGAATCTCTCCCGGAGTTTGAGAGATTTGGACGTGAAAGGGTACCAATCTTGTCGGGGATTGGGAACCCTTCGCCAGAATGTCCAAAGTTTCAGCGGGATTTCCAAAATGGTGAAAGGAACTCGAAACATGTCAACCTTGGTTTTGAGAATCTCTCCCGGAGTTTGAGAGATTTGGACGTGAAAGGGTACCAATCTTGTCGGGGATTGGGAACCCTTCGCCAGAATGTACAAAGTTTCAGCGGGATTTCCAAAATGTTGAAAGGAACTGGAAACATGTCAACCTTGCTTTTGAGAATCTCTCCCGGACTTTGAGAGATTTGGACGTGAAAGGGCACCAGTCTTGTCGGGGATTGGGAACCCTTCGCGAGAATGTCCAAAGTTTCAGCGGGATTTCCAAAATGTTGAAAGGAATTCGAAACATGTCAACCTCGGTTTTGAGAATCTCTGCCGGAGTTTGAGAGATTTGGACGTGAAAGGGTACCAACCTTGTCGGGGATTGGGAACCCTTCGCGAGAATGTCCAAAGTTTCAGCGGGATTTCCAAAATGTTGAAAGGAACTCGAAACATGTCACCCTTGGTTTTGAGAATCTCTCCCGGAGTTTGAGAGATTTGGACGTGAAAGGGTACCAGTCTTGTCGGGGATTGGGAACCCTTTGCCAGAATGTCCAAAGTTTCAGCGGGATTTCCAAAATGTTGAAAGGAACTCGAAACATGTCAACCTTGGTTTTGAGAATCTCTCCCGGAGTTTGAGAGATTTGGACGTGAAAGGGCACCAGTCTTGTCGGGGATTGGGAACCCTTCGCGAGAATGTCCAAAGTTTCAGCAAGATTTCCAAAATGTTGAAAGGAACTCGAAACATGTCAACCTTGGTTTTGAGAATCTCTCCCGGAGTTTGAGAGATTTGGACGTGAAAGGGTACCAATCTTGTCGGGGATCAGGAACCCTTCGCGAGAATGTCCAAAGTTTCAGCGGGATTTCCAAAATGTTGAAAGGAACTCGAAACATGTCAACCTTGGTTTTGAGAATCTCTCCCGGAGTTTGAGAGATTTGGACGTGAAAGGGTACCAATCTTGTCGGGGATTGGGAACCCTTCGCCAGAATGTCCAAAGTTTCAGCGGGATTTCCAAAATGTTGAAAGGAACTCGAAACATGTCAACCTTGGTTTTGAGAATCTCTGCCGGAGTTTGAGAGATTTGGACGTGAAAGGGTACCAATCTTGTCGGGGATTGGGAACCCTTCGCGAGAATGTCCAAAGTTTCAGCGGGATTTCCTAAATGTTGAAAGGAACTCGAAACATGTCAACCTTGCTTTTGAGAATCTCTCCCGGAGTTTGAGAGATTTGGACGTGAAAGGGTACCAATCTTGTCGGGGATTGGGAACCCTTCGCCAGAATGTCCAAAGTTTCAGGGGGATTTCCAAAATGTTGAAAGGAACTCGAAACATGTCAACCTTGGTTTTGAGAATCTCTCCCGGAGTTTGAGACATTTGGACGTGAAAGGGTACCAATCTTGTCGGGGATTGGGAACCCTTCGCGAGAATGTCCAAAGTTTCAGCGGGATTTCCAAAATGTTGAAAGGAACTCGAAACATGTCAACCTTGGTTTTGAGAATCTCTCCCGGAGTTTGAGACATTTGGACGTGAAAGGGTACCAATCTTGTCGGGGATTGGGAACCCTTCGCGAGAATGTCCAAAGTTTCAGCGGGATTTCCAAAATGTTGAAAGGAACTCGAAACATGTCAACCTTGGTTTTGAGAATCTCTCCCGGAGTTTGAGAGATTTGGACGTGAAAGGGTACCAATCTTGTCGGGGATTGGGAACCCTTCGCGAGAATGTCCAAAGTTTCAGCGGGATTTCCAAAATGTTGAAAGGAACTCGAAACATGTCAACCTTGGTTTTGAGAATCTCTCCCGGAGTTTGAGAGATTTGGACGTGAAAGGGTACCAATCTTGTCGGGGATTGGGAACCCTTCGCCAGAATGTCCAAAGTTTCAGCGGGATTTCCAAAATGTTGAAAGGAACTCGAAACATGTCAACCTTGGTTTTGAGAATCTCTGCCGGAGTTTGAGAGATTTGGACGTGAAAGGGTACCAATCTTGTCGGGGATTGGGAACCCTTCGCGAGAATGTCCAAAGTTTCAGCGGGATTTCCTAAATGTTGAAAGGAACTCGAAACATGTCAACCTTGCTTTTGAGAATCTCTCCCGGAGTTTGAGAGATTTGGACGTGAAAGGGTACCAATCTTGTCGGGGATTGGGAACCCTTCGCGAGAATGTCCAAAGTTTCAGCGGGATTTCCAAAATGTTGAAAGGAACTTGAAACATGTCAACCTTGGTTTTGAGAATCTCTCCCGGACTTTGAGAGATTTGGACGTGAAAGGGTACCAGTCTTGTTGGGGATTGGGAACCCTTCGCCAGAATGTCCAAAGTTTCAGTGGGATTTCCAAAATGTTGAAAGGAACTCGAAACATGTCAACCTTGGTTTTGAGAATCTCTCCCGGAGTTTGAGAGATTTGGACGTGAAAGGGTACCAATCTTGTCGGGGATTGGGAACCCTTCGCCAGAATGTACAAAGTTTCAGCGGGATTTCCAAAATGTTGAAAGGAACTCGAACCATGTCAACCTTGGTTTTGAGAATCTCTCCCGGAGTTTGAGAGATTTGGACGTGAAAGGGTACCAATCTTGTCGGGGATTGGGAACCCTTCGCCAGAATGTCCAAAGTTTCAGCGGGATTTCCAAAATGTTGAAAGGAACTCGAAACATGTCAACCTTGGTTTTGAGAATCTCTGCCGGAGTTTGAGAGATTTGGACGTGAAAGGGTACCAATCTTGTCGGGGATTGGGAACCCTTCGCGAGAATGTCCAAAGTTTCAGCGGGATTTCCTAAATGTTGAAAGGAACTCGAAACATGTCAACCTTGCTTTTGAGAATCTCTCCCGGAGTTTGAGAGATTTGGACGTGAAAGGGTACCAATCTTGTCGGGGATTGGGAACCCTTCGCCAGAATGTCCAAAGTTTCAGGGGGATTTCCAAAATGTTGAAAGGAACTCGAAACATGTCAACCTTGGTTTTGAGAATCTCTCCCGGAGTTTGAGACATTTGGATGTGAAAGGGTACCAATCTTGTCGGGGATTGGGAACCCTTCGCGAGAATGTCCAAAGTTTCAGCGGGATTTCCAAAATGTTGAAAGGAACTCGAAACATGTCAACCTTGGTTTTGAGAATCTCTCCCGGAGTTTGAGAGATTTGGACGTGAAAGGGTACCAATCTTGTCGGGGATTGGGAACCCTTTGCCAGAATGTCCAAAGCTTCAGCGGGATTTCCAAAATGTTGAAAGGAACTCGAAACATGTCAACCTTGGTTTTGAGAATCTCTCCCGGAGTTTGAGAGATTTGGACGTGAAAGTGTACCAATCTTGTCGGGGATTGGGAACCCTTCGCGAGAATGTCCAAAGTTTCAGCGGGATTTCCAAAATGTTGAAAGGAACTTGAAACATGTCAACCTTGGTTTTGAGAATCTCTCCCGGACTTTGAGAGATTTGGACGTGAAAGGGTACCAGTCTTGTTGGGGATTGGGAACCCTTCGCCAGAATGTCCAAAGTTTCAGTGGGATTTCCAAAATGTTGAAAGGAACTCGAAACATGTCAACCTTGGTTTTGAGAATCTCTCCCGGAGTTTGAGAGATTTGGACGTGAAAGGGTACCAATCTTGTCGGGGATTGGGAACCCTTCGCCAGAATGTACAAAGTTTCAGCGGGATTTCCAAAATGTTGAAAGGAACTCGAACCATGTCAACCTTGGTTTTGAGAATCTCTCCCGGAGTTTGAGAGATTTGGACGTGAAAGGGTACCAATCTTGTCGGGGATTGGGAACCCTTCGCCAGAATGTACAAAGTTTCAGCGGGATTTCCAAAATGTTGAAAGGAACTTGAAACATGTCAACCTTGGTTTTTAGAATCTCTCCCGGAGTTTGAGAGTTTTGGACGTGAAAGGGTACCAATCTTGTCGGGGATTGGGAACCCTTCGCGAGAATGTCCAAAGTTTCAGCAGGATTTCCAAAATGTTGAAAGGAACTGGAAACATGTCAACCTTGGTTTTGAGAATCTCTCCCGGAGTTTGAGAGATTTGGACGTGAAAGGGTACCAATCTTGCAGGGGATTGGGAACCCTTCGCGAGAATGTCCAAAGTTTCAGCGGGATTTCCAAAATGTTGAAAGGAACTGGAAACATGTCAACCTTTGTTTTGAGAATCTCTCCCGGAGTTTGAGAGATTTGGACGTGAAAGGGTACCAGTCTTGTCGGGGATTGGGAACCCTTTGCCAGAATGTCCAAAGTTTCAGCGGGATTTCCAAAATGTTGAAAGGAACTCGAAACATGTCAACCTTGCTTTTGAGATTCTCTCCCGGAGTTTGAGAGATTTGGACGTGAAAGGGTACCAATCTTGTCGGGGATTGGGAACCCTTCGCCAGAATGTCCAAAGTTTCAGCGGGATTTCCAAAATGTTGAAAGGAACTCGAAACATGTCAACCTTGGTTTTGAGAATCTCTCCCGGAGTTTGAGAGATTTGGACGTGAAAGGGTACCAATCTTGTCGGGGATTGGGAACCCTTCGCCAGAATGTCCAAAGTTTCAGCGGGATTTCCAAAATGGTGAAAGGAACTCGAAACATGTCAACCTTGGTTTTGAGAATCTCTCCCGGAGTTTGAGAGATTTGGACGTGAAAGGGTACCAATCTTGTCGGGGATTGGGAACCCTTCGCCAGAATGTACAAAGTTTCAGCGGGATTTCCAAAATGTTGAAAGGAATTCGAAACATGTCAACCTTGGTTTTGAGAATCTCTGCCGGAGTTTGAGAGATTTGGACGTGAAAGGGCACCAGTCTTGTCGGGGATTGGGAACCCTTCGCGAGAATGTCCAAAGTTTCAGCGGGATTTCCAAAATGTTGAAAGGAATTCGAAACATGTCAAGCTTGGTTTTGAGAATCTCTGCCGGAGTTTGAGAGATTTGGACGTGAAAGGGTACCAACCTTCTCGGGGATTGGGAACCCTTCGCGAGAATGTCCAAAGTTTCAGCGGGATTTCCAAAATGTTGAAAGGAACTCGAAACATGTCACCCTTGGTTTTGAGAATCTCTCCCGGAGTTTGAGAGATTTGGACGTGAAAGGGTACCAGTCTTGTCGGGGATTGGGAACCCTTTGCCAGAATGTCCAAAGTTTCAGCGGGATTTCCAAAATGTTGAAAGGAACTCGAAACATGTCAACCTTGGTTTTGAGAATCTCTCCCGGAGTTTGAGAGATTTGGACGTGAAAGGGCACCAGTCTTGTCGGGGATTGGGAACCCTTCGCGAGAATGTCCAAAGTTTCAGCAAGATTTCCAAAATGTTGAAAGGAACTCGAAACATGTCAACCTTGGTTTTGAGAATCTCTCCCGGAGTTTGAGAGATTTGGACGTGAAAGGGTACCAATCTTGTCGGGGATCAGGAACCCTTCGCGACAATGTCCAAAGTTTCAGCGGGATTTCCAAAATGTTGAGAGGAACTCGAAACATGTCAACCTTGGTTTTGAGAATCTCTGCCGGAGTTTGAGAGATTTGGACGTGAAAGGGTACCAATCTTGTCGGGGATTGGGAACCCTTCGCGAGAATGTCCAAAGTTTCAGCGGGATTTCCTAAATGTTGAAAGGAACTCGAAACATGTCAACCTTGCTTTTGAGAATCTCTCCCGGAGTTTGAGAGATTTGGACGTGAAAGGGTACCAATCTTGTCGGGGATTGGGAACCCTTCGCCAGAATGTCCAAAGTTTCAGGGGGATTTCCAAAATGTTGAAAGGAACTCGAAACATGTCAACCTTGGTTTTGAGAATCTCTCCCGGAGTTTGAGACATTTGGACGTGAAAGGGTACCAATCTTGTCGGGGATTGGGAACCCTTCGCCAGAATGTCCAAAGTTTCAGCGGGATTTCCAAAATGTTGAAAGGAACTCGAAACATGTCAACCTTGGTTTTGAGAATCTCTCCCGGAGTTTGAGAGATTTGGACGTGAAAGGGTACCAACCTTGTCGGGGATTGGGAACCCTTCGCCAGAATGTCCAAAGTTTCAGCGGGATTTCCAAAATGGTGAAAGGAACTCGAAACATGTCACCCTTGGTTTTGAGAATCTCTCCCGGAGTTTGAGAGATTTGGACGTGAAAGGGTACCAATCTTGTCGGGGATTGGGAACCCTTCGCCAGAATGTACAAAGTTTCAGCGGGATTTCCAAAATGTTGAAAGGAACTGGAAACATGTCAACCTTGCTTTTGAGAATCTCTCCCGGACTTTGAGAGATTTGGACGTGAAAGGGCACCAGTCTTGTCGGGGATTGGGAACCCTTCGCGAGAATGTCCAAAGTTTCAGCGGGATTTCCAAAATGTTGAAAGGAATTCGAAACATGTCAACCTCGGTTTTGAGAATCTCTGCCGGAGTTTGAGAGATTTGGACGTGAAAGGGTACCAACCTTGTCGGGGATTGGGAACCCTTCGCGAGAATGTCCAAAGTTTCAGCGGGATTTCCAAAATGTTGAAAGGAACTCGAAACATGTCACCCTTGGTTTTGAGAATCTCTCCCGGAGTTTGAGAGATTTGGACGTGAAAGGGTACCAGTCTTGTCGGGGATTGGGAACCCTTTGCCAGAATGTCCAAAGTTTCAGCGGGATTTCCAAAATGTTGAAAGGAACTCGAAACATGTCAACCTTGGTTTTGAGAATCTCTCCCGGAGTTTGAGAGATTTGGACGTGAAAGGGCACCAGTCTTGTCGGGGATTGGGAACCCTTCGCGAGAATGTCCAAAGTTTCAGCAAGATTTCCAAAATGTTGAAAGGAACTCGAAACATGTCAACCTTGGTTTTGAGAATCTCTCCCGGAGTTTGAGAGATTTGGACGTGAAAGGGTACCAATCTTGTCGGGGATCAGGAACCCTTCGCGAGAATGTCCAAAGTTTCAGCGGGATTTCCAAAATGTTGAAAGGAACTCGAAACATGTCAACCTTGGTTTTGAGAATCTCTCCCGGAGTTTGAGAGATTTGGACGTGAAAGGGTACCAATCTTGTCGGGGATTGGGAACCCTTCGCCAGAATGTCCAAAGTTTCAGCGGGATTTCCAAAATGTTGAAAGGAACTCGAAACATGTCAACCTTGGTTTTGAGAATCTCTGCCGGAGTTTGAGAGATTTGGACGTGAAAGGGTACCAATCTTGTCGGGGATTGGGAACCCTTCGCGAGAATGTCCAAAGTTTCAGCGGGATTTCCTAAATGTTGAAAGGAACTCGAAACATGTCAACCTTGCTTTTGAGAATCTCTCCCGGAGTTTGAGAGATTTGGACGTGAAAGGGTACCAATCTTGTCGGGGATTGGGAACCCTTCGCCAGAATGTCCAAAGTTTCAGGGGGATTTCCAAAATGTTGAAAGGAACTCGAAACATGTCAACCTTGGTTTTGAGAATCTCTCCCGGAGTTTGAGACATTTGGACGTGAAAGGGTACCAATCTTGTCGGGGATTGGGAACCCTTCGCGAGAATGTCCAAAGTTTCAGCGGGATTTCCAAAATGTTGAAAGGAACTCGAAACATGTCAACCTTGGTTTTGAGAATCTCTCCCGGAGTTTGAGAGATTTGGACGTGAAAGGGTACCAATCTTGTCGGGGATTGGGAACCCTTTGCCAGAATGTCCAAAGCTTCAGCGGGATTTCCAAAATGTTGAAAGGAACTCGAAACATGTCAACCTTGGTTTTGAGAATCTCTCCCGGAGTTTGAGAGATTTGGACGTGAAAGGGTACCAATCTTGTCGGGGATTGGGAACCCTTCGCGAGAATGTCCAAAGTTTCAGCGGGATTTCCAAAATGTTGAAAGGAACTTGAAACATGTCAACCTTGGTTTTGAGAATCTCTCCCGGACTTTGAGAGATTTGGACGTGAAAGGGTACCAGTCTTGTTGGGGATTGGGAACCCTTCGCCAGAATGTCCAAAGTTTCAGTGGGATTTCCAAAATGTTGAAAGGAACTCGAAACATGTCAACCTTGGTTTTGAGAATCTCTCCCGGAGTTTGAGAGATTTGGACGTGAAAGGGTACCAATCTTGTCGGGGATTGGGAACCCTTCGCCAGAATGTACAAAGTTTCAGCGGGATTTCCAAAATGTTGAAAGGAACTCGAACCATGTCAACCTTGGTTTTGAGAATCTCTCCCGGAGTTTGAGAGATTTGGACGTGAAAGGGTACCAATCTTGTCGGGGATTGGGAACCCTTCGCGAGAATGTCCAAAGTTTCAGCGGGATTTCCAAAATGTTGAAAGGAACTCGAAACATGTCAACCTTGGTTTTTAGAATCTCTCCCGGAGTTTGAGAGTTTTGGACGTGAAAGGGTACCAATCTTGTCGGGGATTGGGAACCCTTCGCGAGAATGTCCAAAGTTTCAGCGGGATTTCCAAAATGTTGAAAGGAACTGGAAACATGTCAACCTTGGTTTTGAGAATCTCTCCCGGAGTTTGAGAGATTTGGACGTGAAAGGGTACCAATCTTGCAGGGGATTGGGAACCCTTCGCGAGAATGTCCGAAGTTTCAGCGGGATTTCCAAAATGTTGAAAGGAACTGGAAACATGTCAACCTTTGTTTTGAGAATCTCTCCCGGAGTTTGAGAGATTTGGACGTGAAAGGGTACCAGTCTTGTCGGGGATTGGGAACCCTTTGCCAGAATGTCCAAAGTTTCAGCGGGATTTCCAAAATGTTGAAAGGAACTCGAAACATGTCAACCTTGCTTTTGAGATTCTCTCCCGGAGTTTGAGAGATTTGGACGTGAAAGGGTACCAATCTTGTCGGGGATTGGGAACCCTTCGCCAGAATGTCCAAAGTTTCAGCGGGATTTCCAAAATGTTGAAAGGAACTCGAAACATGTCAACCTTGGTTTTGAGAATCTCTCCCGGAGTTTGAGAGATTTGGACGTGAAAGGGTACCAATCTTGTCGGGGATTGGGAACCCTTCGCCAGAATGTCCAAAGTTTCAGCGGGATTTCCAAAATGGTGAAAGGAACTCGAAACATGTCAACCTTGGTTTTGAGAATCTCTCTCGGAGTTTGAGAGATTTGGACGTGAAAGGGTACCAATCTTGTCGGGGATTGGGAACCCTTCGCCAGAATGTACAAAGTTTCAGCGGGATTTCCAAAATGTTGAAAGGAATTCGAAACATGTCAACCTTGGTTTTGAGAATCTCTGCCGGAGTTTGAGAGATTTGGACGTGAAAGGGCACCAGTCTTGTCGGGGATTGGGAACCCTTCGCGAGAATGTCCAAAGTTTCAGCGGGATTTCCAAAATGTTGAAAGGAATTCGAAACATGTCAAGCTTGGTTTTGAGAATCTCTGCCGGAGTTTGAGAGATTTGGACGTGAAAGGGTACCAACCTTGTCGGGGATTGGGAACCCTTCGCGAGAATGTCCAAAGTTTCAGCGGGATTTCCAAAATGTTGAAAGGAACTCGAAACATGTCACCCTTGGTTTTGAGAATCTCTCCCGGAGTTTGAGAGATTTGGACGTGAAAGGGTACCAGTCTTGTCGGGGATTGGGAACCCTTTGCCAGAATGTCCAAAGTTTCAGCGGGATTTCCAAAATGTTGAAAGGAACTCGAAACATGTCAACCTTGGTTTTGAGAATCTCTCCCGGAGTTTGAGAGATTTGGACGTGAAAGGGCACCAGTCTTGTCGGGGATTGGGAACCCTTCGCGAGAATGTCCAAAGTTTCAGCAAGATTTCCAAAATGTTGAAAGGAACTCGAAACATGTCAACCTTGGTTTTGAGAATCTCTCCCGGAGTTTGAGAGATTTGGACGTGAAAGGGTACCAATCTTGTCGGGGATCAGGAACCCTTCGCGACAATGTCCAAAGTTTCAGCGGGATTTCCAAAATGTTGAAAGGAACTCGAAACATGTCAACCTTGGTTTTGAGAATCTCTCCCGGAGTTTGAGAGATTTGGACGTGAAAGGGTACCAGTCTTGTCGGGGATTGGGAACCCTTGGCCAGAATGTCCAAAGTTTCAGCGGGATTTCCAAAATGTTGAGAGGAACTCGAAACATGTCAACCTTGGTTTTGAGAATCTCTGCCGGAGTTTGAGAGATTTGGACGTGAAAGGGTACCAATCTTGTCGGGGATTGGGAACCCTTCGCGAGAATGTCCAAAGTTTCAGCGGGATTTCCTAAATGTTGAAAGGAACTCGAAACATGTCAACCTTGGTTTTGAGAATCTCTCCCGGAGTTTGAGAGATTTGGACGTGAAAGGGTACCAATCTTGTCGGGGATTGGGAACCCTTCGCCAGAATGTCCAAAGTTTCAGGGGGATTTCCAAAATGTTGAAAGGAACTCGAAACATGTCAACCTTGGTTTTGAGAATCTCTCCCGGAGTTTGAGACATTTGGACGTGAAAGGGTACCAATCTTGTCGGGGATTGGGAACCCTTCGCCAGAATGTCCAAAGTTTCAGCGGGATTTCCAAAATGTTGAAAGGAACTCGAAACATGTCAACCTTGGTTTTGAGAATCTCTCCTGGAGTTTGAGAGATTTGGACGTGAAAGGGTACCAACCTTGTCGGGGATTGGGAACCCTTCGCGAGAATGTCCAAAGTTTCAGCGGGATTTCCAAAATGTTGAAAGGAACTCGAAACATGTCACCCTTGGTTTTGAGAATCTCTCCCGGAGTTTGAGAGATTTGGACGTGAAAGGGTACCAATCTTGTCGGGGATTGGGAACCCTTTGCCAGAATGTCCAAAGCTTCAGCGGGATTTCCAAAATGTTGAAAGGAACTCAAAACATGTCAACCTTGGTTTTGAGAATCTCTCCCGGAGTTTGAGACATTTGGACGTGAAAGGGTACCAATCTTGTCGGGGATTGGGAACCCTTCGCGAGAATGTCCAAAGTTTCAGCGGGATTTCCAAAATGTTGAAAGGAACTCGAAACATGTCAACCTTGGTTTTGAGAATCTCTCCCGGAGTTTGAGAGATTTGGACGTGAAAGGGTACCAATCTTGTCGGGGATTGGGAACCCTTCACCAGAATGTCCAAAGTTTCAGCGGGATTTCCAAAATGTTGAAAGGAACTCGAAACATGTCAACCTTGGTTTTGAGAATCTCTCCCGGAGTTTGAGAGATTTGGACGTGAAAGGGTACCAATCTTGTCGGGGATTGGGAACCCTTCGCGAGAATGTCCAAAGTTTCAGCGGGATTTCCAAAATGTTGAGAGGAACTCAAAACATGTCGACCTTGCTTTTGAGAATCTCTGCCGGAGTTTGAGAGATTTGGACGTGAAAGGGTACCAATCTTGTCGGGGATTGGGAACCCTTCGCGAGAATGTCCAAAGTTTCAGCGGGATTTCCAAAATGTTGAAAGGAACTCGAAACATGTCAACCTTGGTTTTGAGAATCTCTCCCGGAGTTTGAGAGATTTGGACGTGAAAGGGTACCAATATTGTCGGGGATTGGGAACCCTTCGCGAGAATGTCCAAAGTTTCAGCGGGATTTCCAAAATGTTGAAAGGAACTCGAAACATGTCAACCTTGGTTTTGAGAATCTCTCCCGGAGTTTGAGAGATTTGGACGTGAAAGGGTACCAATCTTGTCGGGGATTGGGAACCCTTCACCAGAATGTCCAAAGTTTCAGCGGGATTTCCAAAATGTTGAAAGGAACTCGAAACATGTCAACCTTGGTTTTGAGAATCTCTCCCGGAGTTTGAGAGATTTGGACGTGAAAGGGTACCAGTCTTGTCGGGGATTGGGAACCCTTCGCCAGAATGTCCAAAGTTTCAGCGGGATTTCCAAAATGTTGAAAGAAATTGGAAACATGTCAACCTTGGTTTTGAGAATCTCTCCCGGACTTTGAGAGATTTGGACGTGAAAGGGTACCAATCTTGCAGGGGATTGGGAACCCTTCGCGAGAATGTCCAAAGTTTCAGCGGGATTTCCAAAATGTTGAAAGGAACTCGAACCATGTCAACCTTGGTTTTGAGAATCTCTCCCGGACTTTGAGAGATTTGGACGTGAAAGGGTACCAATCTCGTCGGGGATTGGGAACCCTTCGCGAGAATGTCCAAAGTTTCAGCGGGATTTCCAAAATGTTGAAAGGAACTCGAAACATGTCAACCTTGGTTTTGAGAATCTCTCCCGGAGTTTGAGAGATTTGGACGTGAAAGGGTTCCAATCTTGTCGGGGATTGGGAACCCTTCGCCAGAATGTCCAAAGTTTCAGCGGGATTTCCAAAATGTTGAAAGGAACTCGAAACATGTCGACCTTGGTTTTGAGAATCTCTCCCGGAGTTTGAGAGATTTGGACGTGAAAGGGTACCAATCTTGTCGGGGATTGGGAACCCTTCACCAGAATGTCCAAAGTTTCAGCGGGATTTCCAAAATGTTGAAAGGAACTGGAAACATGTCAACCTTGGTTTTGAGAATCTCTCCCGGAGTTTGAGAGATTTGGACGTGAAAGGGTACCAAACTTGCAGGGGATTGGGAACCCTTCGCCAGAATGTTCAAAGTTTCAGCGGGATTTCCAAAATGTAGAAAGGAACTTGAAACATGTCAACCTTGGTTTTGAGAATCTCTCCCGGAGTTTGAGAGATTTGGATGTGAAAGGGTACCAATCTTGTCGGGGATTGGGAACCCTTCGCGACAATGTCCAAAGTTTCAGCGGGATTTCCAAAATGTTGAGAGGAACTCGAAACATGTCAACCTTGGTTTTGAGAATCTCTCCCGGAGTTTGAGAGATTTGGACGTGAAAGGGTACCAATCTTGTCGGGGATTGGGAACCCTTCGCCAGAATGTCCAAAGTTTCAGCGGGATTTCCAAAATGTTGAAAGGAACTCGAAACATGTCAACCTTGGTTTTGAGAATCTCTCCCGGACTTTGAGAGATTTGGACGTGAAAGGGTACCAATCTTCTCGGGGATTGGGAACCCTTAGCGAGAATTTCCAAAGTTTCAGCGGGATTTCCAAAATGTTGAAAGGAACTCGAAACATGTCAACCTTGGTTTTGAGAATCTCTCCCGGAGTTTGAGAGATTTGGACGTGAAAGGGTAGCAGTCTTGTCGGGGATTGGGAACCCTTCGCGAGAATGTCCAAAGTTTCAGCGGGATTTCCAAAATGTTGAAAGGAACTCAAAACATGTCAACCTTGGTTTTGAGAATCTCTCCCGGAGTTTGAGAGATTTGGACGTGAAAGGGCACCAGTCTTCTCGGGGATTGGGAACCCTTCGTGAGAATGTCCAAAGTTTCAGCGGGATTTCCAAAATGTTGAAAGGAACTCGAAACATGTCAACCTTGGTTTTGAGAATCTCTCCCGGAGTTTGAGAGATTTGGACATGAAAGCGTACCAGTCTTGCCGGGGATTGGGAACCCTTCGCCAGAATGTCCAAAGTTTCAGCGGGATTTCCAAAATGTTGAAAGGAACTCGAAACATGTCAACCTTGGTTTTGAGAATCTCTCCCGGAGTTTGAGAGATTTGGACGTGAAAGGGTACCAATCAGGTCGGGGATTGGGAACCCTTCGCGAGAATGTCCAAAGTTTCAGCGGGATTTCCAAAATGTTGAAAGGAACTCGAAACATGTCAACCTTGGTTTTGAGAATCTCTCCCGGAGTTTGAGAGATTTGGACGTGAAAGGGTACCAATCTTGTCGGGGATTGGGAACCCTTCGCGACAATGTCCAAAGTTTCACCGGGATTTCCAAAATGTTGAATGGAACTGGAAACATGTCAACCTTGGTTTTGAGAATCTCTCCCGGAGTTTGAGAGATTTGGACGTGAAAGGGTACCAATCTTGTCGGGGATTGGGAACCCTTCGCCAGAATGTCCAAAGTTTCAGCGGGATTTCCAAAATGTTGAAAGGAACTCGAAACATGTCAACCTTGGTTTTGAGAATCTCTCCCGGAGTTTGAGAGATTTGGACGTGAAAGGGTACCAATCTTGTCGGGGATTGGGAACCCTTCGCGACAATGTCCAAAGTTTCAGCGGGATTTCCAAAATGTTGAAAGGAACTCGAAACATGTCGACCTTGGTTTTGAGAATCTCTCCCGGAGTTTGAGAGATTTGGACGTGAAAGGGTACCAATCTTGTCGGGGATTGGGAACCCTTCGCCAGAATGTCCAAAGTTTCAGCGGGATTTCCAAAATGTTGAAAGGAACTCGAAACATGTCGACCTTGGTTTTGAGAATCTCTCCCGGAGTTTGAGAGATTTGGACGTGAAAGGGTACCAATCTTGTCGGGGATTGGGAACCCTTCGCCAGAATGTCCAAAGTTTCAGCGGGATTTCCAAAATGTTGAAAGGAACTCGAAACATGTCAACCTTGGTTTTGAGAATCTCTCCCGGAGTTTGAGAGATTTGGACGTTAAAGGGTACCAATCTTGTCGGGGATTGGGAACCCTTCGCGAGAATGTCCAAAGTTTCAGCGGGATTTCCAAAATGTTGAAAGGAACTCGAAACATGTCAACCTTGGTTTTGAGAATCTCTCCCGGAGTTTGAGAGATTTGGACGTGAAAGGGCACCAGTCTTGTCGGAGATTGGGAACCCTTCGCGAGAATGTCCAAAGTTTCAGCGGGATTTCTAAAATGTTGAAAGGAACTCGAAACATGTCAACCTTGGTTTTGAGAATCTCTCCCGGAGTTTGAGAGATTTGGACGTGAAAGGGTACCAATCTTGTCGAGGATTGGGAACCCTTCGCGAGAATGGACAAAGTTTCAGCGGGATTTCCAAAATGTTGAAAGGAACTCGAACCATGTCACCCTTGGTTTTGAGAATCTCTCCCGGACTTTGAGAGATTTGGACGTGAAAGGGTACCAATCTCGTCGGGGATTGGGAACCCTTCGCGAGAATGTCCCAAGTTTCAGCGGGATTTCCAAAATGTTGATAGGAACTCGAAACATGTCAACCTTGGTTTTGAGAATCTCTGCCGGAGTTTGAGAGATTTGGACGTGAAAGGGCACCAGTCTTGTCGGGGATTGGGAACCCTTCGCGAGAATGTCCAAAGTTTCAGCGGGATTTCCAAAATGTTGAAAGGAACTGGAAACATGTCAACCTTGGTTTTGAGAATCTCTCCCGGAGTTTGAGAGATTTGGACGTGAAAGGGTACCAATCTTGTCGGGGATTGGGAACCCTTCGCGAGAATGTCCAAAGTTTCAGCGGGATTTCTAAAATGTTGAAAGGAACTCGAAACATGTCAACCTTGGTTTTGAGAATCTCTCCCGGAGTTTGAGAGATTTGGACGTGAAAGGGTACCAATCTTGTCGAGGATTGGGAACCCTTCGCGAGAATGGACAAAGTTTCAGCGGGATTTCCAAAATGTTGAAAGGAACTCGAACCATGTCACCCTTGGTTTTGAGAATCTCTCCCGGACTTTGAGAGATTTGGACGTGAAAGGGTACCAATCTCGTCGGGGATTGGGAACCCTTCGCGAGAATGTCCCAAGTTTCAGCGGGATTTCCAAAATGTTGATAGGAACTCGAAACATGTCAACCTTGGTTTTGAGAATCTCTGCCGGAGTTTGAGAGATTTGGACGTGAAAGGGCACCAGTCTTGTCGGGGATTGGGAACCCTTCGCGAGAATGTCCAAAGTTTCAGCGGGATTTCCAAAATGTTGAAAGGAACTGGAAACATGTCAACCTTGGTTTTGAGAATCTCTCCCGGAGTTTGAGAGATTTGGACGTGAAAGGGTACCAATCTTGTCGGGGATTGGGAACCCTTCGCGAGAATGTCCAAAGTTTCAGCGGGATTTCCAAAATGTTGAAAGGAACTCGAACCATGTCACCCTTGGTTTTGAGAATCTCTCCCGGAGTTTGAGAGATTTGGACGTGAAAGGGTACCAATCTTGTTGGGGATTGGGAACCCTTCGCGAGAATGTCCTAAGTTTCAGCGGGATTTCCAAAATGTTGAAAGGAACTCGAAACATGTCAACCTTGGTTTTGAGAATCTCTCCCGGAGTTTGAGAGATTTGGACGTGAAAGGGTACCAATCTTGTCGGGGATTGGGAACCCTTCGCGAGAATGTCCAAAGTTTCAGCGGGATTTCCAAAATGTTGAAAGGAACTCGAAACATGTCAACCTTGCTTTTGAGAATCTCTCCCGGACTTTGAGAGATTTGGACGTGAAAGGGTACCAAACTTGCAGGGGATTGGGAACCCTTCGCCAGAATGTCCAAAGTTTCAGCGGGATTTATAAAATGTTGAAAGGAACTCGAAACATGTCAACCTTGGTTTTGAGAATCTCTCCCGGAGTTTTAGAGATTTGGATGTGAAAGGGTACCAATCTTGTCGGGGATTGGGAACCCTTCGCCAGAATGTCCAAAGTTTCAGCGGGATTTCCAAAATGTTGAAAGGAACTCGAAACATGTCACCCTTGGTTTTGAGAATCTCTCCCGGAGTTTGAGAGATTTGGACGTGAAAGGGTACCAATCTTGTCGGGGATTGGGAACCCTTCGCCAGAATGTCCAAAGTTTCAGCGGGATTTCCAAAATGTTGAAAGGAACTCGAAACATGTCAACCTTGGTTTTGAGAATCTCTCCCGGAGTTTGAGACATTTGGACGTGAAAGGGTACCAAACTTGTCGGGGATTGGGAACCCTTCGCCAGAATGTCCAAAGTTTCAGCGGGATTTCCAAAATGTTGAAAGGAACTCGAAACATGTCAACCTTGGTTTTGAGAATCTCTCCCGGAGTTTGAGAGATTTGGACGTGAAAGGGTACCAATCTTGTCGGGGATTGGGAACCCTTCGCGAGAATGTCCAAAGTTTCAGGGGGATTTCCAAAATGTTGAAAGGAACTCGAAACATGTCAACCTTGGTTTTGAGAATCTCTCCCGGAGTTTGAGAGATTTGGAAGTGAAAGGGTACCAATCTTGTCGGGGATTGGGAACCCTTCACCAGAATGTCCAAAGTTTCAGCGGGATTTCCAAAATGTTGAAAGGAACTCGAAACATGTCAACCTTGGTTTTGAGAATCTGTCCCGGAGTTTGAGAGATTTGGACGTGAAAGGGTACCAATGTTGTCGGGGATTGGGAACCCTTCGCGAGAATGTCCAAAGTTTCAGCGGGATTTCCAAAATGTTGAAAGGAACTCGAAACATGTCACCCTTGGTTTTGAGAATCTCTCCCGGAGTTTGAGAGATTTGGACGTGAAAGGGTACCAATCTTGTCGGGGATTGGGAACCCTTCGCCAGAATGTCCAAAGTTTCAGCGGGATTTCCAAAATGTTGAAAGGAACTCGAAACATGTCAACCTTGGTTTTGAGAATCTCTCCCGGAGTTTGAGAGATTTGGACGTGAAAGGGTACCAATCTTGTCGGGGATTGGGAACCCTTCGCCAGAATGTCCAAAGTTTCAGCGGGATTTCCAAAATGTTGAAAGGAACTCGAAACATGTCAACCTTGGTTTTGAGAATCTCTGCCGGAGTTTGAGAGATTTGGACTTGAAAGGGTACCAATCTTGTCGGGGATTGGGAACCCTTCGCCAGAATGTCCAAAGTTTCAGCGGGATTTCCAAAATGTTGAAAGGAACTCGAAACATGTCAACCTTGGTTTTGAGAATCTCTCCCGGAGTTTTAGAGATTTGGATGTGAAAGGGTACCAATCTTGTCGGGGATTGGGAACCCTTCGCCAGAATGTCCAAAGTTTCAGCGGGATTTCCAAAATGTTGAAAGGAACTCGAAACATGTCACCCTTGGTTTTGAGAATCTCTCCCGGAGTTTGAGAGATTTGGACGTGAAAGGGTACCAATCTTGTCGGGGATTGGGAACCCTTCGCCAGAATGTCCAAAGTTTCAGCGGGATTTCCAAAATGTTGAAAGGAACTCGAAACATGTCAACCTTGGTTTTGAGAATCTCTCCCGGAGTTTGAGACATTTGGACGTGAAAGGGTACCAAACTTGTCGGGGATTGGGAACCCTTCGCAAGAATGTCCAAAGTTTCAGCGGGATTTCCAAAATGTTGAAAGGAACTCGAAACATGTCAACCTTGGTTTTGAGAATCTCTCCCGGAGTTTGAGAGATTTGGACGTGAAAGGGTACCAATCTTGTCGGGGATTGGGAACCCTTCGCGAGAATGTCCAAAGTTTCAGGGGGATTTCCAAAATGTTGAAAGGAACTCGAAACATGTCAACCTTGGTTTTGAGAATCTCTCCCGGAGTTTGAGAGATTTGGAAGTGAAAGGGTACCAATCTTGTCGGGGATTGGGAACCCTTCACCAGAATGTCCAAAGTTTCAGCGGGATTTCCAAAATGTTGAAAGGAACTCGAAACATGTCAACCTTGGTTTTGAGAATCTGTCCCGGAGTTTGAGAGATTTGGACGTGAAAGGGTACCAATGTTGTCGGGGATTGGGAACCCTTCGCGAGAATGTCCAAAGTTTCAGCGGGATTTCCAAAATGTTGAAAGGAACTCGAAACATGTCACCCTTGGTTTTGAGAATCTCTCCCGGAGTTTGAGAGATTTGGACGTGAAAGGGTACCAATCTTGTCGGGGATTGGGAACCCTTCGCCAGAATGTCCAAAGTTTCAGCGGGATTTCCAAAATGTTGAAAGGAACTCGAAACATGTCAACCTTGGTTTTGAGAATCTCTCCCGGAGTTTGAGAGATTTGGACGTGAAAGGGTACCAATCTTGTCGGGGATTGGGAACCCTTCGCCAGAATGTCCAAAGTTTCAGCGGGATTTCCAAAATGTTGAAAGGAACTCGAAACATGTCAACCTTGGTTTTGAGAATCTCTGCCGGAGTTTGAGAGATTTGGACTTGAAAGGGTACCAATCTTGTCGGGGATTGGGAACCCTTCGCCAGAATGTCCAAAGTTTCAGCGGGATTTCCAAAATGTTGAAAGGAACTCGAAACATGTCAACCTTGGTTTTGAGAATCTCTCCCGGAGTTTGAGAGATTTGGGCGTGAAAGGGTACCAATCATGTCGGGGATTGGGAACCCTTCACCAGAATGTCCAAAGTTTCAGGGGGATTTCCAAAATGTTGAAAGGAACTCGAAACATGTCAACCTTGGTTTTGAGAATCTCTCCCGGAGTTTGAGAGATTTGGACTTGAAAGGGTACCAGTCTTGCCGGGGATTGGGAACCCTTCGCGAGAATGTCCAAAGTTTCAGCGGGATTTCCAAAATGTTGAAAGGAACTCGAAACATGTCAACCTTGGTTTTGAGAATCTCTCCCGGAGTTTGAGAGATTTGGACGTGAAAGGGTACCAATCTTGTCGGGGATTGGGAACCCTTCGCGAGAATGTCCAAAGTTTCAGCGGGATTTCCAAAATGTTGAAAGGAACTCGAAACATGTCAACCTTGGTTTTGAGAATATCTCCCGGAGTTTGAGAGATTTGGACGTGAAAGGGTACCAATCTTGTCGGGGATTGGGAACCCTTCACCAGAATGTCCAAAGTTTCAGCGGGATTTCCAAAATGTTGAAAGGAACTCGAAACATGTCAACCTTGGTTTTGAGAATCTCTCCCGGAGTTTTAGAGATTTGGATGTGAAAGGGTACCAATCTTGTCGGGGATTGGGAACCCTTCGCGAGAATGTCCAAAGTTTCAGCGGGATTTCCAAAATGTTGAAAGGAACTCGAAACATGTCAACCTTGGTTTTGAGAATCTCTCCCGGAGTTTGAGAGATTTGGACGTGAAAGGGTACCAATCTTGTCGGGGATTGGGAACCCTTCGCCAGAATGTCCAAAGTTTCAGCGGGATTTCCAAAATGTTGAAAGGAACTCGAAACATGTCAACCTTGGTTTTGAGAATCTCTCCCGGAGTTTGAGACATTTGGACGTGAAAGGGTACCAAACTTGTCGGGGATTGGGAACCCTTCGCCAGAATGTCCAAAGTTTCAGCGGGATTTCCAAAATGTTGAAAGTAACTCGAAACATGTCAACCTTGGTTTTGAGAATCTCTGCCGGAGTTTGAGAGATTTGGACTTGAAAGGGTACCAGTCTTGTCGGGGATTGGGAACCCTTCACCAGAATGTCCAAAGTTTCAGCGGGATTTCCAAAATGTTGAAAGGAACTCAAAACATGTCAACCTTGGTTTTGAGAATCTCTCCCGGAGTTTGAGAGATTTGGACGTGAAAGGGTACCAATCTTGTCGGGGATTGGGAACCCTTCACCAGAATGTCCAAAGTTTCAGCGGGATTTCCAAAATGTTGAAAGGAACTCGAAACATGTCAACCTTGGTTTTGAGAATCTGTCCCGGAGTTTGAGAGATTTGGACGTGAAAGGGTACCAATCTTGTCGGGGATTGGGAACCCTTCGCGAGAATGTCCAAAGTTTCAGCGGGATTTCCAAAATGTTGAAAGGAACTCGAAACATGTCAACCTTGGTTTTGAGAATCTCTCCCGGAGTTTGAGAGATTTGGACGTGAAAGGGTACCAATCATGTCAGGGATTGGGAACCCTTCGCCAGAATGTCCAAAGTTTCAGGGGGATTTCCAAAATGTTGAAAGGAACTCGAAACATGTCAACCTTGGTTTTGAGAATCTCTCCCGGAGTTTGAGAGATTTGGACTTGAAAGGGTACCAGTCTTGCCGGGGATTGGGAACCTTCGCGAGAATGTCCAAAGTTTCAGCGGGATTTCCAAAATGTTGAAAGGAACTCGAAACATGTCAACCTTGGTTTTGAGAATCTCTCCCGGAGTTTGAGAGATTTGGACGTGAAAGGGTACCAATCTTGTCGGGGATTGGGAACCCTTCGCCAGAATGGACAAAGTTTCAGCGGGATTTCCAAAATGTTGAAAGGAACTCGAAACATGTCAACCTTGGTTTTGAGAATCTCTCCCGGACTTTGAGAGATTTGGACGTGAAAGGGTACCAATCTTGTCGGGGATTGGGAACCCTTCACCAGAATGTCCAAAGTTTCAGTGGGATTTCCAAAATGTTGAAAGGAACTGGAAACATGTCAACCTTGCTTTTGAGAATCTCTCCCGGACTTTAAGAGATTTGGACGTGAAAGGGTACCAAACTTGCAGGGGATTGGGAACCCTTCGCCAGAATGTCCAAAGTTTCAGCGGGATTTCCAAAATGTTGAAAGGAACTCGAAACATGTCAACCTTGGTTTTGAGAATCTCTCCCGGAGTTTGAGAGATTTGGACGTGAAAGGGTACCAATCTTGTCGGGGATTGGGAACCCTTCGCGACAATGTCCAAAGTTTCAGCGGGATTTCCAAAATGTTGAAAGGAACTCGAAACATGTCAACCTTGGTTTTGAGAATCTCTCCCGGACTTTGAGAGATTTGGACGTGAAAGGGTACCAATCTTGTCGGGGATTGGGAACCCTTCGCCAGAATGTCCAAAGTTTCAGCGGGATTTCCAAAATGTTGAAAGGAACTCGAAACATGTCAACCTTGGTTTTGAGAATCTCTCCCGGAGTTTGAGAGATTTGGGCGTGAAAGGGTACCAATCTTGTCGGGGATTGGGAACCCTTCACCAGAATGTCCAAAGTTTCAGCGGGATTTCCAAAATGTTGAAAGGAACTCGAAACATGTCAACCTTGGTTTTGAGAATCTCTCCCGGAGTTTGAGAGATTTGGACGTGAAAGGGTACCAATCATGTCAGGGATTGGGAACCCTTCGCCAGAATGTCCAAAGTTTCAGGGGGATTTCCAAAATGTTGAAAGGAACTCGAAACATGTCAACCTTGGTTTTGAGAATCTCTCCCGGAGTTTGAGAGATTTGGACGTGAAAGGGTACCAATCTTGTCGGGGATTGGGAACCCTTCGCGAGAATGTCCAAAGTTTCAGCGGGATTTCCAAAATGTTGAAAGGAACTCGAAACATGTCAACCTTGGTTTTGAGAATCTCTCCCGGAGTTTTAGAGATTTGGATGTGAAAGGGTACCAATCTTGTCGGGGATTGGGAACCCTTCGCGAGAATGTCCAAAGTTTCAGCGGGATTTCCAAAATGTTGAAAGGAACTCGAAACATGTCAACCTTGGTTTTGAGAATCTCTCCCGGAGTTTGAGAGATTTGGACGTGAAAGGGTACCAATCTTGTCGGGGATTGGGAACCCTTCGGCAGAATGTCCAAAGTTTCAGCGGGATTTCCAAAATGTTGAAAGGAACTCGAAACATGTCAACCTTGGTTTTGAGAATCTCTCCCGGAGTTTGAGACATTTGGACGTGAAAGGGTACCAAACTTGTCGGGGATTGGGAACCCTTCGCCAGAATGTCCAAAGTTTCAGCGGGATTTCCAAAATGTTGAAAGGAACTCGAAACATGTCAACCTTGGTTTTGAGAATCTCTGCCGGAGTTTGAGAGATTTGGACTTGAAAGGGTACCAGTCTTGTCGGGGATTGGGAACCCTTCACCAGAATGTCCAAAGTTTCAGCGGGATTTCCAAAATGTTGAAAGGAACTCAAAACATGTCAACCTTGGTTTTGAGAATCTCTCCCGGAGTTTGAGAGATTTGGACGTGAAAGGGTACCAATCTTGTCGGGGATTGGGAACCCTTCACCAGAATGTCCAAAGTTTCAGCGGGATTTCCAAAATGTTGAAAGGAACTCGAAACATGTCAACCTTGGTTTTGAGAATCTGTCCCGGAGTTTGAGAGATTTGGACGTGAAAGGGTACCAATCTTGTCGGGGATTGGGAACACTTCGCGAGAATGTCCAAAGTTTCAGCGGGATTTCCAAAATGTTGAAAGGAACTCGAAACATGTCAACCTTGGTTTTGAGAATCTCTCCCGGAGTTTGAGAGATTTGGACGTGAAAGGGTACCAATCATGTCAGGGATTGGGAACCCTTCGCCAGAATGTCCAAAGTTTCAGGGGGATTTCCAAAATGTTGAAAGGAACTCGAAACATGTCAACCTTGGTTTTGAGAATCTCTCCCGGAGTTTGAGAGATTTGGACTTGAAAGGGTACCAGTCTTGCCGGGGATTGGGAACCCTTCGCGAGAATGTCCAAAGTTTCAGCGGGATTTCCAAAATGTTGAAAGGAACTCGAAACATGTCAACCTTGGTTTTGAGAATCTCTCCCGGAGTTTGAGAGATTTGGACGTGAAAGGGTACCAATCTTGTCGGGGATTGGGAACCCTTCGCCAGAATGTCCAAAGTTTCAGCGGGATTTCCAAAATGTTGAAAGGAACTCGAAACATGTCAACCTTGGTTTTGAGAATCTCTCCCGGAGTTTGAGAGATTTGGGCGTGAAAGGGTACCAATCTTGTCGGGGATTGGGAACCCTTCACCAGAATGTCCAAAGTTTCAGCGGGATTTCCAAAATGTTGAAAGGAACTGGAAACATGTCAACCTTGGTTTTGAGAATCTCTCCCGGAGTTTGAGAGATTTGGACGTGAAAGGGTACCAATCATGTCAGGGATTGGGAACCCTTCGCCAGAATGTCCAAAGTTTCAGGGGGATTTCCAAAATGTTGAAAGGAACTCGAAACATGTCAACCTTGGTTTTGAGAATCTCTCCCGGAGTTTGAGAGATTTGGACTTGAAAGGGTACCAGTCTTGCCGGGGATTGGGAACCCTTCGCGAGAATGTCCAAAGTTTCAGCGGGATTTCCAAAATGTTGAAAGGAACTCGAAACATGTCAACCTTGGTTTTGAGAATCTCTCCTGGAGTTTGAGAGATTTGGACGTGAAAGGGTACCAATCTTGTCGGGGATTGGGAACCCTTCGCGAGAATGTCCAAAGTTTCAGCGGGATTTCCAAAATGTTGAAAGGAACTCGAAACATGTCAACCTTGGTTTTGAGAATATCTCCCGGAGTTTGAGAGATTTGGACGTGAAAGGGTACCAATCTTGTCGGGGATTGGGAACCCTTCACCAGAATGTCCAAAGTTTCAGCGGGATTTCCAAAATGTTGAAAGGAACTCGAAACATGTCAACCTTGGTTTTGAGAATCTGTCCCGGAGTTTGAGAGATTTGGACGTGAAAGGGTACCAATCTTGTCGGGGATTGGGAACACTTCGCGAGAATGTCCAAAGTTTCAGCGGGATTTCCAAAATGTTGAAAGGAACTCGAAACATGTCAACCTTGGTTTTGAGAATCTCTCCCGGAGTTTGAGAGATTTGGACGTGAAAGGGTACCAATCATGTCAGGGATTGGGAACCCTTCGCCAGAATGTCCAAAGTTTCAGGGGGATTTCCAAAATGTTGAAAGGAACTCGAAACATGTCAACCTTGGTTTTGAGAATCTCTCCCGGAGTTTGAGAGATTTGGACTTGAAAGGGTACCAGTCTTGCCGGGGATTGGGAACCCTTCGCGAGAATGTCCAAAGTTTCAGCGGGATTTCCAAAATGTTGAAAGGAACTCGAAACATGTCAACCTTGGTTTTGAGAATCTCTCCCGGAGTTTGAGAGATTTGGACGTGAAAGGGTACCAATCAGGTCGGGGATTGGGAACCCTTCACGAGAATGTCCAAAGTTTCAGCGGGATTTCCAAAATGTTGAAAGGAACTCGAAACATGTCAACCTTGGTTTTGAGAATCTCTCCCGGAGTTTGAGAGATTTGGACGTGAAAGGGTACCAATCTTGTCGGGGATTGGGAAGCCTTCGCGAGAATGTCCAAAGTTTCAGCGGGATTTCCAAAATGTTGAAAGGAACTCGAAACATGTCAACCTTGGTTTTGAGAATCTCTCCCGGAGTTTGAGAGATTAGGACGTGAAAGGGTACCAATCTTGTCGGGGATTGGGAACCCTTCGCCAGAATGTCCAAAGTTTCAGCGGGATTTCCAAAATGTTGAAAGGAACTCGAAACATGTCAACCTTGGTTTTGAGAATCTCTCCCGGAGTTTGAGAGATTTGGACGTGAAAGGGTACCAATCTTGTCGGGGATTGGGAACCCTTCGCCAGAATGTCCAAAGTTTCAGCGGGATTTCCAAAATGTTGAAAGGAACTCGAAACATGTCAACCTTGGTTTTGAGAATCTCTCCCGGACTTTGAGAGATTTGGACGTGAAAGGGTACCAATCAGGTCGGGGATTGGGAACCCTTCGCCAGAATGTCCAAAGTTTCAGCGGGATTTCCAAAATGTTGAAAGGAACTCGAAACATGTCGACCTTGGTTTTGAGAATCTCTCCCGGAGTTTGAGAGATTTGGACGTGAAAGGGTACCAATCTTGTCGGGGATTGGGAACCCTTCGCGACAATGTCCAAAGTTTCACCGGGATTTCCAAAATGTTGAAAGGAACTCGAACCATGTCACCCTTGGTTTTGAGAATCTCTCCCGGACTTTGAGAGATTTGGACGTGAAAGGGTACCAATCTCGTCGGGGATTGGGAACCCTTCGCGAGAATGTCCCAAGTTTCAGCGGGATTTCCAAAATGTTGAGAGGAACTCGAAACATGTCAACCTTGGTTTTGAGAATCTCTCCCGGAGTTTGAGAGATTTGGACGTTAAAGGGTACCAATCTTGTCGGGGATTGGGAACCCTTCGCGAGAATGTCCAAAGTTTCAGCGGGATTTCCAAAATATTGAAAGGAACTCGAAACATGTCAACCTTGGTTTTGAGAATCTCTCCCGGAGTTTGAGAGATTTGGACGTGAAAGGGTACCAATCTTGTCGGGGATTGGGAACCCTTCGCGAGAATGTCCAAAGTTTCAGTGGGATTTCCAAAATGTTGAAAGGAACTCGAACCATGTCACCCTTGGTTTTGAGAATCTCTCCCGGAGTTTGAGAGATTTGGACGTGAAAGGGCACCAGTCTTCTCGGGGATTGGGAACCCTTCGCCAGAATGTCCAAAGTATTCAGCGGGATTTCCAAAATGTTGAAAGGAACTCGAAACATGTCAACCTTGGTTTTGAGAATCTCTCCCGGAGTTTGAGAGATTTGGACGTGAAAGGGTACCAATGTTGTCGGGGATTGGGAACCCTTCACGAGAATGTCCAAAGTTTCAGCGGGATTTCCAAAATGTTGAAAGGAACTCGAAACATGTCAACCTTGGTTTTGAGAATCTCTCCCGGAGTTTGAGAGATTTGGACGTGAAAGGGTACCAATCTTGTCGGGGATTGGGAACCCTTCGCGAGAATGTCCAAAGTTTCAGCGGGATTTCCAAAATGTTGAAAGGAACTCGAAACATGTCAACCATGGTTTTGAGAATCTCTCCTGGAGTTTGAGAGATTTGGACGTGAAAGGGTACCAATCTTGTCGGGGATTGGGAACCCTTCACCAGAATGTCCAAAGTTTCAGCGGGATTTCCAAAATGTTGAAAGGAACTCGAAACATGTCAACCTTGGTTTTGAGAATCTCTCCCGGAGTTTGAGAGATTTGGACGTGAAAGTGTACCAATCTTGTCAGGGATTGGGAACCCTTCGCCAGAATGTCCAAAGTTTCAGGGGGATTTCCAAAATGTTGAAAGGAACTCGAAACATGTCAACCTTGGTTTTGAGAATCTCTCCCGGAGTTTGAGAGATTTGGACGTGAAAGGGTACCAGTGTTGCCGGGGATTGGGAACCCTTCGCCAGAATGTCCAAAGTTTCAGCGGGATTTCCAAAATGTTGAAAGGAACTCGAAACATGTCAACCTTGGTTTTGAGAATCTCTCCCGGACTTTGAGAGATTTGGACGTGAAAGGGTACCAATCTTGTCGGGGATTGGGAACCCTTCGCGAGAATGTTCAAAGTTTCAGCGGGATTTCCAAAATGTTGAAAGGAACTCGAAACATGTCAACCTTGGTTTTGAGAATCTCTCCCGGACTTTGAGAGATTTGGACGTGAAAGGGTACCAATCTTGTCGGGGATTGGGAACCCTTCGCCAGAATGTCCAAAGTTTCAGCGGGATTTCCAAAATTTTGAAAGGAACTCAAAACATGTCAACCTTGGTTTTGAGAATCTCTCCCAGAGTTTGAGAGATTTGGACGTGAAAGGGTACCAATCTTGTCGGGGATTGGGAACCCTTCGCGAGAATGTCCAAAGTTTCAGCGGGATTTCCAAAATGTTGAAAGGAACTCGAAACATGTCAACCTTGGTTTTGAGAATCTCTCCCGGAGTTTGAGAGATTTGGACGTGAAAGGGTACCAATCTTGTCGGGGATTGGGAACCCTTCGCCAGAATGTCCAAAGTTTCAGCGGGATTTCCAAAATGTTGAAAGGAACTCGAAACATGTCAACCTTGGTTTTGAGAATCTCTCCCGGAGTTTGAGAGATTTGGACGTGAAAGGGTACCAATCTTGTTGGGGATTGGGAACCCTTCGCGAGAATGTCCAAAGTTTCAGCGGGATTTCCAAAATGTTGAAAGGAACTCAAAACATGTCAACCTTGGTTTTGAGAATCTCTCCCGGAGTTTGAGAGATTTGGACGTGAAAGGGTACCAATCTTGTCAGGGATTGGGAACCCTTCGCCAGAATGTCCAAAGTTTCAGCGGGATTTCCAAAATGTTGAAAGGAACTCGAAACATGTCAACCTTGGTTTTGAGAATCTCTCCCGGAGTTTGAGAGATTTGGACGTGAAAGGTTACCAATCTTGTCGGGGATTGGGAACCCTTCGCGAGAATGTCCAAAGTTTCAGCGGGATTTCCAAAATGTTGAAAGGAACTCGAAACATGTCAACCTTGGTTTTGAGAATCTCTCCCGGAGTTTGAGAGATTTGGACGTGAAAGGGTACCAGTCTTGTCCGGGATTGGGAACCCTTCGCCAGAATGTCCAAAGTTTCAGCGGGATTTCCAAAATGTTGAAAGGAACTCGAAACATGTCAACCTTGGTTTTGAGAATCTCTCCCGGAGTTTGAGAGATTTGGACGTGAAAGGGTACCAATCTTGTCGGGGATTGGGAACTTTTCGCCAGAATGTCCAAAGTTTCAGCGGGATTTCCAAAATGTTGAAAGGAACTCGAAACATGTCAACCTTGGTTTTGAGAATCTCTCCCGGAGTTTGAGAGATTTGGACGTGAAAGGGTACCAATCTTGTCGGGGATTGGGAACCCTTCGTGAGAATGTCCAAAGTTTCAGCGGGATTTCCAAAATGTTGAAAGGAACTCGAAACATGTCAACCTTGGTTTTGAGAATCTCTCCCGGACTTTGAGAGATTTGGACGTGAAAGGGTACCAATCTTGTCGGGGATTGGGAACCCTTCGCGAGAATGTCCAAAGTTTCAGCAGGATTTCCAAAATGTTGAAAGGAACTCGAAACATGTCAACCTTGGTTTTGAGAATCTCTCCCGGAGTTTGAGAGATTTGGACGTGAAAGGGTACCAATCTTGTCGGGGATTGGGAACCCTTCGCCAGAATGTCCAAAGTTTCAGGGGGATTTCCAAAATGTTGAAAGGAACTCAAAACATGTCACCCTTGGTTTTGAGAATCTCTCCCGGAGTTTGAGAGATTTGGACGTGAAAGGGTACCAGTCTTGTCGGGGATTGGGAACCCTTCGCCAGAATGTCCAAAGTTTCAGCGGGATTTCCAAAATGTTGAAAGGAACTCGAAACATGTCAACCTTGCTTTTGAGAATCTCTGCTGGAGTTTGAGAGATTTGGACGTGAAAGGGTACCAATCTTGTCGGGGATTGGGAACCCTTCGCGAGAATGTCCAAAGTTTCAGCGGGATTTCCAAAATGTTGAAAGGAACTCGAAACATGTTAACCTTGGTTTTGAGAATCTCTCCCGGAGTTTGAGAGATTTGGACGTGAAAGGGCACCAGTCTTGTGGGGGATTGGGAACCCTTCGCGAGAATGTCCAAAGTTTCAGCGGGATTTCCAAAATGTTGAAAGGAACTCGAAACATGTCAACCTTGGCTTTGAGAATCTCTCCCAGAGTTTGAGAGATTTGGACGTGAAAGGGTACCAATCTTGTCGGGGACTGGGAACCCTTCGCCAGAATGTCCAAAGTTTCAGCGGGATTTCCAAAATGTTGAAAGGAACTCGAAACATGTCAACCTTGGTTTTGAGAATCTCTGCCGGAGTTTGAGAGATTTGGACGTGAAAGGGTACCAATCTTGTCGGGGATTGGGAACCCTTCGCGAGAATGTCCAAAGTTTCAGCGGGATTTCCAAAATGTTGAAAGGAACTCGAAACATGTCAACCTTGGTTTTGAGAATCTCTCCCGGAGTTTGAGAGATTTGGACGTGAATGGGTACCAATCTTGTCGGGGATTGGGAACCCTTCGCGAGAATGTCCAAAGTTTCAGCGGGATTTCCAAAATGTTGAAAGGAACTCGAAACATGTCAACCTTGGTTTTGAGAATCTCTCCCAGAGTTTGAGAGATTTGGACGTGAAAGGGTACCAATCTTGTCGGGGACTGGGAACCCTTCGCCAGAATGTCCAAAGTTTCAGCGGGATTTCCAAAATGTTGAAAGGAACTCGAAACATGTCAACCTTGGTTTTGAGAATCTCTCCCGGAGTTTGAGAGATTTGGACGTGAAAGGGTACCAATCTTGTCGGGGATTGGGAACCCTTCGCGAGAATGTCCAAAGTTTCAGCAGGATTTCCAAAATGTTGAAAGGAACTCAAAACATGTCAACCTTGGTTTCGAGAATCTCTGCCGGAATTTGAGAGATTTGGACGTGAAAGGGTACCAATCTTGTCGGGGATCGGGAACCCTTCGCGACAATGTCCAAAGTTTCAGCGGGATTTCCAAAATGTTGAAAGGAACTCGAAACATGTCAACCTTGGTTTTGAGAATCTCTGCCGGAGTTTGAGAGATTTGGACGTGAAAGGGTACCAATCTTGTCGGGGATTGGGAACCCTTCGCGAGAATGTCCAAAGTTTCAGCGGGATTTCCAAAATGTTGAAAGGAACTCGAAACATGTCAACCTTGGTTTTGAGAATCTCTCCCGGAGTTTGAGAGATTTGGACGTGAAAGGGTACCAATCTTGTAGGGGATTGGGAACCCTTCGCCAGAATGTCCAAAGTTTCAGCGGGATTTCCAAAATGTTGAAAGGAACTCGAAACATGTCAACCTTGGTTTTGAGAATCTCTCCCGGAGTTTGAGAGATTTGGACGTGAAAGGGTACCAATCTTGTCGGGGATTGGGAACCCTTCGCGAGAATGTCCAAAGTTTCAGCGGGATTTCCAAAATGTTGAAAGGAACTCAAAACATGTCAACCTTGGTTTTGAGAATCTCTCCCGGACTTTGAGAGATTTGGACGTGAAAGGGTACCAATCTTGTCGGGTATTGGGAACCCTTCGCGAGAATGTCCAAAGTTTCAGCGGGATTTCCAAAATGTTGAAAGGAACTCGAAACATGTCAACCTTGGTTTTGAGAATCTCTCCCGGAGTTTGAGAGATTTGGACGTGAAAGGGTACCAATCTTGTCGGGGATTGGGAACCCTTCGCCAGAATGTCCAAAGTTTCAGCGGGATTTCCAAAATGTTGAAAGGAACTCGAACCATGTCAACCTTGGTTTTGAGAATCTCTCCCGGAGTTTGAGAGATTTGGACGTGAAAGGGTACCAATCTTGTCGGGGATTGGGAACCCTTCACCAGAATGTCCAAAGTTTCAGCGGGATTTCCAAAATGTTGAAAGGAACTCGAAACATGTCAACCTTGGTATTGAGAATCTCTCCCGGAGTTTGAGAGATTTGGACGTGAAAGGGTACCACTCTTGTCGGAGATTGGGAACCCTACGCGAGAATGTCCAAAGTTTCAGCGGGATTTCCAAAATGTTGAAAGGAACTCGAAACATGTCAACCTTGCTTTTGAGAATCTCTCCCGGAGTTTGAGAGATTTGGACGTGAAAGGGCACCAGTCTTGTCGGGGATTGGGAACCCTTCGCGAGAATGTCCAAAGTTTCAGCGGGATTTCCAAAATGTTGAAAGGAACTCGAAACATGTCAACCTTGGTTTTGAGAATCTCTCCCGGAGTTTGAGACATTTGGACGTGAAAGGGTACCAACCTTGACGGGGATTGGGAACCCTTCGCGAGAATGTCCAAAGTTTCAGCGGGATTTCCAAAATGTTGAAAGGAACTCGAAACATGTCAACCTTGGTTCTGAGAATCTCTCCCGGAGTTTGAGAGATTTGGACGTGAAAGGGTACCAATCTTGTCGGGGACTGGGAACCCTTCGCCAGAATGTCCAAAGTTTCAGCGGGATTTCCAAAATGTTGAAAGGAACTCGAAACATGTCACCCTTGGTTTTGAGAATCTCTCCCGGAGTTTGAGAGATTTGGACGTGAAAGGGTACCAATCTTGTCGGGGATTGGGAACCCTTCGCGAGAATGTCCAAAGTTTCAGCGGGATTTCCAAAATGTTGAAAGGATTTCGAAACATGTCAACCTTGGTTTTGAGAATCTCTGCCGGAGTTTGAGAGATTTGGTCGTGAAAGGGTACCAATCTCGTCGGGGATTGGGAACCTTTCGCGACAATGTCCAAAGTTTCAGCGGGATTTCCAAAATGTTGAAAGGAATTCGAAACATGTCAACCTTGGTTTTGAGAATCTCTCCCGGAGTTTGAGAGATTTGGACGTGAAAGGGCACCAGTCTTGTCGAAGATTGGGAACCCTTAGCGAGAATGTCCAAAGTTTCAGGGGGATTTCCAAAATGTTGAAAGGACCTCGAAACATGTCAACCTTGGTTTTGAGAATCTCTCCCGGAGTTTGAGAGATTTGGACGTGAAAGGGCACCAATCTTGTCGGGGATTGGGAACCCTTCGCCAGAATGTCCAAAGTTTCAGCGGGATTTCCAAAATGTTGAAAGGAACTCGAAGCATGTCAACCTTGGTTTTGAGAATCTCTCCCGGAGTTTGAGAGATTTGGACGTGAAAGGGTACCAATCTTGTCGGGGATTGGGAACCCTTCGCGAGAATGTCCAAAGTTTCAGCGGGATTTCCAAAATGTTGAAAGGAACTCAAAACATGTCAACCTTGGTTTTGAGAATCTCTCCCGGACTTTGAGAGATTTGGACGTGAAAGGGTACCAATCTTGTCGGGTATTGGGAACCCTTCGCGAGAATGTCCAAAGTTTCAGCGGGATTTCCAAAATGTTGAAAGGAACTCGAAACATGTCAACCTTGGTTTTGAGAATCTCTCCCGGAGTTTGAGAGATTTGGACGTGAAAGGGTACCAATCTTGTCGGGGATTGGGAACCCTTCGCCAGAATGTCCAAAGTTTCAGCGGGATTTCCAAAATGTTGAAAGGAACTCGAACCATGTCAACCTTGGTTTTGAGAATCTCTCCCGGAGTTTGAGAGATTTGGACGTGAAAGGGTACCAATCTTGTCGGGGATTGGGAACCCTTCACCAGAATGTCCAAAGTTTCAGCGGGATTTCCAAAATGTTGAAAGGAACTCGAAACATGTCAACCTTGGTTTTGAGAATCTCTCCCGGAGTTTGAGAGATTTGGACGTGAAAGGGTACCACTCTTGTCGGAGATTGGGAACCCTACGCGAGAATGTCCAAAGTTTCAGCGGGATTTCCAAAATGTTGAAAGGAACTCGAAACATGTCAACCTTGCTTTTGAGAATCTCTCCCGGAGTTTGAGAGATTTGGACGTGAAAGGGCACCAGTCTTGTCGGGGATTGGGAACCCTTCGCGAGAATGTCCAAAGTTTCAGCGGGATTTCCAAAATGTTGAAAGGAACTCGAAACATGTCAACCTTGGTTTTGAGAATCTCTCCCGGAGTTTGAGACATTTGGACGTGAAAGGGTACCAACCTTGACGGGGATTGGGAACCCTTCGCGAGAATGTCCAAAGTTTCAGCGGGATTTCCAAAATGTTGAAAGGAACTCGAAACATGTCAACCTTGGTTCTGAGAATCTCTCCCGGAGTTTGAGAGATTTGGACGTGAAAGGGTACCAATCTTGTCGGGGACTGGGAACCCTTCGCCAGAATGTCCAAAGTTTCAGCGGGATTTCCAAAATGTTGAAAGGAACTCGAAACATGTCACCCTTGGTTTTGAGAATCTCTCCCGGAGTTTGAGAGATTTGGACGTGAAAGGGTACCAATCTTGTCGGGGATTGGGAACCCTTCGCGAGAATGTCCAAAGTTTCAGCGGGATTTCCAAAATGTTGAAAGGATTTCGAAACATGTCAACCTTGGTTTTGAGAATCTCTGCCGGAGTTTGAGAGATTTGGTCGTGAAAGGGTACCAATCTCGTCGGGGATTGGGAACCTTTCGCGACAATGTCCAAAGTTTCAGCGGGATTTCCAAAATGTTGAAAGGAATTCGAAACATGTCAACCTTGGTTTTGAGAATCTCTCCCGGAGTTTGAGAGATTTGGACGTGAAAGGGCACCAGTCTTGTCGAAGATTGGGAACCCTTAGCGAGAATGTCCAAAGTTTCAGGGGGATTTCCAAAATGTTGAAAGGAACTCGAAACATGTCAACCTTGGTTTTGAGAATCTCTCCCGGAGTTTGAGAGATTTGGACGTGAAAGGGCACCAATCTTGTCGGGGATTGGGAACCCTTCGCCAGAATGTCCAAAGTTTCAGCGGGATTTCCAAAATGTTGAAAGGAACTCGAAGCATGTCAACCTTGGTTTTGAGAATCTCTCCCGGAGTTTGAGAGATTTGGACGTGAAAGGGTACCAATCTTGTCGGGGATTGGGAACCCTTCGCGAGAATGTCCAAAGTTTCAGCGGGATTTCCAAAATGTTGAAAGGAACTCGAAACATGTCAACCTTGGTTTTGAGAATCTCTCCCGGAGTTTGAGAGATTTGGACGTGAATGGGTACCAATCTTGTCGGGGATTGGGAACCCTTCGCGAGAATGTCCAAAGTTTCAGCGGGATTTCCAAAATGTTGAAAGGAACTCGAAACATGTCAACCTTGGTTTTGAGAATCTCTCCCAGAGTTTGAGAGATTTGGACGTGAAAGGGTACCAATCTTGTCGGGGATTGGGAACCCTTCGCCAGAATGTCCAAAGTTTCAGCGGGATTTCCAAAATGTTGAAAGGAACTCGAAACATGTCAACCTTGGTTTTGAGAATCTCTCCCGGAGTTTGAGAGATTTGGACGTGAAAAAGTACCAATCTTGTCGGGGACTGGGAACCCTTCGCCAGAATGTCCAAAGTTTCAGCGGGATTTCCAAAATGTTGAAAGGAACTCGAAACATGTCAACCTTGGTTTTGAGAATCTCTCCCGGAGTTTGAGAAATTTGGACGTGAAAGGGCACCAGTCTTGTCGGGGATTGGGAACCCTTCGCGAGAATGGACAAAGTTCCAGCGGGATTTCCAAAATGTTGAAAGGAACTCGAAACATGTCAACCTTGCTATTGAGAATCTCTGCCGGAGTTTGAGAGATTTGGACGTGAAAGGGTACCAATCTTGTCGGGGATTGGGAACCCTTCGCGAGAATGTCCAAAGTTTCAGCGGGATTTCCAAAATGTTGAAAGGAACTCAAAACATGTCAACCTTGGTTTTGAGAATCTCTGCCGGAGTTTGAGAGATTTGCACGTGAAAGGGTACCAATCTTGTCGGGGATTGGGAACCCTTCGCGAGAATGTCCAAAGTTTCAGCGGGATTTCCAAAATGTTGAAAGGAACTCGAAACATGTCAACCTTGGTTTTGAGAATCTCTCCCGGAGTTTGAGAGATTTGGACGTGAAAGGGTACCAATCTTGTCGGGGATTGGGAACCCTTCGCCAGAATGTCCAAAGTTTCAGCGGGATTTCCAAAATGTTGAAAGGAACTCGAACCATGTCAACCTTGGTTTTGAGAATCTCTCCCGGAGTTTGAGAGATTTGGACGTGAAAGGGTACCAATCTTGTCGGGGATTGGGAACCCTTCACCAGAATGTCCAAAGTTTCAGCGGGATTTCCAAAATGTCGAAAGGAACTCGAAACATGTCAACCATGGTTTTGAGAATCTCTCCCGGAGTTTGAGAGATTTGGACGTGAAAGGGTACCAATCTTGTCGGGGATTGGGAACCCTTCGCGAGAATGTCCAAAGTTTCAGCGAGATTTCCAAAATGTTGAAAGGAACTGGAAACATGTCAACCTTGGTTTTGAGAATCTCTCCCGGAGTTTGAGAGATTTGGACGTGAAAGGGTACCAATCTTGTCGGGGATTGGGAACCCTTCGCGAGAATGTCCAAAGTTTCAGCGGGATTTCCAAAATGTTGAAAGGAACTCGAAACATGTCAACCTTGGTTTTGAGAATCTCTCCCGGAGTTTGAGAGATTTGGACGTGAAAGGGTACCAATCTTGTCGGGGATTGGGAACCCTTCGCCAGAATGTCCAAAGTTTCAGCGGGATTTCCAAAATGTTGAAAGGAACTCGAACCATGTCAACCTTGGTTTTGAGAATCTCTCCCGGAGTTTGAGAGATTTGGACGTGAAAGGGTACCAATCTTGTCGGGGACTGGGAACCCTTCGCCAGAATGTCCAAAGTTTCAGCGGGATTTCCAAAATGTTGAAAGGAACTCGAAACATGTCAACCTTGGTTTTGAGAATCTCTCCCGGACTTTGAGAGATTTGGACGTGAAAGGGTACCAATCTTGTCCGGGATTGGGAACCCTTCGCGAGAATGTCCAAAGTTTCAGCGGGATTTCCAAAATGTTGGAAGGAACTGGAAACCTGTCAACCTTGATTTTGAGAATCTCTCCCGGAGTTTGAGAAATTTGGACGTGAAAGGGCACCAGTCTTGTCGGGGATTGGGAACCCTTCGCGAGAATGGACAAAGTTCCAGCGGGATTTCCAAAATGTTGAAAGGAACTCGAAACATGTCAACCTTGGTTTTGAGAATCTCTCCCGGAGTTTGAGAGATTTGGATGTGAAAGGGTACCAATCTTGTCGGGGATTGGGAACCCTTCGCGAGAATGTCCAAAGTTTCAGCGGGATTTCCAAAATGTTGAAAGGAATTCGAAACATGTCAACCTTGGTTTTGAGAATCTCTCCCGGACTTTGAGAGATTTGGACGTGAAAGTGTACCAATCTTGTCGGGGATTGGGAACCCTTCGCCAGAATGTCCAAAGTTTCAGCAGGATTTCCAAAATGTTGAAAGGAACTCGAAACATGTCAACCTTGGTTTTGAGAATCTCTCCCGGAGTTTGAGAGATTTGGACGTGAAAGGGTACCAATCTTGTCGGGGATCGGGAACCCTTCGCGACAATGTCCAAAGTTTCAGGGGGATTTCCAAAATGTTGAAAGGAACTCGAAACATGTTGACCTTGGTTTTGAGAATCTCTCCCGGACTTTGAGAGATTTGGACGTGAAAGGGTACCAATCTTGTCGGGGATTGGGAACCCTTCGCGAGAATGTCCAAAGTTTCAGCGGGATTTCCAAAATGTTGAAAGGAACTCGAACCATGTCAACCTTGGTTTTGAGAATCTCTCCCGGACTTTGAGAGATTTGGACGTGAAAGGGTACCGATCTTGTCGGGGATTGGGAACCCTTCGCGAGAATGTCCAAAGTTTCACCGGGATTTCCAAAATGTCGAAAGGAACTCGAAACATGTCAACCTTGGTTTTGAGAATCTCTCCCGGAGTTTGAGAGATTTGGACGTGAAAGGGTACCAATCTTGTCGGGGATTGGGAACCCTTCGCGAGAATGTCCAAAGTTTCAGCGAGATTTCCAAAATGTTGAGAGGAACTCGAAACATGTCAACCTTGGTTTTGAGAATCTCTCCCGGAGTTTGAGAGATTTGGACGTGAAAGGGTACCAATCTTGTCGGGGATTGGGAACCCTTCGCCAGAATGTCCAAAGTTTCACCGAGATTTCCAAAATGTTGAAAGGAACTCGAAACCTGTCAACCTTGGTTTTGAGAATCTCTCCCGGACTTTGAGAGATTTGGACGTGAAAGGGTACCAATCTTGTCGGGGATTGGGAACCCTTCGCGACAATGTCCAAAGTTTCAGCGGGATTTCCAAAATGTTGAAAGGAACTCGAAACATGTCAACCTTGGTTTTGAGAATCTCTCCCGGAGTTTGAGAGATTTGGACGTGAAAGTGTACCAATCTTGTCGGGGATTGGGAACCCTTCGCGAGAATGTCCAAAGTTTCAGGGGGATTTCCAAAATGTTGAAAGGAACTCAAAACATGTCAACCTTGGTTTTGAGAATCTCTCCCGGACTTTGAGAGATTTGGACGTGAAAGGGTACCAATCTTGTCGGGGATTGGGAACCCTTCGCGAGAATGTCCAAAGTTTCAGCGGGATTTCCAAAATGTTGAAAGGAACTCGAACCATGTCAACCTTGGTTTTGAGAATCTCTCCCGGACTTTGAGAGATTTGGACGTGAAAGGGTACCGATCTTGTCGGGGATTGGGAACCCTTCGCGAGAATGTCCAAAGTTTCACCGGGATTTCCAAAATGTCGAAAGGAACTCGAAACATGTCAACCTTGGTTTTGAGAATCTCTCCCGGAGTTTGAGAGATTTGGACGTGAAAGGGTACCAGTCTTGTCGGGGATTGGGAACCCTTCGCGAGAATGTCCAAAGTTTCAGCGAGATTTCCAAAATGTTGAAAGGAACTCGAAACATGTCAACCTTGGTTTTGAGAATCTCTCCCGGAGTTTGAGAGATTTGGACGTGAAAGGGTACCAATCTTGTCGGGGACTGGGAACCCTTCGCCAGAATGTCCAAAGTTTCAGCGGGATTTCCAAAATGTTGAAAGGAACTCGAAACATGTCAACCTTGGTTTTGAGAATCTCTGCCGGAGTTTGAGAGATTTGGACGTGAAAGGGTACCAATCTTGTCGGGGATTGGGAACCCTTCGCGAGAATGTCCAAAGTTTCAGCGGGATTTCCAAAATGTTGAAAGGAACTCGAAACATGTCAACCTTGGTTTTGAGAATCTCTCCCGGACTTTGAGAGATTTGGACATGAAAGGGTACCAATCTTGTCGGGGATTGGGAACCCTTCGCGAGAATGTCCAAAGTTTCAGCGGGATTTCCAAAATGTTGAAAAGAACTCGAAACATGTCAACCTCGGTTTTGAGAATCTCTCCCGGAGTTTGAGAGATTTGGACGTGAATGGGTACCAATCTTGTCGGGGATTGGGAACCCTTCGCGAGAATGTCCAAAGTTTCAGCGGGATTTCCAAAATGTTGAAAGGAACTCGAACCATGTCAACCTTGGTTTTGAGAATCTCTCCCGGAGTTTGAGAGATTTGGACGTGAAAGGGTACCAATCTTGTCGGGGATTGGGAACCCTTCGCGAGAATGTCCAAAGTTTCAGCGGGATTTCCAAAATGTCGAAAGGAACTCGAAACATGTCAACCTTGGTTTTGAGAATCTCTCCCGGAGTTTGAGAGATTTGCACGTGAAAGGGTACCAATCTTGTCGGGGATTGGGAACCCTTCGCGAGAATGTCCAAAGTTTCACCGAGATTTCCAAAATGTTGAAAGGAACTCGAAACCTGTCAACCTTGGTTTTGAGAATCTCTCCCGGACTTTGAGAGATTTGGACGTGAAAGGGTACCAATCTTGTCGGGGATTGGGAACCCTTCGCGACAACGTCCAAAGTTTCAGCGGGATTTCCAAAATGTTGAAAGGAACTCGAAACATGTCAACCTTGGTTTTGAGAATCTCTCCCGGAGTTTGAGAGATTTGGACGTGAAAGGGTAGCAGTCTTGTCGGGGATTGGGAACCCTTCGCGAGAATGTCCAAAGTTTCAGGGGGATTTCCAAAATGTTGAAAGGAACTCAAAACATGTCAACCTTGGTTTTGAGAATCTCTGCCGGAGTTTGAGAGATTTGCACGTGAAAGGGTACCAATCTTGTCGGGGATTGGGAACCCTTCGCGAGAATGTCCAAAGTTTCAGCGGGATTTCCAAAATGTTGAAAGGAACTCGAAACATGTCAACCTTGGTTTTGAGAATCTCTCCCGGAGTTTGAGAGATTTGGACGTGAAAGGGTACCAATCTTGTCGGGGATTGGGAACCCTTCGCCAGAATGTCCAAAGTTTCAGCGGGATTTCCAAAATGTTGAAAGGAACTCGAACCATGTCAACCTTGGTTTTGAGAATCTCTCCCGGAGTTTGAGAGATTTGGACGTGAAAGGGTACCAATCTTGTCGGGGATTGGGAACCCTTCACCAGAATGTCCAAAGTTTCAGCGGGATTTCCAAAATGTCGAAAGGAACTCGAAACATGTCAACCATGGTTTTGAGAATCTCTCCCGGAGTTTGAGAGATTTGGACGTGAAAGGGTACCAATCTTGTCGGGGATTGGGAACCCTTCGCGAGAATGTCCAAAGTTTCAGCGAGATTTCCAAAATGTTGAAAGGAACTGGAAACATGTCAACCTTGGTTTTGAGAATCTCTCCCGGAGTTTGAGAGATTTGGACGTGAAAGGGTACCAATCTTGTCGGGGATTGGGAACCCTTCGCGAGAATGTCCAAAGTTTCAGCGGGATTTCCAAAATGTTGAAAGGAACTCGAAACATGTCAACCTTGGTTTTGAGAATCTCTCCCGGAGTTTGAGAGATTTGGACGTGAAAGGGTACCAATCTTGTCGGGGATTGGGAACCCTTCGCGAGAATGTCCAAAGTTTCAGCGGGATTTCCAAAATGTTGAAAGGAACTCGAAACATGTCAACCTTGGTTTTGAGAATCTCTGCCGGAGTTTGAGAGATTTGGACGTGAAAGGGTACCAATCTTGTCCGGGATTGGGAACCCTTCGCGAGAATGTCCAAAGTTTCAGCGGGATTTCCAAAATGTTGGAAGGAACTGGAAACCTGTCAACCTTGATTTTGAGAATCTCTCCCGGAGTTTGAGAAATTTGGACGTGAAAGGGCACCAGTCTTGTCGGGGATTGGGAACCCTTCGCGAGAATGGACAAAGTTCCAGCGGGATTTCCAAAATGTTGAAAGGAACTCGAAACATGTCAACCTTGGTTTTGAGAATCTCTCCCGGAGTTTGAGAGATTTGGATGTGAAAGGGTACCAATCTTGTCGGGGATTGGGAACCCTTCGCCAGAATGTCCAAAGTTTCAGCGGGATTTCCAAAATGTTGAAAGGAATTCGAAACATGTCAACCTTGGTTTTGAGAATCTCTCCCGGACTTTGAGAGATTTGGACGTGAAAGTGTACCAATCTTGTCGGGGATTGGGAACCCTTCGCCAGAATGTCCAAAGTTTCAGCAGGATTTCCAAAATGTTGAAAGGAACTCGAAACATGTCAACCTTGGTTTTGAGAATCTCTCCCGGAGTTTGAGAGATTTGGACGTGAAAGGGTACCAATCTTGTCGGGGATCGGGAACCCTTCGCGACAATGTCCAAAGTTTCAGGGGGATTTCCAAAATGTTGAAAGGAACTCGAAACATGTTGACCTTGGTTTTGAGAATCTCTCCCGGACTTTGAGAGATTTGGACGTGAAAGGGTACCAATCTTGTCGGGGATTGGGAACCCTTCGCGAGAATGTCCAAAGTTTCAGCGGGATTTCCAAAATGTTGAAAGGAACTCGAACCATGTCAACCTTGGTTTTGAGAATCTCTCCCGGACTTTGAGAGATTTGGACGTGAAAGGGTACCGATCTTGTCGGGGATTGGGAACCCTTCGCGAGAATGTCCAAAGTTTCACCGGGATTTCCAAAATGTCGAAAGGAACTCGAAACATGTCAACCTTGGTTTTGAGAATCTCTCCCGGAGTTTGAGAGATTTGGACGTGAAAGGGTACCAATCTTGTCGGGGATTGGGAACCCTTCGCGAGAATGTCCAAAGTTTCAGCGAGATTTCCAAAATGTTGAGAGGAACTCGAAACATGTCAACCTTGGTTTTGAGAATCTCTCCCGGAGTTTGAGAGATTTGGACGTGAAAGGGTACCAATCTTGTCGGGGATTGGGAACCCTTCGCCAGAATGTCCAAAGTTTCACCGAGATTTCCAAAATGTTGAAAGGAACTCGAAACCTGTCAACCTTGGTTTTGAGAATCTCTCCCGGACTTTGAGAGATTTGGACGTGAAAGGGTACCAATCTTGTCGGGGATTGGGAACCCTTCGCGACAATGTCCAAAGTTTCAGCGGGATTTCCAAAATGTTGAAAGGAACTCGAAACATGTCAACCTTGGTTTTGAGAATCTCTCCCGGAGTTTGAGAGATTTGGACGTGAAAGTGTACCAATCTTGTCGGGGATTGGGAACCCTTCGCGAGAATGTCCAAAGTTTCAGGGGGATTTCCAAAATGTTGAAAGGAACTCAAAACATGTCAACCTTGGTTTTGAGAATCTCTCCCGGAGTTTGAGAGATTTGGACGTGAAAGGGTACCAATCTTGTCGGGGATTGGGAACCCTTCGCGAGAATGTCCAAAGTTTCAGCGGGATTTCCAAAATGTTGAAAGGAACTCGAACCATGTCAACCTTGGTTTTGAGAATCTCTCCCGGACTTTGAGAGATTTGGACGTGAAAGGGTACCGATCTTGTCGGGGATTGGGAACCCTTCGCGAGAATGTCCAAAGTTTCACCGGGATTTCCAAAATGTCGAAAGGAACTCGAAACATGTCAACCTTGGTTTTGAGAATCTCTCCCGGAGTTTGAGAGATTTGGACGTGAAAGGGTACCAGTCTTGTCGGGGATTGGGAACCCTTCGCGAGAATGTCCAAAGTTTCAGCGAGATTTCCAAAATGTTGAAAGGAACTCGAAACATGTCAACCTTGGTTTTGAGAATCTCTCCCGGAGTTTGAGAGATTTGGACGTGAAAGGGTACCAATCTTGTCGGGGACTGGGAACCCTTCGCCAGAATGTCCAAAGTTTCAGCGGGATTTCCAAAATGTTGAAAGGAACTCGAAACATGTCAACCTTGGTTTTGAGAATCTCTGCCGGAGTTTGAGAGATTTGGACGTGAAAGGGTACCAATCTTGTCGGGGATTGGGAACCCTTCGCGAGAATGTCCAAAGTTTCAGCGGGATTTCCAAAATGTTGAAAGGAACTCGAAACATGTCAACCTTGGTTTTGAGAATCTCTCCCGGACTTTGAGAGATTTGGACATGAAAGGGTACCAATCTTGTCGGGGATTGGGAACCCTTCGCGAGAATGTCCAAAGTTTCAGCGGGATTTCCAAAATGTTGAAAAGAACTCGAAACATGTCAACCTCGGTTTTGAGAATCTCTCCCGGAGTTTGAGAGATTTGGACGTGAATGGGTACCAATCTTGTCGGGGATTGGGAACCCTTCGCGAGAATGTCCAAAGTTTCAGCGGGATTTCCAAAATGTTGAAAGGAACTCGAACCATGTCAACCTTGGTTTTGAGAATCTCTCCCGGAGTTTGAGAGATTTGGACGTGAAAGGGTACCAATCTTGTCGGGGATTGGGAACCCTTCGCGAGAATGTCCAAAGTTTCAGCGGGATTTCCAAAATGTCGAAAGGAACTCGAAACATGTCAACCTTGGTTTTGAGAATCTCTCCCGGAGTTTGAGAGATTTGCACGTGAAAGGGTACCAATCTTGTCGGGGATTGGGAACCCTTCGCGAGAATGTCCAAAGTTTCACCGAGATTTCCAAAATGTTGAAAGGAACTCGAAACCTGTCAACCTTGGTTTTGAGAATCTCTCCCGGACTTTGAGAGATTTGGACGTGAAAGGGTACCAATCTTGTCGGGGATTGGGAACCCTTCGCGACAACGTCCAAAGTTTCAGCGGGATTTCCAAAATGTTGAAAGGAACTCGAAACATGTCAACCTTGGTTTTGAGAATCTCTCCCGGAGTTTGAGAGATTTGGACGTGAAAGGGTAGCAGTCTTGTCGGGGATTGGGAACCCTTCGCGAGAATGTCCAAAGTTTCAGGGGGATTTCCAAAATGTTGAAAGGAACTCAAAACATGTCAACCTTGGTTTTGAGAATCTCTCCCGGAGTTTGAGAGATTTGGACGTGAAAGGGTACCAATCTTGTCGGGGATTGGGAACCCTTCGCGAGAATGTCCAAAGTTTCAGCGGGATTTCCAAAATGTCGAAAGGAACTCGAAACATGTCAACCTTGGTTTTGAGAATCTCTCCCGGAGTTTGAGAGATTTGGACGTGAAAGGGTACCAATCTTGTCGGGGATTGGGAACCCTTCGCGAGAATGTCCAAAGTTTCACCGAGATTTCCAAAATGTTGAAAGGAACTCGAAACCTGTCAACCTTGGTTTTGAGAATCTCTCCCGGACTTTGAGAGATTTGGACGTGAAACGGTACCAATCTTGTCGGGGATTGGGAACCCTTCGCGACAATGTCCAAAGTTTCAGCGGGATTTCCAAAATGTTGAAAGGAACTCGAAACATGTCAACCTTGGTTTTGAGAATCTCTCCCGGAGTTTGAGAGATTTGGACGTGAAAGGGTACCAATCTTGTCGGGGATTGGGAACCCTTCGCCAGAATGTCCAAAGTTTCAGCGGGATTTCCAAAATGTTGAAAGGAACTCGAACCATGTCAACCTTGGTTTTGAGAATCTCTCCCGGAGTTTGAGAGATTTGGACGTGAAAGGGTACCAATCTTGTCGGGGACTGGGAACCCTTCGCCAGAATGTCCAAAGTTTCAGCGGGATTTCCAAAATGTTGAAAGGAACTCAAAACATGTCAACCTTGGTTTTGAGAATCTCTGCCGGAGTTTGAGAGATTTGGACGTGAAAGGGTACCAATCTTGTCCGGGATTGGGAACCCTTCGCGAGAATGTCCAAAGTTTCAGCGGGATTTCCAAAATGTTGGAAGGAACTGGAAACCTGTCAACCTTGATTTTGAGAATCTCTCCCGGAGTTTGAGAAATTTGGACGTGAAAGGGCACCAGTCTTGTCGGGGATTGGGAACCCTTCGCGAGAATGGACAAAGTTCCAGCGGGATTTCCAAAATGTTGAAAGGAACTCGAAACATGTCAACCTTGGTTTTGAGAATCTCTCCCGGAGTTTGAGAGATTTGGATGTGAAAGGGTACCAATCTTGTCGGGGATTGGGAACCCTTCGCGAGAATGTCCAAAGTTTCAGCGGGATTTCCAAAATGTCGAAAGGAATTCGAAACATGTCAACCTTGGTTTTGAGAATCTCTCCCGGACTTTGAGAGATTTGGACGTGAAAGTGTACCAATCTTGTCGGGGATTGGGAACCCTTCGCCAGAATGTCCAAAGTTTCAGCAGGATTTCCAAAATGTTGAAAGGAACTCGAAACATGTCAACCTTGGTTTTGAGAATCTCTCCCGGAGTTTGAGAGATTTGGACGTGAAAGGGTACCAATCTTGTCGGGGATCGGGAACCCTTCGCGACAATGTCCAAAGTTTCAGGGGGATTTCCAAAATGTTGAAAGGAACTCGAAACATGTTGACCTTGGTTTTGAGAATCTCTCCCGGACTTTGAGAGATTTGGACGTGAAAGGGTACCAATCTTGTCGGGGATTGGGAACCCTTCGCGAGAATGTCCAAAGTTTCAGCGGGATTTCCAAAATGTTGAAAGGAACTCGAACCATGTCAACCTTGGTTTTGAGAATCTCTCCCGGACTTTGAGAGATTTGGACGTGAAAGGGTACCGATCTTGTCGGGGATTGGGAACCCTTCGCGAGAATGTCCAAAGTTTCACCGGGATTTCCAAAATGTCGAAAGGAACTCGAAACATGTCAACCTTGGTTTTGAGAATCTCTCCCGGAGTTTGAGAGATTTGGACGTGAAAGGGTACCAATCTTGTCGGGGATTGGGAACCCTTCGCGAGAATGTCCAAAGTTTCAGCGAGATTTCCAAAATGTTGAAAGGAACTCGAAACATGTCAACCTTGGTTTTGAGAATCTCTCCCGGAGTTTGAGAGATTTGGACGTGAAAGGGTACCAATCTTGTCGGGGACTGGGAACCCTTCGCCAGAATGTCCAAAGTTTCAGCGGGATTTCCAAAATGTTGAAAGGAACTCGAAACATGTCAACCTTGGTTTTGAGAATCTCTCCCGGACTTTGAGAGATTTGGACATGAAAGTGTACCAATCTTGTCGGGGATTGGGAACCCTTCGCGAGAATGTCCAAAGTTTCAGCGGGATTTCCAAAATGTTGAAAAGAACTCGAAACATGTCAACCTCGGTTTTGAGAATCTCTCCCGGACTTTGAGAGATTTGGACGTGAATGGGTACCAATCTTGTCGGGGATTGGGAACCCTTCGCGAGAATGTCCAAAGTTTCAGCGGGATTTCCAAAATGTTGAAAGGAACTCGAACCATGTCAACCTTGGTTTTGAGAATCTCTCCCGGAGTTTGAGAGATTTGGACGTGAAAGGGTACCAATCTTGTCGGGGATTGGGAACCCTTCGCGAGAATGTCCGAAGTTTCAGCGGGATTTCCAAAATGTCGAAAGGAACTCGAAACATGTCAACCTTGGTTTTGAGAATCTCTCCCGGAGTTTGAGAGATTTGCACGTGAAAGGGTACCAATCTTGTCGGGGATTGGGAACCCTTCGCCAGAATGTCCAAAGTTTCACCGAGATTTCCAAAATGTTGAAAGGAACTCGAAACCTGTCAACCTTGGTTTTGAGAATCTCTCCCGGACTTTGAGAGATTTGGACGTGAAAGGGTACCAATCTTGTCGGGGATTGGGAACCCTTCGCGACAATGTCCAAAGTTTCAGCGGGATTTCCAAAATGTTGAAAGGAACTCGAAACATGTCAACCTTGGTTTTGAGAATCTCTCCCGGAGTTTGAGAGATTTGGACGTGAAAGTGTACCAATCTTGTCGGGGATTGGGAACCCTTCGCGAGAATGTCCAAAGTTTCAGGGGGATTTCCAAAATGTTGAAAGGAACTCAAAACATGTCAACCTTGGTTTTGAGAATCTCTCCCGGACTTTGAGAGATTTGGACGTGAAAGGGTACCAATCTTGTCGGGGATTGGGAACCCTTCGCGAGAATGTCCAAAGTTTCAGCGGGATTTCCAAAATGTTGAAAGGAACTCGAACCATGTCAACCTTGGTTTTGAGAATCTCTCCCGGACTTTGAGAGATTTGGACGTGAAAGGGTACCGATCTTGTCGGGGATTGGGAACCCTTCGCGAGAATGTCCAAAGTTTCACCGGGATTTCCAAAATGTCGAAAGGAACTCGAAACATGTCAACCTTGGTTTTGAGAATCTCTCCCGGAGTTTGAGAGATTTGGACGTGAAAGGGTACCAGTCTTGTCGGGGATTGGGAACCCTTCGCGAGAATGTCCAAAGTTTCAGCGAGATTTCCAAAATGTTGAAAGGAACTCGAAACATGTCAACCTTGGTTTTGAGAATCTCTCCCGGAGTTTGAGAGATTTGGACGTGAAAGGGTACCAATCTTGTCGGGGACTGGGAACCCTTCGCCAGAATGTCCAAAGTTTCAGCGGGATTTCCAAAATGTTGAAAGGAACTCGAAACATGTCAACCTTGGTTTTGAGAATCTCTCCCGGACTTTGAGAGATTTGGACATGAAAGTGTACCAATCTTGTCGGGGATTGGGAACCCTTCGCGAGAATGTCCAAAGTTTCAGCGGGATTTCCAAAATGTTGAAAAGAACTCGAAACATGTCAACCTCGGTTTTGAGAATCTCTCCCGGACTTTGAGAGATTTGGACGTGAATGGGTACCAATCTTGTCGGGGATTGGGAACCCTTCGCGAGAATGTCCAAAGTTTCAGCGGGATTTCCAAAATGTTGAAAGGAACTCGAACCATGTCAACCTTGGTTTTGAGAATCTCTCCCGGAGTTTGAGAGATTTGGACGTGAAAGGGTACCAATCTTGTCGGGGATTGGGAACCCTTCGCGAGAATGTCCGAAGTTTCAGCGGGATTTCCAAAATGTCGAAAGGAACTCGAAACATGTCAACCTTGGTTTTGAGAATCTCTCCCGGAGTTTGAGAGATTTGCACGTGAAAGGGTACCAATCTTGTCGGGGATTGGGAACCCTTCGCCAGAATGTCCAAAGTTTCACCGAGATTTCCAAAATGTTGAAAGGAACTCGAAACCTGTCAACCTTGGTTTTGAGAATCTCTCCCGGACTTTGAGAGATTTGGACGTGAAAGGGTACCAATCTTGTCGGGGATTGGGAACCCTTCGCGACAATGTCCAAAGTTTCAGCGGGATTTCCAAAATGTTGAAAGGAACTCGAAACATGTCAACCTTGGTTTTGAGAATCTCTCCCGGAGTTTGAGAGATTTGGACGTGAAAGTGTACCAATCTTGTCGGGGATTGGGAACCCTTCGCGAGAATGTCCAAAGTTTCAGGGGGATTTCCAAAATGTTGAAAGGAACTCAAAACATGTCAACCTTGGTTTTGAGAATCTCTCCCGGAGTTTGAGAGATTTGGACGTGAAAGGGTACCAGTCTTGTCGGGGATTGGGAACCCTTCGCGAGAATGTCCAAAGTTTCAGCGAGATTTCCAAAATGTTGAAAGGAACTCGAAACATGTCAACCTTGGTTTTGAGAATCTCTCCCGGAGTTTGAGAGATTTGGACGTGAAAGGGTACCAATCTTGTCGGGGACTGGGAACCCTTCGCCAGAATGTCCAAAGTTTCAGCGGGATTTCCAAAATGTTGAAAGGAACTCGAAACATGTCAACCTTGGTTTTGAGAATCTCTGCCGGAGTTTGAGAGATTTGGACGTGAAAGGGTACCAATCTTGTCGGGGATTGGGAACCCTTCGCGAGAATGTCCAAAGTTTCAGCGGGATTTCCAAAATGTTGAAAGGAACTCGAAACATGTCAACCTTGGTTTTGAGAATCTCTCCCGGACTTTGAGAGATTTGGACATGAAAGGGTACCAATCTTGTCGGGGATTGGGAACCCTTCGCGAGAATGTCCAAAGTTTCAGCGGGATTTCCAAAATGTTGAAAAGAACTCGAAACATGTCAACCTCGGTTTTGAGAATCTCTCCCGGAGTTTGAGAGATTTGGACGTGAATGGGTACCAATCTTGTCGGGGATTGGGAACCCTTCGCGAGAATGTCCAAAGTTTCAGCGGGATTTCCAAAATGTTGAAAGGAACTCGAACCATGTCAACCTTGGTTTTGAGAATCTCTCCCGGAGTTTGAGAGATTTGGACGTGAAAGGGTACCAATCTTGTCGGGGATTGGGAACCCTTCGCGAGAATGTCCAAAGTTTCAGCGGGATTTCCAAAATGTCGAAAGGAACTCGAAACATGTCAACCTTGGTTTTGAGAATCTCTCCCGGAGTTTGAGAGATTTGCACGTGAAAGGGTACCAATCTTGTCGGGGATTGGGAACCCTTCGCGAGAATGTCCAAAGTTTCACCGAGATTTCCAAAATGTTGAAAGGAACTCGAAACCTGTCAACCTTGGTTTTGAGAATCTCTCCCGGACTTTGAGAGATTTGGACGTGAAAGGGTACCAATCTTGTCGGGGATTGGGAACCCTTCGCGACAACGTCCAAAGTTTCAGCGGGATTTCCAAAATGTTGAAAGGAACTCGAAACATGTCAACCTTGGTTTTGAGAATCTCTCCCGGAGTTTGAGAGATTTGGACGTGAAAGGGTAGCAGTCTTGTCGGGGATTGGGAACCCTTCGCGAGAATGTCCAAAGTTTCAGGGGGATTTCCAAAATGTTGAAAGGAACTCAAAACATGTCAACCTTGGTTTTGAGAATCTCTCCCGGAGTTTGAGAGATTTGGACGTGAAAGGGTACCAATCTTGTCGGGGATTGGGAACCCTTCGCGAGAATGTCCAAAGTTTCAGCGGGATTTCCAAAATGTCGAAAGGAACTCGAAACATGTCAACCTTGGTTTTGAGAATCTCTCCCGGAGTTTGAGAGATTTGGACGTGAAAGGGTACCAATCTTGTCGGGGATTGGGAACCCTTCGCGAGAATGTCCAAAGTTTCACCGAGATTTCCAAAATGTTGAAAGGAACTCGAAACCTGTCAACCTTGGTTTTGAGAATCTCTCCCGGACTTTGAGAGATTTGGACGTGAAACGGTACCAATCTTGTCGGGGATTGGGAACCCTTCGCGACAATGTCCAAAGTTTCAGCGGGATTTCCAAAATGTTGAAAGGAACTCGAAACATGTCAACCTTGGTTTTGAGAATCTCTCCCGGAGTTTGAGAGATTTGGACGTGAAAGGGTACCAATCTTGTCGGGGATTGGGAACCCTTCGCGAGAATGTCCAAAGTTTCAGGGGGATTTCCAAAATGTTGAAAGGAACTCAAAACATGTCAACCTTGGTTTTGAGAATCTCTCCCGGAGTTTGAGAGATTTGGACGTGAAAGGGTACCAATCTTGTCGGGGATTGGGAACCCTTCGCGAGAATGTCCAAAGTTTCAGCAGGATTTCCAAAATGTTGAAAGGAACTCGAAACATGTCAACCTTGGTTTTGAGAATCTCTCCCGGACTTTGAGAGATTTGGACGTGAAAGGGTACCAATCTTGTCGGGGATTGGGAACCCTTTGCCAGAATGTCCAAAGTTTCAGCGGGATTTCCAAAATGTTGAAAGGAACTCGAAACATGTCAACCACGGTTTTGAGAATCTCTCCCGGAGTTTGAGAGATTTGGACGTGAAAGGGTACCAATCTTGTCCGGGATTGGGAACCCTTCGCGAGAATGTCCAAAGTTTCAGCGGGATTTCCAAAATGTTGAAAGGAACTGGAAACATGTCAACCTTGGTTTTGAGAATCTCTCCCGGACTTTGAGAGATTTGGACGTGAAAGGGTACCAATCTTGTCGGGGACTGGGAACCCTTCGCGACAATGTCCAAAGTTTCAGCGGGATTTCCAAAATGTTGAAAGGAACTCGAAACATGTCAACCTTGGTTTTGAGAATCTCTCCCGGAGTTTGAGAGATTTGGACGTGAAAGGGTACCAATCTTGTCGGGGATTGGGAACCCTTCGCGAGAATGTCCAAAGTTTCAGCGGGATTTCCAAAATGTTGAAAGGAACTCGAAACATGTCAACCTTGGTTTTGAGAATCTCTCCCGGACTTTGAGAGATTTGCACGTGAAAGGGTACCAATCTTGTCGGGGATTGGGAACCCTTCGCCAGAATGTCCAAAGTTTCACCGAGATTTCCAAAATGTTGAAAGGAACTCGAAACCTGTCAACCTTGGTTTTGAGAATCTCTCCCGGACTTTGAGAGATTTGGACGTGAAAGGGTACCAATCTTGTCGGGGATTGGGAACCCTTCGCGACAATGTCCAAAGTTTCAGCGGGATTTCCAAAATGTTGAAAGGAACTCGAAACATGTCAACCTTGGTTTTGAGAATCTCTCCCGGAGTTTGAGAGATTTGGACGTGAAAGTGTACCAATCTTGTCGGGGATTGGGAACCCTTCGCGAGAATGTCCAAAGTTTCAGGGGGATTTCCAAAATGTTGAAAGGAACTCAAAACATGTCAACCTTGGTTTTGAGAATCTCTCCCGGACTTTGAGAGATTTGGACGTGAAAGGGTACCAATCTTGTCGGGGATTGGGAACCCTTCGCGAGAATGTCCAAAGTTTCAGCGGGATTTCCAAAATGTTGAAAGGAACTCGAACCATGTCAACCTTGGTTTTGAGAATCTCTCCCGGACTTTGAGAGATTTGGACGTGAAAGGGTACCGATCTTGTCGGGGATTGGGAACCCTTCGCGAGAATGTCCAAAGTTTCACCGGGATTTCCAAAATGTCGAAAGGAACTCGAAACATGTCAACCTTGGTTTTGAGAATCTCTCCCGGAGTTTGAGAGATTTGGACGTGAAAGGGTACCAGTCTTGTCGGGGATTGGGAACCCTTCGCGAGAATGTCCAAAGTTTCAGCAGGATTTCCAAAATGTTGAAAGGAACTCGAAACATGTCAACCTTGGTTTTGAGAATCTCTCCCGGACTTTGAGAGATTTGGACGTGAAAGGGTACCAATCTTGTCGGGGATTGGGAACCCTTCGCGAGAATGTCCAAAGTTTCAGCGGGATTTCCAAAATGTTGAAAGGAACTCGAAACATGTCAACCACGGTTTTGAGAATCTCTCCCGGAGTTTGAGAGATTTGGACGTGAAAGGGTACCAATCTTGTCCGGGATTGGGAACCCTTCGCGAGAATGTCCAAAGTTTCAGCGGGATTTCCAAAATGTTGAAAGGAACTGGAAACATGTCAACCTTGGTTTTGAGAATCTCTCCCGGACTTTGAGAGATTTGGACGTGAAAGGGTACCAATCTTGTCGGGGACTGGGAACCCTTCGCGACAATGTCCAAAGTTTCAGCGGGATTTCCAAAATGTTGAAAGGAACTCGAAACATGTCAACCTTGGTTTTGAGAATCTCTCCCGGAGTTTGAGAGATTTGGACGTGAAAGGGTACCAATCTTGTCGGGGATTGGGAACCCTTCGCGAGAATGTCCAAAGTTTCAGCGGGATTTCCAAAATGTTGAAAGGAACTCGAAACATGTCAACCTTGGTTTTGAGAATCTCTCCCGGACCTTGAGAGATTTGCACGTGAAAGGGTACCAATCTTGTCGGGGATTGGGAACCCTTCGCCAGAATGTCCAAAGTTTCACCGAGATTTCCAAAATGTTGAAAGGAACTCGAAACCTGTCAACCTTGGTTTTGAGAATCTCTCCCGGACTTTGAGAGATTTGGACGTGAAAGGGTACCAATCTTGTCGGGGATTGGGAACCCTTCGCGACAATGTCCAAAGTTTCAGCGGGATTTCCAAAATGTTGAAAGGAACTCGAAACATGTCAACCTTGGTTTTGAGAATCTCTCCCGGAGTTTGAGAGATTTGGACGTGAAAGTGTACCAATCTTGTCGGGGATTGGGAACCCTTCGCGAGAATGTCCAAAGTTTCAGGGGGATTTCCAAAATGTTGAAAGGAACTCAAAACATGTCAACCTTGGTTTTGAGAATCTCTCCCGGACTTTGAGAGATTTGGACGTGAAAGGGTACCAATCTTGTCGGGGATTGGGAACCCTTCGCGAGAATGTCCAAAGTTTCAGCGGGATTTCCAAAATGTTGAAAGGAACTCGAACCATGTCAACCTTGGTTTTGAGAATCTCTCCCGGACTTTGAGAGATTTGGACGTGAAAGGGTACCGATCTTGTCGGGGATTGGGAACCCTTCGCGAGAATGTCCAAAGTTTCACCGGGATTTCCAAAATGTCGAAAGGAACTCGAAACATGTCAACCTTGGTTTTGAGAATCTCTCCCGGAGTTTGAGAGATTTGGACGTGAAAGGGTACCAGTCTTGTCGGGGATTGGGAACCCTTCGCGAGAATGTCCAAAGTTTCAGCGAGATTTCCAAAATGTTGAAAGGAACTCGAAACATGTCAACCTTGGTTTTGAGAATCTCTCCCGGAGTTTGAGAGATTTGGACGTGAAAGGGTACCAATCTTGTCGGGGACTGGGAACCCTTCGCCAGAATGTCCAAAGTTTCAGCGGGATTTCCAAAATGTTGAAAGGAACTCGAAACATGTCAACCTTGGTTTTGAGAATCTCTCCCGGACTTTGAGAGATTTGGACGTGAAAGGGTACCAATCTTGTCGGGGATTGGGAACCCTTCGCCAGAATGTCCAAAGTTTCAGCGGGATTTCCAAAATGTTGAAAGGAACTCGAAACATGTCAACCTTGGTTTTGAGAATCTCTCCCGGACTTTGAGAGATTTGGACATGAAAGGGTACCAATCTTGTCGGGGATTGGGAACCCTTCGCGAGAATGTCCAAAGTTTCAGCGGGATTTCCAAAATGTTGAAAAGAACTCGAAACATGTCAACCTCGGTTTTGAGAATCTCTCCCGGAGTTTGAGAGATTTGGACGTGAATGGGTACCAATCTTGTCGGGGATTGGGAACCCTTCGCGAGAATGTCCAAAGTTTCAGCGGGATTTCCAAAATGTTGAAAGGAACTCGAACCATGTCAACCTTGGTTTTGAGAATCTCTCCCGGAGTTTGAGAGATTTGGACGTGAAAGGGTACCAATCTTGTCGGGGATTGGGAACCCTTCGCGAGAATGTCCAAAGTTTCAGCGGGATTTCCAAAATGTCGAAAGGAACTCGAAACATGTCAACCTTGGTTTTGAGAATCTCTCCCGGAGTTTGAGAGATTTGCACGTGAAAGGGTACCAATCTTGTCGGGGATTGGGAACCCTTCGCGAGAATGTCCAAAGTTTCACCGAGATTTCCAAAATGTTGAAAGGAACTCGAAACCTGTCAACCTTGGTTTTGAGAATCTCTCCCGGACTTTGAGAGATTTGGACGTGAAAGGGTACCAATCTTGTCGGGGATTGGGAACCCTTCGCGACAATGTCCAAAGTTTCAGCGGGATTTCCAAAATGTTGAAAGGAACTCGAAACATGTCAACCTTGGTTTTGAGAATCTCTCCCGGAGTTTGAGAGATTTGGACGTGAAAGGGTACCAATCTTGTCGGGGATTGGGAACCCTTCGCGAGAATGTCCAAAGTTTCAGGGGGATTTCCAAAATGTTGAAAGGAACTCAAAACATGTCAACCTTGGTTTTGAGAATCTCTCCCGGACTTTGAGAGATTTGGACGTGAAAGGGTACCAATCTTGTCGGGGATTGGGAACCCTTCGCGAGAATGTCCAAAGTTTCAGCGGGATTTCCAAAATGTCGAAAGGAACTCGAAACATGTCAACCTTGGTTTTGAGAATCTCTCCCGGAGTTTGAGAGATTTGGACGTGAAAGGGTACCAATCTTGTCGGGGATTGGGAACCCTTCGCGAGAATGTCCAAAGTTTCACCGAGATTTCCAAAATGTTGAAAGGAACTCGAAACATGTCAACCTTGGTTTTGAGAATCTCTCCCGGACTTTGAGAGATTTGGACGTGAAACGGTACCAATCTTGTCGGGGATTGGGAACCCTTCGCGACAATGTCCAAAGTTTCAGCGGGATTTCCAAAATGTTGAAAGGAACTCGAAACATGTCAACCTTGGTTTTGAGAATCTCTCCCGGAGTTTGAGAGATTTGGACGTGAAAGTGTACCAATCTTGTCGGGGATTGGGAACCCTTCGCGAGAATGTCCAAAGTTTCAGCGGGATTTCCAAAATGTTGAAAGGAACTCGAAACATGTCAACCTTGGTTTTGAGAATCTCTCCCGGACTTTGAGAGATTTGGACGTGAAAGGGTACCAATCTTGTCGGGGATTGGGAACCCTTCGCAAGAATGTCCAAAGTTTCAGCGGGATTTCCAAAATGTTGAAAAGAACTCGAAACATGTCAACCTCGGTTTTGAGAATCTCTCCCGGAGTTTGAGAGATTTGGACGTGAATGGGTACCAATCTTGTCGGGGATTGGGAACCCTTCGCGAGAATGTCCAAAGTTTCAGCGGGATTTCCAAAATGTTGAAAGGAACTCGAACCATGTCAACCTTGGTTTTGAGAATCTCTCCCGGAGTTTGAGAGATTTGGACGTGAAAGGGTACCAATCTTGTCGGGGATTGGGAACCCTTCGCCAGAATGTCCAAAGTTTCAGCGGGATTTCCAAAATGTCGAAAGGAACTCGAAACATGTCAACCTTGGTTTTGAGAATCTCTCCCGGAGTTTGAGAGATTTGGACGTGAAAGGGTACCAGTCTTGTCGGGGATTGGGAACCCTTCGCGAGAATGTCCAAAGTTTCAGGGGGATTTCCAAAATGTTGAAAGGAACTCGAAACATGTCAACCTTGGTTTTTAGAATCTCTCCCGGAGTTTGAGAGATTTGGACGTGAAAGGCTACCAATCTTGTCGGGGATTGGGAACCCTTCGCGAGAATGTCCAAAGTTTCAGCGGGATTTCCAAAATGTTGAACGGAACTGGAAACCTGTCAACCTTGGTTTTGAGAATCTCTCCCGGAGTTTGAGAGATTTGGACGTGAAAGCGTACCAATCTTGTCGGGGATTGGGAACCCTTCGCGAGAATGTCCAAAGTTTCAGCAGGATTTCCAAAATGTTGAAAGGAACTCGAAACATGTCAACCTTGGTTTTGAGAATCTCTCCCGGAGTTTGAGAGATTTGGACGTGAAAGGGTACCAATCTTGTCGGGGATCGGGAACCCTTCGTGACAATGTCCAAAGTTTCAGCGGGATTTGCAAAATGTTGAAAGGAACTCGAAACATGTCGACCTTGGTTTTGAGAATCTCTCCCGGAGTTTGAGAGATCTGGACGTGAAAGGGTACCAATCTTGTCGGGGATCGGGAACCCTTCGCCAGAATGTCCAAAGTTTCAGCGGGATTTCCAAAATGTTGAAAGGAACTCGAAACCTGTCAACCTTGGATTTGAGAATCTCTCCCGGAGTTTGAGAGATTTGGACGTGAAAGGGCACCAGTCTTGTCGGGGATTGGGAACCCTTCGCGAGAATGGACAAAGTTTCAGCGGGATTTCCAAAATGTTGAAAGGAACTCGAAACATGTCAACCTTGGTTTTGAGAATCTCTGCCGGAGTTTGAGAGATTTGGATGTGAAAGGGTACCAATCTTGTCGGGGATTGGGAACCCTTCACGAGAATGTGCAAAGTTTCAGCGGGATTTCCAAAATGTTGAAAGGAACTCGAAACATGTCAACCTTGGTTTTGAGAATCTCTCCCGGACTTTGAGAGATTTGGACGTGAAAGGGTACCAATGTTGTCGGGGATTGGGAACCCTTCGCGAGAATGTCCAAAGTTTCAGCGGGATTTCCAAAATGTTGAAAGGAACTCGAAACATGTCAACCTTGGTTTTGAGAATCTCTGCCGGAGTTTGAGAGATTTGGACGTGAAAGGGTACCAATCTTGTCGGGGACTGGGAACCCTTCGCCAGAATGTCCAAAGTTTCAGCGGGATTTCCAAAATGTTGAAAGGAACTCGAAACATGTCAACCTTGGTTTTGAGAATCTCTGCCGGAGTTTGAGAGATTTGGACGTGAAAGGGTACCAATCTTGTCGGGGATTGGGAACCCTTCGCGACAATGTCCAAAGTTTCAGCGGGATTTCCAAAATGTTGAAAGGAACTCGAAACATGTCGACCTTGGTTTTGAGAATCTCCCGGAGTTTGAGAGATTTGGACGTGAAAGCGTACCAATCTTGTCGGGGATTGGGAACCCTTCACGACAATGTCCAAAGTTTCAGCGGGATTTCCAAAATGTTGAAAGGAACTCGAAACATGTCAACCTTGGTTTTGAGAATCTCTCCCGGAGTTTGAGAGATTTGGACGTGAAAGCGTACCAATCTTGTCGGGGATTGGGAACCCTTCGTGAGAATGTCCAAAGTTTCAGCGGGATTTCCAAAATGTTGAAAGGAACTCGAAACATGTCAACCTTTGTTTTGAGAATCTCTCCCGGAGTTTGAGAGATTTGGACGTGAAAGGGTACCAATCTTGCAGGGGATTGGGAACCCTTCGCGAGAATGTCCAAAGTTTCAGCGGGATTTCCAAAATGTTGAAAGGAACTCGAACCATGTCAACCTCGGTTTTGAGAATCTCTCCCGGAGTTTGAGAGATTTGGACGTGAAAGGGTACCAATCTTGTCGGGGATTGGGAACCCTTCGCGAGAATGTCCAAAGTTTCAGCGGGATTTCCAAAATGTCGAAAGGAACTCGAAACATGTCAACCTTGGTTTTGAGAATCTCTCCCGGAGTTTGAGAGATTTGGACGTGAAAGGGTACCAATCTTGTCAGGGATCGGGAACCCTTCGCGACAATGTCCAAAGTTTCAGCGGGATTTCCAAAATGTTGAAAGGAACTCGAAACATGTCAACCTTGGTTTTGAGAATCTCTCCCGGAGTTTGAGAGATTTGGATGTGAAAGGGTACCAATCTTGTCGGGGATTGGGAACCCTTCGCGAGAATGTCCAAAGTTTCAGCGGGATTTCCAAAATGTTGAAAGGAACTGGAAAGCTGTCAACCTTGGTTTTGAGAATCTCTCCCGGAGTTTGAGAGATTTGGACGTGAAAGGGTACCAATCTTGTCGGGGATTGGGAACCCTTCGCGAGAATGTCCAAAGTTTCAGCAGGATTTCCAAAATGTTGAAAGGAACTGGAAACATGTCAACCTTGGTTTTGAGAATCTCTGCCGGAGTTTGAGAGATTTGGACGTGAAAGGGTACCAATCTTGTCGGGGATCGGGAACCCTTCGCGACAATGTCCAAAGTTTCAGCGGGATTTCCAAAATGTTGAAAGGAACTCGAAACATGTCGACCTTGGTTTTGAGAATCTCTCCCGGAGTTTGAGAGATTTGGACGTGAAAGCGTACCAATCTTCTCGGGGATTGGGAACCCTTCGCGATAATGTCCAAAGTTTCAGCGGGATTTCCAAAATGTTGAAAGGAACTCGAAACATGTCAACCTTGGTTTTGAGAATCTCTCCCGGAGTTTGAGAGATTTGGACGTGAAAGGGCACCAGTCTTGTCGGGGATTGGGAACCCTTCGCCAGAATGGACAAAGTTTCAGCGGGATTTCCAAAATGTTGAAAGGAACTCGAAACATGTCAACCTTGGTTTTGAGAATCTCTGCCGGAGTTTGAGAGATTTGGATGTGAAAGGGTACCAATCTTGTCGGGGATTGGGAACCCTTCGCGAGAATGTGCAAAGTTTCAGGGGGATTTCCAAAATGTTGAAAGTCACTGGAAACATGTCAACCTTGGTTTTGAGAATCTCTCCCGGAGTTTGAGAGATTTGGACGTGAAAGGGTACCAATCTTGTCGGGGATTGGGAACCCTTCACGAGAATGTCCAAAGTTTCAGCGAGATTTCCAAAATGTTGAAAGGAACTCGAAACATGTCAACCTTGGTTTTGAGAATCTCTCCCGGAGTTTGAGAGATTTGGACGTGAAAGGGTACCAATCTTGTCGGGGACTGGGAACCCTTCGCCAGAATGTCCAAAGTTTCAGCGGGATTTCCAAAATGTTGAAAGGAACTCAAAACATGTCAACCTTGGTTTTGAGAATCTCTGCCGGAGTTTGAGAGATTTGGACGTGAAAGGGTACCAATCTTGTCGGGGATCGGGAACCCTTCGCGACAATGTCCAAAGTTTCAGCGGGATTTCCAAAATGTTGAAAGGAACTCGAAACATGTCGACCTTGGTTTTGAGAATCTCTCCCGGAGTTTGAGAGATTTGGACGTGAAAGCGTACCAATCTTGTCGGGGATTGGGAACCCTTCGCGAGAATGTCCAAAGTTTCAGCGGGATTTCCAAAATGTTGAAAGGAACTGGAAACCTGTCAACCTTGGTTTTGAGAATCTCTCCCGGAGTTTGAGAGATTTGGACGTGAAAGGGCACCAGTCTTGTCGGGGATTGGGAACCCTTCGCGAGAATGGATAAAGTTTCAGCGGGATTTCCAAAATGTTGAAAGGAACTCGAAACATGTCAACCTTGGTTTTGAGAATCTCTCCCGGAGTTTGAGAGATTTGGACGTGAAAGGGTACCAATCTTGTCGGGGATTGGGAACCCTTCGCGAGAATGTGCAAAGTTTCAGGGGGATTTCCAAAATGTTGAAAGGAACTCGAAACATGTCAACCTTGGTTTTGAGAATCTCTCCCGGAGTTTGAGAGATTTGGACGTGAAAGGGTACCAATCTTGTCAGGGATCGGGAACCCTTCGCGACAATGTCCAAAGTTTCAGCGGGATTTCCAAAATGTTGAAAGGAACTCGAAACATGTCAACCTTGGTTTTGAGAATCTCTCCCGGAGTTTGAGAGATTTGGACGTGAAAGGGTACCAATCTTGTCGGGGATTGGGAACCCTTCACGAGAATGTCCAAAGTTTCAGCGAGATTTCCAAAATGTTGAAAGGAACTCGAAACATGTCAACCTTGGTTTTGAGAATCTCTCCCGGAGTTTGAGAGATTTGGACGTGAAAGGGTACCAATCTTGTCGGGGACTGGGAACCCTTCGCCAGAATGTCCAAAGTTTCAGCGGGATTTCCAAAATGTTGAAAGGAACTCAAAACATGTCAACCTTGGTTTTGAGAATCTCTGCCGGAGTTTGAGAGATTTGGACGTGAAAGGGTACCAATCTTGTCGGGGATCGGGAACCCTTCGCGACAATGTCCAAAGTTTCAGCGGGATTTCCAAAATGTTGAAAGGAACTCGAAACATGTCGACCTTGGTTTTGAGAATCTCTCCCGGAGTTTGAGAGATTTGGACGTGAAAGCGTACCAATCTTGTCGGGGATTGGGAACCCTTCGCGAGAATGTCCAAAGTTTCAGCGGGATTTCCAAAATGTTGAAAGGAACTGGAAACCTGTCAACCTTGGTTTTGAGAATCTCTCCCGGAGTTTGAGAGATTTGGACGTGAAAGGGCACCAGTCTTGTCGGGGATTGGGAACCCTTCGCGAGAATGGATAAAGTTTCAGCGGGATTTCCAAAATGTTGAAAGGAACTCGAAACATGTCAACCTTGGTTTTGAGAATCTCTCCCGGAGTTTGAGAGATTTGGACGTGAAAGGGTACCAATCTTGTCGGGGATTGGGAACCCTTCGCGAGAATGTGCAAAGTTTCAGGGGGATTTCCAAAATGTTGAAAGGAACTCGAAACATGTCAACCTTGCTTTTGAGAATCTCTCCCAGAGTTTGAGAGATTTGGACGTGAAAGGGTACCAATCTTGTCAGGGATCGGGAACCCTTCGCGACAATGTCCAAAGTTTCAGCGGGATTTCCAAAATGTTGAAAGGAACTCGAAACATGTCAACCTTGGTTTTGAGAATCTCTCCCGGACTTTGAGAGATTTGGACGTGAAAGGGTACCAATCTTGTCGGGGATTGGGAACCCTTTGCGAGAATGTCCAAAGTTTCAGCGGGATTTCCAAAATGTTGAAAGGAACTGGAAAGCTGTCAACCTTGGTTTTGAGAATCTCTCCCGGAGTTTGAGAGATTTGGACGTGAAAGCGTACCAATCTTGTCGGGGATTGGGAACCCTTCGCGAGAATGTCCAAAGTTTCAGCAGGATTTCCAAAATGTTGAAAGGAACTGGAAACATGTCAACCTTGGTTTTGAGAATCTCTGCCGGAGTTTGAGAGATTTGGACGTGAAAGGGTACCAATCTTGTCGGGGATCGGGAACCCTTCGCGACAATGTCCAAAGTTTCAGCGGGATTTCCAAAATGTTGAAAGGAACTCGAAACATGTCGACCTTGGTTTTGAGAATCTCTCCCGGAGTTTGAGAGATTTGGACGTGAAAGCGTACCAATCTTCTCGGGGATTGGGAACCCTTCGCGATAATGTCCAAAGTTTCAGCGGGATTTCCAAAATGTTGAAAGGAACTCGAAACATGTCAACCTTGGTTTTGAGAATCTCTCCCGGAGTTTGAGAGATTTGGACGTGAAAGGGCACCAGTCTTGTCGGGGATTGGGAACCCTTCGCCAGAATGGACAAAGTTTCAGCGGGATTTCCAAAATGTTGAAAGGAACTCGAAACATGTCAACCTTGGTTTTGAGAATCTCTGCCGGAGTTTGAGAGATTTGGATGTGAAAGGGTACCAATCTTGTCGGGGATTGGGAACCCTTCGCGAGAATGTGCAAAGTTTCAGGGGGATTTCCAAAATGTTGAAAGGAACTCAAAACATGTCAACCTTGGTTTTGAGAATCTCTCCCGGACTTTGAGAGATTTGGACGTGAAAGGGTACCAATCTTGTCGGGGATTGGGAACCCTTCACGAGAATGTCCAAAGTTTCAGCGAGATTTCCAAAATGTTGAAAGGAACTCGAAACATGTCAACCTTGGTTTTGAGAATCTCTCCCGGAGTTTGAGAGATTTGGACGTGAAAGGGTACCAATCTTGTCGGGGACTGGGAACCCTTCGCCAGAATGTCCAAAGTTTCAGCGGGATTTCCAAAATGTTGAAAGGAACTCAAAACATGTCAACCTTGGTTTTGAGAATCTCTGCCGGAGTTTGAGAGATTTGGACGTGAAAGGGTACCAATCTTGTCGGGGACTGGGAACCCTTCGCCAGAATGTCCAAAGTTTCAGCGGGATTTCCAAAATGTTGAAAGGAACTCGAAACATGTCGACCTTGGTTTTGAGAATCTCTCCCGGAGTTTGAGAGATTTGGACGTGAAAGCGTACCAATCTTGTCGGGGATTGGGAACCCTTCGCGAGAATGTCCAAAGTTTCAGCGGGATTTCCAAAATGTTGAAAGGAACTGGAAACCTGTCAACCTTGGTTTTGAGAATCTCTCCCGGAGTTTGAGAGATTTGGACGTGAAAGGGCACCAGTCTTGTCGGGGATTGGGAACCCTTCGCGAGAATGGATAAAGTTTCAGCGGGATTTCCAAAATGTTGAAAGGAACTCGAAACATGTCAACCTTGGTTTTGAGAATCTCTCCCGGAGTTTGAGAGATTTGGACGTGAAAGGGTACCAATCTTGTCGGGGATTGGGAACCCTTCGCGAGAATGTGCAAAGTTTCAGGGGGATTTCCAAAATGTTGAAAGGAACTCGAAACATGTCAACCTTGGTTTTGAGAATCTCTCCCGGACTTTGAGAGATTTGGACGTGAAAGGGTACCAATCTTGTCGGGGATTGGGAACCCTTCGCGAGAATGTCCAAAGTTTCAGCGAGATTTCCAAAATGTTGAAAGGAACTCGAAACATGTCAACCTTGGTTTTGAGAATCTCTCCCGGAGTTTGAGAGATTTGGACGTGAAAGGGTACCAATCTTGTCGGGGATTGGGAACCCTTCGCGACAATGTCCAAAGATTCAGCGGGATTTCCAAAATGTTGAAAGGAACTGGAAACCTGTCAACCTTGGTTTTGAGAATCTCTCCCGGAGTTTGAGAGATTTGGACGTGAAAGGGTACCAACCTTATCGGGGATTGGGAACCCTTCGCGAGAATGTCCAAAGTTTCAGCGGGATTTCCAAAATGTTGAATGGAATTCGAAACATGTCAAGCTTGGTTTTGAGAATCTCTCCCGGAGTTTGAGAGATTTGGACGTGAAAGAATACCAATCTTGTCGGGGATTGGGAACCCTTCGCGAGAATGTCCAAAGTTTCAGCGGGATTTCCAAAATGTTGAAAGGAACTGGAAAGCTGTCAACCTTGGTTTTGAGAATCTCTCCCGGAGTTTGAGAGATTTGGACGTGAAAGGGTACCAATCTTGTCGGGGATTGGGAACCCTTCGTGAGAATGTCCAAAGTTTCAGCGGGATTTCCAAAATGTCGAAAGGAACTCGAAACATGTCAACCTTGGTTTTGAGAATCTCTCCCGGACTTTGAGAGATTTGGACGTGAATGGGTACCAATCTTGTCAGGGATTGGGAACCCTTCGCGAGAATGTCCAAAGTTTCAGCGGGATTTCCAAAATGTTGAAAGGAACTCGAACCATGTCAACCTCGGTTTTGAGAATCTCTCCCGGAGTTTGAGAGATTTGGACGTGAAAGGGTACCAATCTTGTCGGGGATTGGGAACCCTTCGCCAGAATGTCCAAAGTTTCAGCGGGATTTCCAAAATGTCGAAAGGAACTGGAAACATGTCAACCTTGGTTTTGAGAATCTCTCCCGGAGTTTGAGAGATTTGGACGTGAAAGGGTACCAATCTTGTCGGGGATTGGGAACCCTTCGCGAGAATGTCCAAAGTTTCAGCGAGATTTCCAAAATGTTGAAAGGAACTGGAAACATGTCGACCTTGGTTTTGAGAATCTCTCCCAGAGTTTGAGAGATTTGGACGTGAAAGGGTACCAATCTTGTCGGGGACTGGGAACCCTTCGCCAGAATGTCCAAAGTTTCAGCGGGATTTCCAAAATGTTGAAAGTCACTGGAAACATGTCAACCTTGGTTTTGAGAATCTCTCCCGGACTTTGAGAGATTTGCACGTGAAAGGGTACCAATCTTGTCGGGGATTGGGAACCCTTCGCGAGAATGTCCAAAGTTTCAGCAGGATTTCCAAAATGTTGAAAGGAACTCGAAACATGTCAACCTTGGTTTTGAGAATCTCTCCCGGAGTTTGAGAGATTTGGACGTGAAAGGGTACCAATCTTGTCGGGGATCGGGAACCCTTCGCGACAATGTCCAAAGTTTCAGCGGGATTTCCAAAATGTTGAAAGGAACTCGAAACATGTCAACCTTGGTTTTGAGAATCTCTGCCGGAGTTTGAGAGATTTGGACGTGAAAGGGTACCAATCTTGTCGGGGATTGGGAACCCTTCGCGAGAATGTCCAAAGTTTCAGCGGGATTTCCAAAATGTTGAAAGGAACTGGAAACATGTCAACCTTGGTTTTGAGAATCTCTGCCGGAGTTTGAGAGATTTGGACGTGAAAGCGTACCAATCTTGTCGGGGATCGGGAACCCTTCGCGACAATGTCCAAAGTTTCAGCGGGATTTCCAAAATGTTGAAAGGAACTCGAAACATGTCGACCTTGGTTTTGAGAATCTCTCCCGGAGTTTGAGAGATTTGGACGTGAAAGCGTACCAATCTTGTCGGGGATTGGGAACCCTTCGCCAGAATGTCCAAAGTTTCAGCGGGATTTCCAAAATGTTGAAAGGAACTGGAAACCTGTCACCCTTGGTTTTGAGAATCTCTCCCGGAGTTTGAGAGATTTGGACGTGAAAGGGCACCAGTCTTGTCGGGGATTGGGAACCCTTCGCGAGAATGGACAAAGTTTCAGCGGGATTTCCAAAATGTTGAAAGGAACTCGAAACATGTCAACCTTGGTTTTGAGAATCTCTCCCGGACTTTGAGAGATTTGGACGTGAAAGGGTACCAATCTTGTCGGGGATTGGGAACCCTTCACGAGAATGTCCAAAGTTTCAGCGAGATTTCCAAAATGTTGAAAGGAACTCGAAACATGTCAACCTTGGTTTTGAGAATCTCTCCCGGAGTTTGAGAGATTTGGACGTGAAAGGGTACCAATCTTGTCGGGGACTGGGAACCCTTCGCCAGAATGTCCAAAGTTTCAGCGGGATTTCCAAAATGTTGAAAGGAACTCAAAACATGTCAACCTTGGTTTTGAGAATCTCTGCCGGAGTTTGAGAGATTTGGACGTGAAAGGGTACCAATCTTGTCGGGGATCGGGAACCCTTCGCCAGAATGTCCAAAGTTTCAGCGGGATTTCCAAAATGTTGAAAGGAACTCGAAACATGTCGACCTTGGTTTTGAGAATCTCTCCTGGAGTTTGAGAGATTTGGACGTGAAAGCGTACCAATCTTGTCGGGGATTGGGAACCCTTCGCGAGAATGTCCAAAGTTTCAGCGGGATTTCCAAAATGTTGAATGGAATTCGAAACATGTCAAGCTTGGTTTTGAGAATCTCTCCCGGAGTTTGAGAGATTTGGACGTGAAAGGGTACCAATCTTGTCGGGGATTGGGAACCCTTCGCAAGAATGACCAAAGTTTCAGCGGGATTTCCAAAATGTTGAAAGGAACTCGAAACATGTCAACCTTGGTTTTGAGAATCTCTCCCGGAGTTTGAGAGATTTGGACGTGAAAGGGTACCAATCTTCTCGGGGACTGGGAACCCTTCGCCAGAATGTCCAAAGTTTCAGCGGGATTTCCAAAATGTTGAAAGGAACTCGAAACATCTCAACCTTGGTTTTGAGAATCTGTCCCGGAGTTTGAGAGATTTGGACGTGAAAGGGTACCAACCTTGTCGGGGATTGGGAACCCTTCGCGAGAATGTCCAAAGTTTCAGCGGGATTTCCAAAATGTTGAAAGGAACTCAAAACATGTCAACCTTGGTTTTGAGAATCTCTCCCGGAGTTTGAGAGATTTGGACGTGAAAGGGTACCAATCTTGTCGGGGATTGGGAACCCTTCGCGAGAATGTCCAAAGTTTCAGCGGGATTTCCACAATGTTGAGAGGAACTCGAACCATGTCAACCTTGGTTTTGAGAATCTCTCCCGGAGTTTGAGAGATTTGGACGTGAAAGGGTACCAATCTTGTCGGGGATTGGGAACCCTTTGCGAGAATGTCCAAAGTTTCAGCAGGATTTCCAAAATGTTGAAAGGAACTCGAAACATGTCAACCTTGGTTTTGAGAATCTCTCCCGGAATTTGAGAGATTTGGACGTGAAAGGGTACCAATCTTGTCGGGGATCGGGAACCCTTCGCGACAATGTCCAAAGTTTCAGCGAGATTTCCAAAATGTTGAAAGGAACTCGAAACATGTCAACCTTGGTTTTGAGAATCTCTGCCGGAGTTTGAGAGATTTGGACGTGAAAGGGTACCAATCTTGTCGGGGATTGGGAACCCTTCGCGAGAATGTCCAAAGTTTCAGCGGGTTTTCCAAAATGTTGAAAGGAACTCGAAACATGTCAACCTTGGTTTTGAGAATCTCTCCCGGACTTTGAGAGATTTGGACGTGAAAGGGTACCAATCTTGTCGGGGATTGGGAACCCTTCGCGAGAATGTCCAAAGTTTCAGCGGGATTTCCAAAATGTCGAAAGGAACTCGAAACATGTCAACCATGGTTTTGAGAATCTCTCCCGGAGTTTGAGAGATTTGGACGTGAAAGGGTACCAATCTTGTCGGGGACTGGGAACCCTTCGCGAGAATGTCCAAAGTTTCAGCGGGATTTCCAAAATGTTGAAAGGAACTGGAAAGCTGTCGACCTTGGTTTTGAGAATCTCTCCCGGAGTTTGAGAGATTTGGACGTGAAAGGGTACCAATCTTGTCGGGGATTGGGAACCCTTCGCGAGAATGTCCAAAGTTTCAGCAGGATTTCCAAAATGTTGAAAGGAACTCGAAACATGTCAACCTTGGTTTTGAGAATCTCTCCCGGAGTTTGAGAGATTTGGACGTGAAAGGGTACCAGTCTTGTCGGGGATCGGGAACCCTTCGCGACAATGTCCAAAGTTTCAGCGGGATTTCCAAAATGTTGAGAGGAACTCGAAACATGTTGACCTTGGTTTTGAGAATCTCTCCCGGAGTTTGAGAGATTTGGACGTGAAAGTGTACCAATCTTGTCGGGGATTGGGAACCCTTCGCGAGAATGTCCAAAGTTTCAGCGGGATTTCCAAAATGTTGAAAGGAATTCGAAACATGTCAACCTTGGTTTTGAGAATCTCTCCCGGAGTTTGAGAGATTTGGACGTGAAAGGGTACCAATCTTGCCGTGGATTGGGAACCCTTCGCGAGAATGTCCAAAGTTTCAGCGGGATTTCCAAAATGTTGAAAGGAACTCGAAACATGTCAACCTTGGTTTTGAGAATCTCTCCCGGAGTTTGAGAGATTTGGACGTGAAAGTGTACCAATCTTGTCGGGGATTGGGAACCCTTCGCCAGAATGTCCAAAGTTTCAGCGGGATTTCCAAAATGTTGAAAGGAACTCGAAACATGTCAACCTTGGTTTTGAGAATCTCTGCCGGAGTTTGAGAGATTTGGACGTGAAAGGGTACCAATCTTGTCGGGGATCGGGAACCCTTCGCGACAATGTCCAACGTTTCAGCGGGATTTCCAAAATGTTGAAAGGAACTCGAAACATGTTGACCTTGGTTTTGAGAATCTCTGCCGGAATTTGAGAGATTTGGACGTGAAAGGGTACCGATCTTGTCGGGGATTGGGAACCCTTCGCGAGAATGTCCAAAGTTTCAGCGGGATTTCCAAAATGTCGAAAGGAACTCGAAACATGTAAACCTTGGTTTTGAGAATCTCTCCCGGACTTTGAGAGATTTGGACGTGAAAGGGTACCAATCTTGTCGGGGATTGGGAACCCTTCGCGAGAATGTCCAAAGTTTCAGCGAGATTTCCAAAATGTTGAAAGGAACTCGAAACATGTCAACCTTGGTTTTGAGAATCTCTCCCGGAGTTTGAGAGATTAGGACGTGAAAGGGTACCAATCTTGTCGGGGACTGGGAACCCTTCGCCAGAATGTCCAAAGTTTCAGCGGGATTTCCAAAATGTTGAAAGGAACTCGAAACATGTCAACCTTGGTTTTTAGAATCTCTCCCGGAGTTTGAGAGATTTGGACGTGAAAGGGTACCAATCTTGTCGGGGATCTAGAACCCTTCGCCAGAATGTCCAAAGTTTCAGCGGGATTTCCAAAATGTTGAAAGGAACTCGAAACATGTCGACCTTGGTTTTGAGAATCTCTCCCGGAGTTTGAGAGATTTGGACGTGAAAGCGTACCAATCTTGTCGGGGATTGGGAACCCTTCGCGAGAATGTCCAAAGTTTCAGCGGGATTTCCAAAATGTTGAAAGGAACTGGAAACCTGTCAACCTTGGTTTTGAGAATCTCTTCCGGAGTTTGAGAGATTTGGACGTGAAAGGGCACCAGTCTTGTCGGGGATTGGGAACCCTTCGCGAGAATGGATAAAGTTTCAGCGGGATTTCCAAAATGTTGAAAGGAACTCGAAACATGTCAACCTTGGTTTTGAGAATCTCTCCCGGAGTTTGAGAGATTTGGACGTGAAAGGGTACCAATCTTGTCGGGGATTGGGAACCCTTCGCGAGAATGTGCAAAGTTTCAGGGGGATTTCCAAAATGTTGAAAGGAACTCGAAACATGTCAACCTTGGTTTTGAGAATCTCTCCCGGACTTTGAGAGATTTGGACGTGAAAGGGTACCAATCTTGTCGGGGATTGGGAACCCTTCGCGAGAATGTCCAAAGTTTCAGCGAGATTTCCAAAATGTTGAAAGGAACTCGAAACATGTCAACCTTGGTTTTGAGAATCTCTCCCGGAGTTTGAGAGATTTGGACGTGAAAGGGTACCAATCTTGTCGGGGATTGGGAACCCTTCGCGAGAATGTCCAAAGTTTCAGCGGGATTTCCAAAATGTTGAAAGGAACTGGAAACCTGTCAACCTTGGTTTTGAGAATCTCTCCCGGAGTTTGAGAGATTTGGACGTGAAAGGGTACCAACCTTATCGGGGATTGGGAACCCTTCGCGAGAATGTCCAAAGTTTCAGCGGGATTTCCAAAATGTTGAATGGAATTCGAAACATGTCAAGCTTGGTTTTGAGAATCTCTCCCGGAGTTTGAGAGATTTGGACGTGAAAGGGTACCAATCTCGTCGGGGATTGGGAACCCTTCGCGAGAATGTCCAAAGTTTCAGCGGGATTTCCAAAATGTTGAAAGGAACTCGAAACATGTCAACCTTGCTTTTGAGAATCTCTCCCGGAGTTTGAGAGATTTGGACGTGAAAGGGCACCAGTCTTGTCGGGGATTTGGAACCCTTCGCCAGAATGTCCAAAGTTTCAGCAGGATTTCCAAAATGTTGAAAGGAACTCGAAACATGTCAACCTTGGTTTTGAGAATCTCTGCCGGAATTTGAGAGATTTGGACGTGAAAGGGTACCAATCTTGTCGGGGATTGGGAACCCTTCGCGAGAATGTCCAAAGTTTCAGCGGGATTTCCAAAATGTTGAAAGGAACTCGAAACATGTCAACCTTGGTTTTGAGAATCTCTCCCGGACTTTGAGAGATTTGGACGTGAAAGGGTACCAATCTTGTCGGGGATTGGGAACCCTTCGCGAGAATGTCCAAAGTTTCAGCGGGATTTCCAAAATGTTGAAAGGAACTCGAAACATGTCAACCTTGGTTTTGAGAATCTCTCCCGGAGTTTGAGAGATTTGGACGTGAAAGGGCACTAGTCTTGTCGGGGATTGGGAACCCTTCGCGAGAATGTCCAAAGTTTCAGCGGGATTTCCAAAATGTTGAAAGGAACTCGAACCATGTAAACCTTGGTTTTGGGAATCTCTCCAGGACTTTGAGAGATTTGGACGTGAAAGGGTACCAGTCTTGTCGGGGATTGGGAACCCTTCGCGAGAATGTCCAAAGTTTCAGCAGGATTTCCAAAATGTTGAAAGGAACTCAAAACATGTCAACCTTGGTTTTGAGAATCTCTGCCGGAGTTTGAGAGATTTGGACGTGAAAGGGTACCAGTCTTGTCGGGGATCGGGAACCCTTCGCGAGAATGTCCAAAGTTTCAGCGGGATTTCCAAAATGTTGAAAGGAACTGGAAAGCTGTCGACCTTGGTTTTGAGAATCTCTCCCGGAGTTTGAGAGATTTGGACGTGAAAGGGTACCAATCTTGTCGGGGATTGGGAACCCTTCGCGAGAATGTCCAAAGTTTCAGCGGGATTTCCAAAATGTTGAAAGGAATTCGAAACATGTCAACCTTGGTTTTGAGAATCTCTCCCGGAGTTTGAGAGATTTGGACGTGAAAGGGTACCAATCTTGCCGTGGATTGGGAACCCTTCGCGAGAATGTCCAAAGTTTCAGCGGGATTTCCAAAATGTTGAAAGGAACTCGAAACATGTCAACCTTGGTTTTGAGAATCTCTGCCGGAGTTTGAGAGATTTGGACGTGAAAGGGTACCAATGTTGTCGGGGATTGGGAACCCTTCGCGAGAATGTCCAAAGTTTCAGCAGGATTTCCAAAATGTTGAAAGGAACTCGAAACATGTCAACCTTGGTTTTGAGAATCTCTGCCGGAGTTTGAGAGATTTGGACGTGAAAGGGTACCAATCTTGTCGGGGATCGGGAACCCTTCGCGACAATGTCCAAAGTTTCAGCAGGATTTCCAAAATGTTGAAAGGAACTCGAAACATGTCAACCTTGGTTTTGAGAATCTCTCCCGGAGTTTGAGAGATTTGGACGTGAAAGGGTACCAATCTTGTCGGGGATTGGGAACCCTTCGCGAGAATGTCCAAAGTTTCAGCGGGATTTCCAAAATGTTGAAAAGAACTGGAAACCTGTCAACCTTGATTTTGAGAATCTCTCCCGGAGTTTGAGAAATTTGGACGTGAAAGGGCACCAGTCTTGTCGGGGATTGGGAACCCTTCGCGAGAATGGACAAAGTTCCAGCGGGATTTCCAAAATGTTGAAAGGAACTCGAAACATGTCAACCTTGGTTTTGAGAATCTCTCCCGGAGTTTGAGAGATTTGGACGTGAAAGGGTACCAATCTTGTCGGGGATTGGGAACCCTTCGTGAGAATGTCCAAAGTTTCAGGGGGATTTCCAAAATGTTGAAAGGAACTCGAAACATGTCGACCTTGGTTTTGAGAATCTCTCCCGGAGTTTGAGAGATTTGGACGTGAAAGCGTACCAATCTTGTCGGGGACTGGGAACCCTTCACCAGAATGTCCAAAGTTTCAGCGGGATTTCCAAAATGTTGAAAAGAACTGGAAACCTGTCAACCTTGGTTTTGAGAATCTCTCCCGGAGTTTGAGAGATTTGGACGTGAAAGGGTACCAATCTTGTCGGGGATTGGGAACCCTTCGCGAGAATGTCCAAAGTTTCAGCGGGATTTCCAAAATGTTGAAAAGAACTGGAAACCTGTCAACCTTGATTTTGAGAATCTCTCCCGGAGTTTGAGAAATTTGGACGTGAAAGGGCACCAGTCTTGTCGGGGATTGGGAACCCTTCGCGAGAATGGACAAAGTTCCAGCGGGATTTCCAAAATGTTGAAAGGAACTCGAAACATGTCAACCTTGGTTTTGAGAATCTCTCCCGGAGTTTGAGAGATTTGGACGTGAAAGGGTACCAATCTTGTCGGGGATTGGGAACCCTTCGTGAGAATGTCCAAAGTTTCAGGGGGATTTCCAAAATGTTGAAAGGAACTCGAAACATGTCGACCTTGGTTTTGAGAATCTCTGCCGGAGTTTGAGAGATTTGGACGTGAAAGGGTACCAATGTTGTCGGGGATTGGGAACCCTTCGCGAGAATGTCCAAAGTTTCAGCAGGATTTCCAAAATGTTGAAAGGAACTCGAAACATGTCAACCTTGGTTTTGAGAATCTCTGCCGGAGTTTGAGAGATTTGGACGTGAAAGGGTACCAATCTTGTCGGGGATCGGGAACCCTTCGCGACAATGTCCAAAGTTTCAGCAGGATTTCCAAAATGTTGAAAGGAACTCGAAACATGTCAACCTTGGTTTTGAGAATCTCTCCCGGAGTTTGAGAGATTTGGACGTGAAAGGGTACCAATCTTGTCGGGGATTGGGAACCCTTCGCGAGAATGTCCAAAGTTTCAGCGGGATTTCCAAAATGTTGAAAAGAACTGGAAACCTGTCAACCTTGATTTTGAGAATCTCTCCCGGAGTTTGAGAAATTTGGACGTGAAAGGGCACCAGTCTTGTCGGGGATTGGGAACCCTTCGCGAGAATGGACAAAGTTCCAGCGGGATTTCCAAAATGTTGAAAGGAACTCGAAACATGTCAACCTTGGTTTTGAGAATCTCTCCCGGAGTTTGAGAGATTTGGACGTGAAAGGGTACCAATCTTGTCGGGGATTGGGAACCCTTCGTGAGAATGTCCAAAGTTTCAGGGGGATTTCCAAAATGTTGAAAGGAACTCGAAACATGTCGACCTTGGTTTTGAGAATCTCTCCCGGAGTTTGAGAGATTTGGACGTGAAAGCGTACCAATCTTGTCGGGGACTGGGAACCCTTCACCAGAATGTCCAAAGTTTCAGCGGGATTTCCAAAATGTTGAAAGGAACTCGAAACATGTCAACCTTGGTTTTGAGAATCTCTGCCGGAGTTTGAGAGATTTGGACGTGAAATGGTACCAATCTTGTCGGGGATTGGGAACCCTTCGCGAGAATGTCCAAAGTTTCAGCGGGATTTCCAAAATGTTGAAAGGAACTCGAAACATGTCAACCTTGGTTTTGAGAATCTCTCCCAGACTTTGAGAGATTTGGACATGAAAGGGTACCAATCTTGTCGGGGATTGGGAACCCTTCGCGACAATGTCCAAAGTTTCAGCGGGATTTCCAAAATGTTGAAAGGAACTCGAAACATGTCAACCTTGGTTTTGAGAATGTCTCCCGGAGTTTGAGAGATTTGGACGTGAAAGGGTACCAATCTTGTCGGGGATTGGGAACCCTTCGCGAGAATGTCCAAAGTTTCAGCGGGATTTCCAAAATGTTGAAAGGAACTCGAAACATGTCAACCTTGGTTTTGAGAATCTCTCCCGGACTTTGAGAGATTTGGACGTGAAAGGGTACCAATCTTGTCGGGGATCGGGAACCCTTCGCGACAATGTCCAAAGTTTCAGCGGGATTTCCAAAATGTTGAAAGGAACTCGAAACATGTCAACCTTGGTTTTGAGAATCTCTCGCGGACTTTGAGAGATTTGGACGTGAAAGGGTACCAATCTTGTCGGGGATTGGGAACCCTTCGCGAGAATGTCCAAAGTTTCAGCGGGATTTCCAAAATGTTGAAAGGAACTCGAAACATGTCAACCTTGGTTTTGAGAATCTCTCCCGGACTTTGAGAGATTTGGACGTGAAAGGGTACCGATCTTGTCGGGGATTGGGAACCCTTCGCCAGAATCTCCAAAGTTTCAGCAGGATTTCCAAAATGTTGAAAGGAACTCGAAACATGTCGACCTTGGTTTTGAGAATCTCTCCTGGAGTTTGAGAGATTTGGACGTGAAAGCGTACCAATCTTGTCGGGGATCGGGAACCCTTCGCGACAATATCCAACGTTTCAGCGGGATTTCCAAAATGTTGAAAGGAACTCGAAACGTTGACCTTGGTTTTGAGAATCTCTCCCGGACTTTGAGAGATTTGGACGTGAAAGGGTACCAATCTTGTCGGGGATTGGGAACCCTTCGCCAGAATGTCCAAAGTTTCAGCGGGATTTCCAAAATGTTGAAAGGAACTCGAACCATGTCAACCTTGGTTTTGAGAATCTCTCCCGGAGTTTGAGAGATTTGGACGTGAAAGGGTACCGATCTTGTCGGGGATTGGGAACCCTTCGCGAGAATGTCCAAAGTTTCAGCGGGATTTCCAAAATGTCGAAAGGAACTCGAAACATGTCAACCTTGGTTTTGAGAATCTCTCCCGGAGTTTGAGAGATTTGGACGTGAAAGGGTACCAATCTTGTCGGGGATTGGGAACCCTTCGCGAGAATGTCCAAAGTTTCAGCGAGATTTCCAAAATGTTGAAAGGAACTCGAAACATGTCAACCTTGGTTTTGAGAATCTCTCCCGGAGTTTGAGAGATTTGGACGTGAAAGGGTACCAATCTTGTCGGGGACTGGGAACCCTTCGCCAGAATGTCCAAAGTTTCAGCGGGATTTCCAAAATGTTGAAAGGAACTCGAAACATGTCAACCTTGGTTTTGAGAATCTCTGCCGGAGTTTGAGAGATTTGGACGTGAAAGGGTACCAATCTTGTCGGGGATTGGGAACCCTTCGCAAGAATGTCCAAAGTTTCAGCGGGATTTCCAAAATGTTGAAAGGAACTGGAAACATGTCAACCTTGGTTTTGAGAATCTCTCCCGGACTTTGAGAGATTTGGACATGAAAGGGTACCAATCTTGTCGGGGATTGGGAACCCTTCGCGAGAATGTCCAAAGTTTCAGCGGGATTTCCAAAATGTTGAAAGGAACTCGAACCATGTCAACCTTGGTTTTGAGAATCTCTCCCGGAGTTTGAGAGATTTGGACGTGAATGGGTACCAATCTTGTCGGGGATTGGGAACCCTTCGCGAGAATGTCCAAAGTTTCAGCGGGATTTCCAAAATGTTGAAAGGAACTCGAAACATGTCAACCTTGGTTTTGAGAATCTCTCGCGGACTTTGAGAGATTTGGACGTGAAAGGGTACCAATCTTGTCGGGGATTGGGAACCCTTCGCGAGAATGTCCAAAGTTTCAGGGGGATTTCCAAAATGTTGAAAGGAACTCGAAACATGTCAACCTTGGTTTTGAGAATCTCTCCCGGAGTTTGAGAGATTTGGACGTGAAAGGGTACCAATCTTGTCGGGGATTGGGAACCCTTCGCCAGAATGTCCAAAGTTTCAGCGGGATTTCCAAAATGTTGAAAGGAACTCGAAACATGTCAACCTTGGTTTTGAGAATCTCTCCCGGACTTTGAGAGATTTGGACGTGAAAGGGTACCAATCTTGTCGGGGATTGGGAACCCTTCGCGAGAATGTCCAAAGTTTCAGCAGGATTTCCAAAATGTTGAAAGGAACTCGAAACATGTCAACCTTGGTTTTGAGAATCTCTGCCGGAGTTTGAGAGATTTGGACGTGAAAGGGTACCAATCTTGTCGGGGATCGGGAACCCTTCGTGACAATGTCCAAAGTTTCAGCGGGATTTCCAAAATGTTGAAAGGAACTCGAAACATGTCGACCTTGGTTTTGAGAATCTCTCCCGGAGTTTGAGAGATTTGGACGTGAAAGGGTACCAATCTTGTCGGGGATTGGGAACCCTTCGCGAGAATGTCCAAAGTTTCAGCGGGATTTCCAAAATGTTGAAAGGAACTGGAAACCTGTCAACCTTGGTTTTGAGAATCTCTCCCGGAGTTTGAGAGATTTGGACGTGAAAGGGTACCAGTCTTGTCGGGGATTGGGAACCCTTCGTGAGAATGGACAAAGTTTCAGGGGGATTTCCAAAATGTTGAAAGGAACTCGAAACATGTCAACCTTGGTTTCGAGAATCTCTCCCGGAGTTTGAGAGATTTGGACGTGAAAGGGTACCAATCTTGTCGGGGATTGGAACCCTTCGCGAGTATGTGCAAAGTTTCAGGGGGATTTCCAAAATGTTGAAAGGAACTCGAAACATGTCAACCTTGGTTTTGAGAATCTCTCCCGGAGTTTGAGAGATTTGGACTTGAAAGCGTACCAATCTTGTCGGGGATTGGGAACCCTTCACGACAATGTCCAAAGTTTCAGCGGGATTTCCAAAATGTTGAAAGGAACTCGAAACATGTCGACCTTGGTTTTGAGAATCTCTCCCGGAGTTTGAGAGATTTGGACGTGAAAGCGTACCAATCTTGTCGGGGATTGGGAACCCTTCGCGAGAATGTCCAAAGTTTCAGCGGGATTTCCAAAATGTTGAAAGGAACTGGAAAGCTGTCAACCTTGATTTTGAGAATCTCTCCCGGAGTTTGAGAGATTTGGACGTGAAAGGGTACCAATCTTGTCGGGGATTGGGAACCCTTCGCGAGAATGTCCAAAGTTTCAGCGGGATTTCCAAAATGTTGAAAGGAACTCGAAACATGTCAACCTTGGTTTTGAGAATCTCTCCCGGAGTTTGAGAGATTTGGACGTGAAAGGGTACCAATCTTGTCGGGGATTGGGAACCCTTCGCCAGAATGTCCAAAGTTTCAGCGGGATTTCCAAAATGTTGAAAGGAACTCGAAACATGTCAACCTTGGTTTTGAGAATCTCTCCCGGACTTTGAGAGATTTGGACGTGAAAGGGTACCAATCTTGTCGGGGATTGGGAACCCTTCGCGAGAATGTCCAAAGTTTCAGCGGGATTTCCAAAATGTTGAAAGGAACTCGAAACATGTCGACCTTGGTTTTGAGAATCTCTCCCAGAGTTTGAGAGATTTGGACGTGAAAGGGTACCAATCTTGTCGGGGATTGGGAACCCTTCGCCAGAATGTCCAAAGTTTCAGGGGGATTTCCAAAATGTTGAAAGGAACTCGAAACATGTCAACCTTGGTTTTGAGAATCTCTCCCGGAGTTTGAGAGATTTGGACGTGAAAGGGTACCAGTCTTGTCGGGGATTGGGAACCCTTCGCGAGAATGTCCAAAGTTTCAGCAGGATTTCCAAAATGTTGAAAGGAACTCGAAACATGTCAACCTTGGTTTTGAGAATCTCTGCCGGAGTTTGAGAGATTTGGACGTGAAAGGGTACCAATCTTGTCGGGGATCGGGAACCCTTCGTGACAATGTCCAAAGTTTCAGCGGGATTTCCAAAATGTTGAAAGGAACTCGAAACATGTCGACCTTGGTTTTGAGAATCTCTGCCGGAGTTTGAGAGATTTGGACGTGAAAGCGTACCAATCTTGTCGGGGATTGGGAACCCTTCGCGAGAATGTCCAAAGTTTCAGCGGGATTTCCAAAATGTTGAAAGGAACTGGAAACCTGTCAACCTTGGTTTTGAGAATCTCTCCCGGAGTTTGAGAGATTTGGACGTGAAAGGGCACCAGTCCTGTCGGGGATTGGGAACCCTTCGCGAGAATGGACAAATTTTCAGCGGGATTACCAAAATGTTGAAAGGAACTCGAAACATGTCAACCTTGGTTTTGAGAATCTCTCCCGGAGTTTGAGAGATTTGGACGTGAAAGGGTACCAATCTTGTCGGGGATTGGGAACCCTTCGCGAGAATGTCCAAAGTTTCAGCGGGATTTCCAAAATGTTGAAAGGAACTCGAAACATGTCAACCTTGGTTTTGAGAATGTCTCCCGGAGTTTGAGAGATTTGGACGTGAAAGGGTACCAATCTTGTCGGGGATCGGGAACCCTTCGCGAGAATGTCCAAAGTTTCAGCGGGATTTCCAAAATGTTGAAAGGAACTCGAAACATGTCGACCTTGGTTTTGAGAATCTCTCCCGGAGTTTGAGAGATTTGGATGTGAAAGCGTACCAATCTTCTCGGGGATTGGGAACCCTTCGCGAGAATGTGCAAAGTTTCAGGGGGATTTCCAAAATGTTGAAAGGAACTCAAAACATGTCAACCTTGGTTTTGAGAATCTCTCCCGGAGTTTGAGAGATTTGGACGTGAAAGGGTACCAATCTTGTCGGGGATTGGGAACCCTTCTCGAGAATGTCCAAAGTTTCAGCGAGATTTCCAAAATGTTGAAAGGAACTCGAAACATGTCAACCTTGGTTTTGAGAATCTCTGCCGGAGTTTGAGAGATTTGGACGTGAAAGGGTACCAATCTTGTCGGGGACTGAAAACCCTTCGCCAGAATGTCCAAAGTTTCAGCAGGATTTCCAAAATGTTGAAAGGAACTCGAAACATGTCAACCTTGGTTTTGAGAATCTCTCCCGGAGTTTGAGAGATTTGGACGTGAAAGGGTACCAATCTTGTCGGGGATTGGGAACCCTTCGCGAGAATGTCCAAAGTTTCAGCGGGATTTCCAAAATGTTGAAAGGAATTCGAAACATGTCAACCTTGGTTTTGAGAATCTCTCCCGGAGTTTGAGAGATTTGGACGTGAAAGGGTACCAATCTTGTCGGGGATTGGGAACCCTTCGCAAGAATGTCCAAAGTTTCAGCGGGATTTCCAAAATGTTGAAAGGAACTCGAAACATGTCAACCTTGGTTTTGAGAATCTCTCCCGGAGTTTGAGAGATTTGGACGTGAAAGTGTACCAATCTTGTCGGGGATTGGGAACCCTTCGCCAGAATCTCCAAAGTTTCAGCAGGATTTCCAAAATGTTGAAAGGAACTCGAAACATGTCGACCTTGGTTTTGAGAATCTCTCCTGGAGTTTGAGAGATTTGGACGTGAAAGCGTACCAATCTTGTCGGGGATCGGGAACCCTTCGCGACAATATCCAACGTTTCAGCGGGATTTCCAAAATGTTGAAAGGAACTCGAAAGATGTTGACCTTGGTTTTGAGAATCTCTCCCGGACTTTGAGAGATTTGGACGTGAAAGGGTACCAATCTTGTCGGGGATTGGGAACCCTTCGCCAGAATGTCCAAAGTTTCAGCGGGATTTCCAAAATGTTGAAAGGAACTCGAACCATGTCAACCTTGGTTTTGAGAATCTCTCCCGGACTTTGAGAGATTTGGACGTGAAAGGGTACCGATCTTGTCGGGGATTGGGAACCCTTCGCGAGAATGTCCAAAGTTTCAGCGGGATTTCCAAAATGTCGAAAGGAACTCGAAACATGTCAACCTTGGTTTTGAGAATCTCTCCCGGAGTTTGAGAGATTTGGACGTGAAAGGGTACCAATCTTGTCGGGGATTGGGAACCCTTCGCGAGAATGTCCAAAGTTTCAGCGAGATTTCCAAAATGTTGAAAGGAACTCGAAACATGTCAACCTTGGTTTTGAGAATCTCTCCCGGAGTTTGAGAGATTTGGACGTGAAAGGGTACCAATCTTGTCGGGGACTGGGAACCCTTCGCCAGAATGTCCAAAGTTTCAGCGGGATTTCTAAAATGTTGAAAGGAACTCGAAACATGTCAACCTTGGTTTTGAGAATCTCTGCCGGAGTTTGAGAGATTTGGACGTGAAAGGGTACCAATCTTGTCGGGGATTGGGAACCCTTCGCAAGAATGTCCAAAGTTTCAGCGGGATTTCCAAAATGTTGAAAGGAACTGGAAACATGTCAACCTTGGTTTTGAGAATCTCTCCCGGACTTTGAGAGATTTGGACATGAAAGGGTACCAATCTTGTCGGGGATTGGGAACCCTTCGCGAGAATGTCCAAAGTTTCAGCGGGATTTCCAAAATGTTGAAAGGAACTCGAACCATGTCAACCTTGGTTTTGAGAATCTCTCCCGGAGTTTGAGAGATTTGGACGTGAATGGGTACCAATCTTGTCGGGGATTGGGAACCCTTCGCGAGAATGTCCAAAGTTTCAGCGGGATTTCCAAAATGTTGAAAGGAACTCGAAACATGTCAACCTTGGTTTTGAGAATCTCTCCCGGACTTTGAGAGATTTGGACGTGAAAGGGTACCAATCTTGTCGGGGATTGGGAACCCTTCGCGAGAATGTGCAAAGTTTCAGGGGGATTTCCAAAATGTTGAAAGGAACTCGAAACATGTCAACCTTGGTTTTGAGAATCTCTCCCGGAGTTTGAGAGATTTGGACGTGAAAGGGTACCAATCTTGTCGGGGATTGGGAAGCCTTCGCCAGAATGTCCAAAGTTTCAGCGGGATTTCCAAAATGTTGAAAGGAACTCGAAACATGTCAACCTTGGTTTTGAGAATCTCTCCCGGACTTTGAGAGATTTGAACGTGAAAGGGTACCAATCTTGTCGGGGATTGGGAACCCTTCGCGAGAATGTCCAAAGTTTCAGCAGGATTTCCAAAATGTTGAAAGGAACTCGAAACATGTCAACCTTGGTTTTGAGAATCTCTCCCGGAGTTTGAGAGATTTGGACGTGAAAGGGTACCAATCTTGTCGGGGATCGGGAACCCTTCGTGACAATGTCCAAAGTTTCAGCGGGATTTCCAAAATGTTGAAAGGAACTCGAAACATGTCGACCTTGGTTTTGAGAATCTCTCCCGGAGTTTGAGAGATTTGGACGTGAAAGGGTACCAATCTTGTCGGGGATTGGGAACCCTTCGCGAGAATGTCCAAAGTTTCAGCGGGATTTCCAAAATGTTGAAAGGAACTGGAAACCTGTCAACCTTGGTTTTGAGAATCTCTCCCGGAGTTTGAGAGATTTGGACGTGAAAGGGTACCAGTCTTGTCGGGGATTGGGAACCCTTCGTGAGAATGGACAAAGTTTCAGGGGGATTTCCAAAATGTTGAAAGGAACTCGAAACATGTCAACCTTGGTTTTGAGAATCTCTCCCGGAGTTTGAGAGATTTGGACGTGAAAGGGTACCAATCTTGTCGGGGATTGGAACCCTTCGCGAGTATGTCCAAAGTTTCAGGGGGATTTCCAAAATGTTGAAAGGAACTCGAAACATGTCAACCTTGGTTTTGAGAATCTCTCCCGGACTTTGAGAGATTTGGACGTGAAAGGGTACCAATCTTGTCGGGGATTGGGAACCCTTCGCGAGAATGTGCAAAGTTTCAGGGGGATTTCCAAAATGTTGAAAGGAACTCGAACCATGTCAACCTTGGTTTTGAGAATCTCTCCCGGAGTTTGAGAGATTTGGACGTGAAAGGGTACCAATCTTGTCGGGGATTGGGAACCCTTCGCCAGAATGTCCAAAGTTTCAGCGGGATTTCCAAAATGTTGAAAGGAACTCGAAACATGTCGACCTTGGTTTTGAGAATCTCTCCCGGAGTTTGAGAGATTTGGACGTGAAAGCGTACCAATCTTGTCGGGGATTGGGAACCCTTCGCGAGAATGTCCAAAGTTTCAGCGGGATTTCCAAAATGTTGAAAGGAACTGGAAAGCTGTCAACCTTGATTTTGAGAATCTCTCCCGGAGTTTGAGAGATTTGGACGTGAAAGGGTACCAATCTTGTCGGGGATTGGGAACCCTTCGCGAGAATGTCCAAAGTTTCAGCGGGATTTCCAAAATGTTGAAAGGAACTCGAAACATGTCAACCTTGGTTTTGAGAATCTCTCCCGGAGTTTGAGAGATTTGGACGTGAAAGGGTACCAATCTTGTCGGGGACTGGGAACCCTTCGCCAGAATGTCCAAAGTTTCAGCGGGATTTCCAAAATGTTGAAAGGAACTCGAAACATGTCAACCTTGGTTTTGAGAATCTCTCCCGGACTTTGAGAGATTTGGACGTGAAAGGGTACCAATCTTGTCGGGGATTGGGAACCCTTCGCGAGAATGTCCAAAGTTTCAGCGGGATTTCCAAAATGTTGAAAGGAACTCGAAACATGTCAACCTTGGTTTTGAGAATCTCTCCCAGAGTTTGAGAGATTTGGACGTGAAAGGGTACCAATCTTGTCGGGGATTGGGAACCCTTCGCCAGAATGTCCAAAGTTTCAGGGGGATTTCCAAAATGTTGAAAGGAACTCGAAACATGTCAACCTTGGTTTTGAGAATCTCTCCCGGAGTTTGAGAGATTTGGACGTGAAAGGGTACCAGTCTTGTCGGGGATTGGGAACCCTTCGCGAGAATGTCCAAAGTTTCAGCAGGATTTCCAAAATGTTGAAAGGAACTCGAAACATGTCAACCTTGGTTTTGAGAATCTCTGCCGGAGTTTGAGAGATTTGGACGTGAAAGGGTACCAATCTTGTCGGGGATCGGGAACCCTTCGTGACAATGTCCAAAGTTTCAGCGGGATTTCCAAAATGTTGAAAGGAACTCGAAACATGTCGACCTTGGTTTTGAGAATCTCTGCCGGAGTTTGAGAGATTTGGACGTGAAAGCGTACAAATCTTGTCGGGGATTGGGAACCCTTCGCGAGAATGTCCAAAGTTTCAGCGGGATTTCCAAAATGTTGAAAGGAACTGGAAACCTGTCAACCTTGGTTTTGAGAATCTCTCCCGGAGTTTGAGAGATTTGGACGTGAAAGGGCACCAGTCTTGTCGGGGATTGGGAACCCTTCGCGAGAATGGACAAATTTTCAGCGGGATTACCAAAATGTTGAAAGGAACTCGAAACATGTCAACCTTGGTTTTGAGAATCTCTCCCGGAGTTTGAGAGATTTGGACGTGAAAGGGTACCGATCTTGTCGGGGATTGGGAACCCTTCGCGAGAATGTCCAAAGTTTCAGCGGGATTTCCAAAATGTTGAAAGGAACTCGAAACATGTCAACCTTGGTTTTGAGAATGTCTCCCGGAGTTTGAGAGATTTGGACGTGAAAGGGTACCAATCTTGTCGGGGATTGGGAACCCTTCGCGAGAATGTCCAAAGTTTCAGCGGGATTTCCAAAATGTTGAAAGGAACTCGAACCATGTCAACCTTGGTTTTGAGAATCTCTCCCGGAGTTTGAGACATTTGGACGTGAAAGGGTACCAAACTTGTCGGGGATTGGGAACCCTTCGCGAGAATGTCCAAAGTTTCAGGGGGATTTCCAAAATGTTGAAAGGAACTCAAAACATGTCAACCTTGGTTTTGAGAATCTCTCGCGGAGTTTGAGAGATTTGGACGTGAAAGGGTACCAATCTTGTCGGGGATCGGGAACCCTTCGCGACAATGTCCAAAGTTTCAGCGGGATTTCCAAAATGTTGAAAGGAACTCGAAACATGTCGACCTTGGTTTTGAGAATCTCTCCCGGAGTTTGAGAGATTTGGATGTGAAAGCGTACCAATCTTCTCGGGGATTGGGAACCCTTCGCGAGAATGTCCAAAGTTTCAGCGGGATTTCCAAAATGTTGAAAGGAACTGGAAACATGTCGACCTTGGTTTTGAGAATCTCTCCCGGAGTTTGAGAGATTTGGACGTGAAAGGGCACCAGTCTTGTCGGGGATTGGGAACCCTTCGTGAGAATGGACAAAGTTTCAGCGGGATTTCCAAAATGTTGAAAGGAACTCGAAACATGTCAACCTTGGTTTTGAGAATCTCTGCCGGAGTTTGAGAGATTTGGATGTGAAAGGGTACCAATCTTGTCGGGGATTGGGAACCCTTCGCGAGAATGTGCAAAGTTTCAGGGGGATTTCCAAAATGTTGAAAGGAACTCAAAACATGTCAACCTTGGTTTTGAGAATCTCTCCCGGAGTTTGAGAGATTTGGACGTGAAAGGGTACCAATCTTGTCGGGGATTGGGAACCCTTCTCGAGAATGTCCAAAGTTTCAGCGAGATTTCCAAAATGTTGAAAGGAACTCGAAACATGTCAACCTTGGTTTTGAGAATCTCTGCCGGAGTTTGAGAGATTTGGACGTGAAAGGGTACCAATCTTGTCGGGGACTGAAAACCCTTCGCCAGAATGTCCAAAGTTTCAGCGGGATTTCCAAAATGTTGAAAGGAACTCGAAACATGTCAACCTTGGTTTTGAGAATCTCTCCCGGAGTTTGAGAGATTTGGACGTGAAAGCGTACCAATCTTGTCGGGGATTGGGAACCCTTCGCGAGAATGTCCACAGTTTCAGCGGGATTTCCAAAATGTTGAGAGGAACTCGAAACCTGTCAACCTTGGTTTTGAGAATCTCTCCCGGAGTTTGAGAGATTTGGACGTGAAAGGGCACCAGTCTTGTCGGGGATTGGGAACCCTTCGCGAGAATGGACAAAGTTTCAGCGGGATTTCCAAAATGTTGAAAGGAACTCGAAACATGTCAACCTTGGTTTTGAGAATCTCTCCCGGAGTTTGAGAGATTTGGACGTGAAAGCGTACCAATCTTCTCGGGGATTGGGAACCCTTCGCGAGAATGTGCAAAGTTTCAGGGGGATTTCCAAAATGTTGAAAGGAACTCGAAACATGTCAACCTTGGTTTTGAGAATCTCTCCCGGACTTTGAGAGATTTGGACGTGAAAGGGTACCAATCTTGTCGGGGATTGGGAACCCTTCTCGAGAATGTCCAAAGTTTCAGCGGGATTTCCAAAATGTTGAAAGGAACTCGAAACATGTCAACCTTGGTTTTGAGAATCTCTCCCGGACTTTGAGAGATTTGGACGTGAAAGGGTACCAATCTTGTCGGGGACTGGGAACCCTTCGCGAGAATGTCCAAAGTTTCAGCAGGATTTCCAAAATGTTGAAAGGAACTCGAAACATGTCAACCTTGGTTTTGAGAATCTCTCTCGGAGTTTGAGAGATTTGGACGTGAAAGGGTACCAATCTTGTCGGGGATTGGGAACCCTTCGTGAGAATGTGCAAAGTTTCAGGGGGATTTCCAAAATGTTGAAAGGAACTCGAAACATGTCAACCTTGGTTTTGAGAATCTCTCCCGGAGTTTGAGAGATTTGGACGTGAAAGCGTACCAGTCTTGTCGGGGATTGGGAACCCTTCACGACAATGTCCAAAGTTTCAGGGGGATTTCCAAAATGTTGAAAGGAACTCGAAACATGTCGACCTTGGTTTTGAGAATCTCTCCCGGAGTTTGAGAGATTTGGACGTGAAAGCGTACCAATCTTGTCGGGGATTGGGAACCCTTCGCGAGAATGTCCAAAGTTTCAGCGGGATTTCCAAAAAGTTGAAATGAACTGGAAAGCTGTCAACCTTGGTTTTGAGAATCTCTCCCGGAGTTTGAGAGATTTGGACGTGAAAGGGTACCAATCTTGTCGGGGATTGGGAACCCTTCGCGAGAATGTCCAAAGTTTCAGCGGGATTTCCAAAATGTTGAAAGGAACTCGAAACATGTCAACCTTGGTTTTGAGAATCTCTCCCGGAGTTTGAGAGATTTGGACGTGAATGGGTACCAATCTTGTCGGGGATTGGGAACCCTTCGCGAGAATGTCCAAAGTTTCAGCGGGATTTCCAAAATGTTGAAAGGAACTCGAACCATGTCAACCTTGGTTTTGAGAATCTCTCCCAGAGTTTGAGAGATTTGGACGTGAAAGGGTACCAATCTTGTCGGGGATTGGGAACCCTTTGCGAGAATGTCCAAAGTTTCAGCGGGATTTCCAAAATGTCGAAAGGAACTCGAAACATGTCAACCTTGGTTTTGAGAATCTCTCCCGGAGTTTGAGAGATTTGGACGTGAAAGGGTACCAATCTTGTCGGGGACTGGGAACCCTTCGCCAGAATGTCCAAAGTTTCAGCGGGATTTCCAAAATGTTGAAAGGAACTGGAAAGCTGTCAACCTTGGTTTTGAGAATCTCTCCCGGACTGTGAGAGATTTGGACGTGAAAGGGTACCAATCTTGTCGGGGATTGGGAACCCTTCGCGAGAATGTCCAAAGTTTCAGCAGGATTTCCAAAATGTTGAAAGGAACTCGAAACATGTCAACCTTGGTTTTGAGAATCTCTCCCGGAGTTTGAGAGATTTGGACGTGAAAGGGTACCAATCTTGTCGGGGATTGGGAACCCTTCGCGAGAATGTCCAAAGTTTCAGCAGGATTTCCAAAATGTTGAAAGGAACTGGAAACATGTCAACCTTGGTTTTGAGAATCTCTGCCGGAGTTTGAGAGATTTGGACGTGAAAGGGTACCAATCTTGTCGGGGATCGGGAACCCTTCGCGACAATGTCCAAAGTTTCAGCGGGATTTCCAAAATGTTGAAAGGAACTCGAAACATGTCAACCTTGGTTTTGAGAATCTCTCCCGGAGTTTGAGAGATTTGGACGTGAAAGGGTACCAATCTTGTCGGGGATTGGGAACCCTTCGCGAGAATGTCCAAAGTTTCAGCGGGATTTCCAAAATGTTGAAAGGAACTGGAAACCTGTCAACCTTGGTTTTGAGAATCTCTCCTGGAGTTTGAGAGATTTGGACGTGAAAGGGCACCAGTCTTGTCGGGGATTGGGAACCCTTCGCGAGAATGTCCAAAGTTTCAGCGGGATTTCCAAAATGTTGAAAGGAACTCGAAACATGTCAACCTTGGTTTTGAGAATCTCTCCCGGAGTTTGAGAGATTTGGACGTGAAAGGGTACCAATCTTGTCGGGGATTGGGAACCCTTCGCGAGAATGTCCAAAGTTTCAGCGGGATTTCCAAAATGTTGAAAGGAACTCGAACCATGTCAACCTTGGTTTCGAGAATCTCTCCCGGAGTTTGAGAGATTTGGACGTGAAAGGGTACCAATCTTGTCGGGGATTGGGAACCCTTCGCCAGAATGTCCAAAGTTTCAGCGGTATTTCCAAAATGTTGAAAGGAACTCGAAACATGTCGACCTTGGTTTTGAGAATCTCTCCCGGAGTTTGAGAGATTTGGACGTGAAAGCGTACCAATCTTGTCGGGGATTGGGAACCCTTCGCGAGAATGTCCAAAGTTTCAGCGGGATTTCCAAAATGTTGAAAGTAACTGGAAACATGTCAACCTTGGTTTTGAGAATCTCTCCCGGACTTTGAGAGATTTGGACGTGAAAGGGTACCAATCTTGTCGGGGATTGGGAACCCTTCGCGAGAATGTCCAAAGTTTCAGCGGGATTTCCAAAATGTTGAAAGGAACTCGAAACATGTCAACCTTGGTTTTGAGAATATCTCCCGGACTTTGAGAGATTTGCACGTGAAAGGGTACCAATCTTGTCACGGATTGGGAACCCTTCGCGAGAATGTGCAAAGTTTCAGGGGGATTTCCAAAATGTTGAAAGGAACTCGAACCATGTCAACCTTGGTTTTGAGAATCTCTCCCGGAGTTTGAGAGATTTGGACGTGAAAGGGTACCAATCTTGTCGGGGATTGGGAACCCTTCGTGAGAATGTCCAAAGTTTCAGCGGGATTTCCAAAATGTTGAAAGGAACTCGAAACATGTCAACCTTGGTTTTGAGAATCTCTCCCGGAGTTTGAGAGATTTGGACGTGAAAGGGTACCAATCTTGTCGGGGACTGGGAACCCTTCGCGAGAATGTCCAAAGTTTCAGTGGGATTTCCAAAATGTTAAAGGAACTCGAACCATGTCAACCTTGCTTTTTAGAATCTCTCCCGGAGTTTGAGAGATTTTGACGTGAAAGGGCACCAGTCTTGTGGGGATTGGGAACCCTCCGCGAGAATGTCCAGAGTTTCAGCGGGATTTCCAAAATGTTGAAAGGAACTCGAACCATGTCAACCTTGGTTTTGAGAATCTCTCCCGGACTTTGAGAGATTTGGACGTGAAAGGGTACCAGTCTTGTCGGGGATTGGGAACCCTTCGCCAGAATGTCCAAAGTTTCAGCGGGATTTCCAAAATGTTGAAAGGAACTCGAAACATGTCAACCTTGGTTTTGAGAATCTCTCCCGGAGTTTGAGAGATTTGGACGTGAAAGGGTACCAGTCTTGTCGGGGATTGGGAACCCTTCGCGAGAATGTCCAAAGTTTCAGCGGGATTTCCAAAATGTTGAAAGGAACTCGAAACATGTCAACCTTGGTTTTGAGAATCTCTCCCGGACTTTGAGAGATTTGGACGTGAAAGGGTACCAATCTTGTCGGGGATCGGGAACCCTTCGCGACAATGTCCAAAGTTTCAGGGGGATTTCCAAATTGTTGAAAGGAACTCGAAACATGTCGACCTTGGTTTTGAGAATCTCTCCCGGAGTTTGAGAGATTTGGACGTGAAAGCGTACCAATCTTGTCGGGGATTGGGAACCCTTCGCGAGAATGTCCAAAGTTTCAGTGGGATTTCCAAAATGTTGAAAGGAACTCGAAACATGTCGACCTTGGTTTTGAGAATCTCTCCCGGAGTTTGAGAGATTTGGACGTGAAAGCGTACCAATCTTGTCGGGGATTGGGAACCCTTCGCGAGAATGTCCAAAGTTTCAGCGGGATTTCCAAAATGTTGAAAGGAACTCGAAACATGTCAACCTTGGTTTTGAGAATCTCTCCCGGAGTTTGAGAGATTTGGACGTGAAAGGGTACCAGTCTTGTCGGGGATTGGGAACCCTTCGCGAGAATGTCCAAAGTTTCAGCGGGATTTCCAAAATGTTGAAAGGAACTCGAAACATGTCAACCTTGGTTTTGAGAATCTCTCCCGGACTTTGAGAGATTTGGACGTGAAAGGGTACCAATCTTGTCGGGGATCGGGAACCCTTCGCGACAATGTCCAAAGTTTCAGGGGGATTTCCAAATTGTTGAAAGGAACTCGAAACATGTCGACCTTGGTTTTGAGAATCTCTCCCGGAGTTTGAGAGATTTGGACGTGAAAGCGTACCAATCTTGTCGGGGATTGGGAACCCTTCGCGAGAATGTCCAAAGTTTCAGTGGGATTTCCAAAATGTTGAAAGGAACTCGAAACATGTCAACCTTGGTTTTGAGAATCTCTCCCGGAGTTTGAGAGATTTGGACGTGAAAGCGTACCAATCTTGTCGGGGATTGGGAACCCTTCGCGAGAATGTCCAAAGTTTCAGCGGGATTTCCAAAATGTTGAAAGTAACTGGAAACATGTCAACCTTGGTTTTGAGAATCTCTCCCGGACTTTGAGAGATTTGGACGTGAAAGGGTACCAATCTTGTCGGGGATTGGGAACCCTTCGCGAGAATGTCCAAAGTTTCAGCGGGATTTCCAAAATGTTGAAAGGAACTCGAAACATGTCAACCTTGGTTTTGAGAATCTCTCCCGGACTTTGAGAGATTTGCACGTGAAAGGGTACCAATCTTGTCGGGGATTGGGAACCCTTCGCGAGAATGTGCAAAGTTTCAGGGGGATTTCCAAAATGTTGAAAGGAACTCGAACCATGTCAACCTTGGTTTTGAGAATCTCTCCCGGAGTTTGAGAGATTTGGACGTGAAAGGGTACCAATCTTGTCGGGGATTGGGAACCCTTCGTGAGAATGTCCAAAGTTTCAGCGGGATTTCCAAAATGTTGAAAGGAACTCGAAACATGTCAACCTTGGTTTTGAGAATCTCTCCCGGAGTTTGAGAGATTTGGACGTGAAAGGGTACCAATCTTGTCGGGGACTGGGAACCCTTCGCGAGAATGTCCAAAGTTTCAGTGGGATTTCCAAAATGTTAAAGGAACTCGAACCATGTCAACCTTGCTTTTTAGAATCTCTCCCGGAGTTTGAGAGATTTTGACGTGAAAGGGCACCAGTCTTGTGGGGATTGGGAACCCTTCGCGAGAATGTCCAGAGTTTCAGCGGGATTTCCAAAATGTTGAAAGGAACTCGAACCATGTCAACCTTGGTTTTGAGAATCTCTCCCGGACTTTGAGAGATTTGGACGTGAAAGGGTACCAGTCTTGTCGGGGATTGGGAACCCTTCGCCAGAATGTCCAAAGTTTCAGCGGGATTTCCAAAATGTTGAAAGGAACTCGAAACATGTCAACCTTGGTTTTGAGAATCTCTCCCGGAGTTTGAGAGATTTGGACGTGAAAGGGTACCAGTCTTGTCGGGGATTGGGAACCCTTCGCGAGAATGTCCAAAGTTTCAGCGGGATTTCCAAAATGTTGAAAGGAACTCGAAACATGTCAACCTTGGTTTTGAGAATCTCTCCCGGAGTTTGAGAGATTTGGACGTGAAAGGGTACCAATCTTGTCGGGGATCGGGAACCCTTCGCGACAATGTCCAAAGTTTCAGCGGGATTTCCAAAATGTTGAAAGGAACTCGAAGCATGTCGACCTTGGTTTTGAGAATCTCTCCCGGAGTTTGAGAGATTTGGACGTGAAAGCGTACCAATCTTGTCGGAGATTGGGAACCCTTCACGACAATGTCCAAAGTTTCAGCGGGATTTCCAAAATGTTGAAAGGAACTCGAAACATGTCGACCTTGGTTTTGAGAATCTCTCCCGGAGTTTGAGAGATTTGGACGTGAAAGGGTACCAATCTTGTTGGGGATTGGGAACCCTTCGCGAGAATGTCCAAAGTTTCAGCGGGATTTCCAAAATGTTGAAAGGAACTGGAAACCTGTCAACCTTGGTTTTGAGAATCTCTCCCGGAGTTTGAGAGATTTGGACGTGAAAGGGCACCAGTCTTGTCGGGGATTGGGAACCCTTCGCGAGAATGGACAAAGTTTCAGCGGGATTTCCACAATGTTGAATGGAATTCGAAACATGTCAAGCTTGGTTTTGAGAATCTCTCCCGGAGTTTGAGAGATTTGGACGTGAAAGCGTACCAATCTTGTCGGGATTGGGAACCCTTCGCGAGAATGTCCAAAGTTTCAGCGGGATTTCCAAAATGTTGAAAGGAACTCGAAACATGTCAACCTTGCTTTTGAGAATCTCTCCCGGAGTTTGAGAGATTTGGACGTGAAAGGGCACCAGTCTTGTCGGGGATTGGGAACCCTTCGCCAGAATGTCCAAAGTTTCAGCGGGATTTCCAAAATGTTGAAAGGAACTCGAAACATGTCAACCTTGGTTTTGAGAATCTCTCCCGGACTTTGAGAGATTTGGACGTGAAAGGGTACCAATCTTGTCGGGGATTGGGAACCCTTCGCGAGAATGTCCAAAGTTTCAGGGGGATTTCCAAAATGTTGAAAGGAACTCAAAACATGTCAACCTTGGTTTTGAGAATCTCTCCCGGAGTTTGAGAGATTTGGACGTGAAAGGGTACCAATCTTGTCGGGGATTGGGAACCCTTCGCAAGAATGTCCAAAGTTTCAGCGGGATTTCCAAAATGTTGAAAGGAACTCGAAACATGTCAACCTTGCTTTTGAGAATCTCTCCCGGAGTTTGAGAGATTTGGACGTGAAAGGGTACCAGTCTTGTCGGGGATTGGGAACCCTTCGCGAGAATGTCCAAAGTTTCAGCGGGATTTCCAAAATGTTGAAAGGAACTCGAAACATGTCAACCTTGGTTTTGAGAATCTCTCCTGGAGTTTGAGAGATTTGGACGTGAAAGGGTACCAATCTTGTCGGGGATTGGGAACCCTTCGCGAGAATGTCCAAAGTTTCAGCGGGATTTCCAAAATGTTAAAGGAACTCGAACCATGTCAACCTTGGTTTTGAGAATCTCTCCCGGAGTTTGAGAGATTTGGACGTGAAAGGGCACCAGTCTTGTCGGGGATTGGGAACCCTTCGCGAGAATGTCCAAAGTTTCAGCGGGATTTCCAAAATGTTGAAAGGAACTGGAAACATGTCAACCTTGGTTTTGAGAATCTCTCCCGGACTTTGAGAGATTTGGACGTGAAAGGGTACCAGTCTTGTCGGGGATTGGGAACCCTTCGCCAGAATGTCCAAAGTTTCAGCGGGATTTCCAAAATGTTGAAAGGAACTCGAAACATGTCAGCCTTGGTTTTGAGAATCTCTCCCGGAGTTTGAGAGATTTGGACGTGAAAGGGTACCAATCTTGTCGGGGATTGGGAACCCTTCGCGAGAATGTCCAAAGTTTCAGCGGGATTTCCAAAATGTTGAAAGGAACTCGAAACATGTCAACCTTGGTTTTGAGAATCTCTCCCGGAGTTTGAGAGATTTGGACGTGAAAGGGTACCAATCTTGTCGGGGATTGGGAACCCTTCGCGAGAATGTCCAAAGTTTCAGCGGGATTTCCAAAATGTTGAAAGGAACTCGAAACATGTCAACCTTGGTTTTGAGAATCTCTCCCGGAGTTTGAGAGATTTGGACGTGAAAGGGTACCAATCTTGTCAGGGATTGGGAACCCTTCGCGAGAATGTCCAAAGTTTCAGGGGGATTTCCAAAATGTTGAAAGGAACTCGAAACATGTCAACCACGGTTTTGAGAATCTCTCCCGGAGTTTGAGAGATTTGGACGTGAAAGGGTACCAATCTTGTCGGGGATTGGGAACCCTTCGCGAGAATGTCCAATGTTTCAGCGGGATTTCCAAAATGTTGAAAGGAACTCGAAACATGTCAACCTTGGTTTTGAGAATCTCTCCCGGAGTTTGAGAGATTTGGACGTGAAAGGGTACCAATCTTTTCGGGGATTGGGAACCCTTCGCGAGAATGTCCAAAGTTTCAGCGGGAATTCCAAAATGTTGAAAGGAACTCGAACCATGTCAGCTTTGGTTTTGAGAATCTCTGCCGGAGTTTGAGAGATTTGGACGTGAAAGGGTACCAATCTTGTCGAGGATTGTTAACCCTTCGCGAGAATGTCCAAAGTTTCAGCGGGATTTCCTAAATGTTGAAAGGAACTCGAAACATGTCAACCTTGGTTTTGAGAATCTCTCCCGGAGTTTGAGAGATTTGGACGTGAAAGGGTACCAGTCTTGTCGGGGATTGGGAACCCTTCGCGAGAATGTCCAAAGTTTCAGCGGGATTTCCAAAATGTTGAAAGGAACTCGAACCATGTCAACCTTGGTTTTGAGAATCTCTCCCGGAGTTTGAGAGATTTGGACGTGAAAGGGTACCAATCTTGTCGGGGATTGGGAACCCTTCGTGAGAATGTCCAAAGTTTCAGCGGGATTTCCAAAATGTTGAAAGGAACTCGAAACATGTCAACCTTGGTTTTGAAAATCTCTCCCGGAGTTTGAGAGATTTGGACTTGAAAGGGGACCAGTCTTGCCGGGGATTGGGAACCTTTCGCGAGAATGTCCAAAGTTTCAGCGGGATTTCCAAAATGTTGAAAGGAACTCGAAACATGTCAACCTTGGTTTTGAGAATCTCTCCCGGAGTTTGAGAGATTTGGACGTGAAAGGGTACCATTCTTGTCGGGGATTGGGAACCCTTCGCGAGAATGTCCAAAGTTTCAGCGGGATTTCCAAAATGTTGAAAGGAACTCGAAACATGTCAACCTCGGTTTTGAGAATCTCTCCCGGAGTTTGAGAGATTTGGACGTGAAAGGGTACCAGTCTTGTCGGGGATTGGGAACCCTTCGCCAGAATGTCCAAAGTTTCAGCGGGATTTCCAAAATGTTGAAAGGAACTCGAAACATGTCAACCTTGGTTTTGAGAATCTCTCCCGGAGTTTGAGAGATTTGGACGTGAAAGGGTACCAATCTTGTCGGGGATTGGGAACCCTTCGCGAGAATGTGCAAAGTTTCAGGGGGATTTCCAAAATGTTGAAAGGAACTCGAAACATGTCAACCTTGGTTTTGAGAATCTCTCCCGGAGTTTGAGAGATTTGGACGTGAAAGGGTACCAATCTTGTCGGGGACTGGGAACCCTTCGCGAGAATGTCCAAAGTTTCAGCGGGATTTCCAAAATGTTGAAAGGAACTCGAACCATGTCAACCTTGGTTTTGAGAATCTCTCCCGGAGTTTGAGAGATTTGGACGTGAAAGGGTACCAGTCTTGTCGGGGATTGGGAACCCTTCGCGAGAATGTCCAAAGTTTCAGCGGGATTTCCAAAATGTTGAAAGGAACTCGAAACATGTCACCCTTGGTTTTGAGAATCTCTCCCGGAGTTTGAGAGATTTGGACGTGAAAGTGTACCAGTCTTGTCGGGGATTGGGAACCCTTCGCCAGAATGTCCAAAGTTTCAACGGGATTTCCAAAATGTTGAAAGGAACTCGAAACATGTCAACCTTGGTTTTGAGAATCTCTCCCGGAGTTTGAGAGATTTGGACGTGAAAGGGTACCAATCTTGTCGGGGATTGGGAACCCTTCGCGAGAATGTCCAAAGTTTCAGCGGGATTTCCAAAATGTTGAAAGGAACTCGAAACATGTCAACCTTGCTTTTGAGAATCTCTCCCGGAGTTTGAGAGATTTGGACGTGAAAGGGCACCTGTCTTGTCGGGGATTGGGAACCCTTTGCGAGAATGTCCAAAGTTTCAGCGGGATTTCCAAAATGTTGAAAGGAACTCGAAACATGTCAACCTTGGTTTTGAGAATCTCTCCCGGAGTTTGAGAGATTTGGACGTGAAAGGGTACCAGTCTTGCCGGGGATTGGGAACCCTTCGCGAGAATGTCCAAAGTTTCAGCGGGATTTCCAAAATGTTGAAAGGAACTCGAAACATGTCAACCTTGGTTTTGAGAATCTCTCCTGGAGTTTGAGAGATTGGGACGTGAAAGGGCACCAGTCTTGTCGGGGATTGGGAACCCGTCGCGACAATGTCAAAAGTTTCAGCGGGATTTCCAAAATGTTGAAAGGAACTCGAAACATGTCAAGCTTGGTTTTGAGAATCTCTGCCGGAGTTTGAGAGATTTGGACGTGAAAGGGTACCAATCTTGTCGGGGATTGGGAACCCTTCGCGAGAATGTCCAAAGTTTCAGCGGGATTTCCAAAATGTTGAAAGGAACTCGAAACATGTCAACCTTGGTTTTGAGAATCTCTCCCGGAGTTTGAGAGATTTGGACGTGAAAGGGTACCAATCTTGTCGGGGATTGGGAACCCTTCGCGAGAATGTCCAAAGTTTCAGCGGGATTTCCAAAATGTTGAAAGGAACTCGAAACATGTCAACCTTGCTTTTGAGAATCTCTCCCGGAGTTTGAGAGATTTGGACGTGAAAGGGCACCTGTCTTGTCGGGGATTGGGAACCCTTTGCGAGAATGTCCAAAGTTTCAGCGGGATTTCCAAAATGTTGAAAGGAACTCGAAACATGTCAAGCTTGGTTTTGAGAATCTCTGCCGGAGTTTGAGAGATTTGGACGTGAAAGGGTACCAATCTTGTCGGGGATTGGGAACCCTTCGCCAGAATGTCCAAAGTTTCAGCGGGATTTCCAAAATGTTGAAAGGAACTCGAAACATGTCAACCTTGGTTTTGAGAATCTCTCCCGGAGTTTGAGAGATTTGGACTTGAAAGGGTACCAGTCTTGCCGGGGATTGGAAACCTTTCGCGAGAATGTCCAAAGTTTCAGCGGGATTTCCAAAATGTTGAAAGGAACTCGAACCATGTCAACCTTGGTTTTGAGAATCTCTCCCGGAGTTTGAGAGATTTGGACGTGAAAGGGCACCAGTCTTGTCGGGGATTGGGAACCCTTCGCGAGAATGTCCAAAGTTTCAGCGGGATTTCCAAAATGTTGAAAGGAACTCGAAACATGTCAACCTTGGTTTTGAGAATCTCTCCCGGACTTTGAGAGATTTGGACGTGAAAGGGTACCAGTCTTGTCGGGGATTGGGAACCCTTCGCAAGAATGTCCAAAGTTTCAGCGGGATTTCCAAAATGTTGAAAGGAACTCGAAACATGTCAACCTTGGTTTTGAGAATCTCTCCCGGAGTTTGAGAGATTTGGACTTGAAAGGGTACCAGTCTTGCCGGGGATTGGGAACCCTTCGCGAGAATATCCAAAGTTTCAGGGGGATTTCCAAAATGTTGAAAGGAACTCGAAACATGTCAACCTTGGTTTTGAGAATCTCTCCCGGAGTTTGAGAGATTTGGACTTGAAAGGGTACCAGTCTTGCCGGGGATTGGGAACCCTTCGCGAGAATGTCCAAAGTTTCAGCGGGATTTCCAAAATGTTGAAAGGAACTCGAAACATGTCAACCTTGCTTTTGAGAATCTCTCCCGGAGTTTGAGAGATTTGGACGTGAAAGGGCACCTGTCTTGTCGGGGATTGGGAACCCTTTGCGAGAATGTCCAAAGTTTCAGCGGGATTTCCAAAATGTTGAAAGGAACTCGAAACATGTCAACCTTGGTTTTGAGAATCTCTGCCGGAGTTTGAGATATTTGGACTTGAAAGGGTACCAGTCTTGCCGGGGATTGGGAACCCTTCGCGAGAATGTCCAAAGTTTCAGGGGGATTTCCAAAATGTTGAAAGGAACTCGAACCATGTCAACCTTGGTTTTGAGAATCTCTCCTGGAGTTTGAGAGATTGGGACGTGAAAGGGCACCAGTCTTGTCGGGGATTGGGAACCCGTCGCGAGAATGTCCAAAGTTTCAGCGGGATTTCCAAAATGTTGAAAGGAACTCGAAACATGTCAACCTTGGTTTTGAGAATCTCTCCCGGAGTTTGAGAGATTTGGATGTGAAAGGGTACCAATCTTGTCGGGGATTGGGAAGCCTTCGCGAGAATGTCCAAAGTTTCAGCGGGATTTCCAAAATGTTGAAAGGAACTCAAAACATGTCAACCTTGGTTTTGAGAATCTCTCCCGGAGTTTGAGAGATTTGGACGTGAAAGGGTACCAATCTTGTCGGGGATTGGGAAGCCTTCGCGAGAATGTCCAAAGTTTCAGCGGGATTTCCAAAATGTTGAAAGGAACTCGAAACATGTCAAGCTTGGTTTTGAGAATCTCTCCCGGAGTTTGAGAGATTTGGACGTGAAAGGGCACCTGTCTTGTCGGGGATTGGGAACCCTTTGCGAGAATGTCCAAAGTTTCAGCGGGATTTCCAAAATGTTGAAAGGAACTCGAAACATGTCAACCTTGGTTTTGAGAATCTCTCCCGGACTTTGAGAGATTTGGACGTGAAAGGGTACCAATCTTGTCGGGGATTGGGAACCCTTCGCCAGAATGTCCAAAGTTTCAGCGGGATTTCCAAAATGTTGAAAGAACTCGAAACATGTCAACCTTGGTTTTGAGAATCTCTCCTGGAGTTTGAGAGATTTGGACGTGAAAGGGTACCAATCTTGTCGGGGATTGGGAACCCTTCGCGAGAATGTCCAAAGTTTCAGCGGGATTTCCAAAATGTTGAAAGGAACTCGAAACATGTCAACCTTGGTTTTGAGAATCTCTGCCGGAGTTTGAGAGATTTGGACTTGAAAGGGTACCAGTCTTGCCGGGGATTGGGAACCCTTCGCGAGAATGTCCAAAGTTTCAGCGGGATTTCCAAAATGTTGAAAGGAACTCGAACCATGTCAACCTTGGTTTTGAGAATCTCTCCCGGACTTTGAGAGATTGGGACGTGAAAGGGCACCAGTCTTGTTGGGGATTGGGAACCCGTCGCGAGAATGTCCAAAGTTTCAGCGGGATTTCCAAAATGTTGAAAGGAACTCAAAACATGTCAACCTTGGTTTTGAGAATCTCTCCCGGAGTTTGAGAGATTTGGACGTGAAAGGGTACCAATCTTGTCGGGGATTGGGAACCCTTCACCAGAATGTCCAAAGTTTCAGCGGGATTTCCAAAATGTTGAAAGGAACTCGAAACATGTCAACCTTGGTTTTGAGAATCTCTCCCAGAGTTTTAGAGATTTGGATGTGAAAGGGTACCAATCTTGTCGGGGATTGGGAACCCTTCGCGAGAATGTCCAAAGTTTCAGCGGGATTTCCAAAATGTTGAAAGGAACTCGAAACATGTCAACCTTGCTTTTGAGAATCTCTCCCGGAGCTTGAGAGATTTGGACGTGAAAGGGCACCTGTCTTGTCGGGGATTGGGAACCCTTCGCGAGAATGTCCAAAGTTTCAGCGGGATTTCCAAAATGTTGAAAGGAACTCGAAACATGTCAACCTTGGTTTTGAGAATCTCTCCCGGACTTTGAGAGATTTGGACGTGAAAGGGTACCAATCTTGTTGAGGATTGGGAACCCTTCGCGAGAATGTCCAAAGTTTCAGCGGGATTTCCAAAATGTTGAAAGGAACTCGAAACATGTCAACCTTGGTTTTGAGAATCTCTCCCGGAGTTTGAGAGATTTGGACGTGAAAGGGTACCAATCTTGTCGGGGATTGGGAACCCTTCGCGAGAATGTCCAAAGTTTCAGCGGGATTTCCAAAATGTTGAAAGGAACTCGAAACATGTCAACCTTGGTTTTGAGAATCTCTCCCGGACTTTGAGAGATTTGGATGTGAAAGGGTACCAATCTTGTCGGGGATTGGGAAGCCTTCGCGAGAATGTCCAAAGTTTCAACGGGATTTCCAAAATGTTGAAAGGAATTCAAAACATGTCAAGCTTGGTTTTGAGAATCTCTCCCGGACTTTGAGAGATTTGGACGTGAAAGGGTACCAATCTTGTCGGGGATCGGGAACCCTTCGCGACAATGTCCAAAGTTTCAGCGGGATTTCCAAAATGTTGAAAGGAATTCGAAACATGTCAACCTTGGTTTTGAGAATCTCTGCTGGAGTTTGAGAGATTTGGACGTGAAAGGGTTCCAATCTTGTCGGGGATTGGGAACCCTTCGCGAGAAAGTCCAAAGTTTCAGCGGGATTTCCAAAATGTTGAAAGGAATTGGAAACATGTCAACCTTGGTTTTGAGAATCTCTCCCGGAGTTTGAGAGATTTGGACGTGAAAGGGTACCATTCTTGTCGGGGATTGGGAACCCTTCGCGAGAATGTCCAAAGTTTCAGCGGGATTTCCAAAATGTTGAAAGGAACTCGAAACATGTCAACCTTGGTTTTGAGAGTCTCTCCCGGAGTTTGAGAGATTTGGACGTGAAAGGGTACCGATCTTGTCGGGGATTGGGAACCCTTCGCCAGAATGTCCTAAGTTTCAGCGGGATTTCCAAAATGTTGAAAGGAACTCGAACCATGTCAACCTTGGTTTTGAGAATCTCACCCGGACTTTGAGAGATTTGAACGTGAAAGGGTACCAATCTTGTCGGGGATTGGGAACCCTTCGCGAGAATGTCCAAAGTTTCAGCGGGATTTCCAAAATGTTGAAAGGAACTCGAAACATGTCAACCTTGGTTTTGAGAATCTCTCCCGGAGTTTGAGAGATTTGGACGTGAAAGGGTACCAATCTTGTCGGGGATTGGGAACCCTTTGCAAGAATGTCCAAATTTTCAGGGGGATTTCCAAAATGTTGAAAGGAACTCGAAACATGTCAACCTTGGTTTTGAGAATCTCTCCCGGACTTTGAGAGATTTGGACGTGAAAGGGTACCAATCTTGTCGGGGATTGGGAACCCTTCGCGAGAATGTCCAAAGTTTCAGCGGGATTTTCAAAATGTTGAAAGGAACTGGAAACATGTCAACCTTGGTTTTGAGAATCTCTCCCGGAGTTTGAGAGATTTGGACGTGAAAGGGCACCAGTCTTGTCGGGGATTGGGAACCCTTCGCGAGAATGTCCAAAGTTTCAGCGGGATTTCCAAAATGTTGAAAGGAACTCGAAACATGTCAACCTTGGTTTTGAGAATCTCTCCCGGAGTTTGAGAGATTTGGACGTGAAAGGGTACCAATCTTGTCGGGGATTGGGAACCCTTCGCGACAATGTCCAAAGTTTCAGGGGGATTTCCAAAATGTTGAAAGGAACTCGAACCATGTCAACCTTGGTTTTGAGAATCTCTCCCGGAGTTTGAGAGATTTGGACATGAAAGGGTACCAATTCTTCGGGGATTGGGAACCCTTCGCCAGAATGGACAAAGTTTCAGCGGGATTTCCAAAATGTTGAAAGGAACTCGAACCATGTCAACCTTGGTTTTGAGAATCTCTCCCGGAGTTTGAGAGATTTGGACGTGAAAGGGTACCGATCTTGTCGGGGATTGGGAACCCTTCGCGAGAATGTCCAAAGTTTCAGCGGGATTTCCAAAATGTTGAAAGGAACTCGAACCATGTCAACCTTGGTTTTGAGAATCTTTCCCGGACTTTGAGAGATTTGGACGTGAAAGGGTACCAATCTTGTCGGGGATTGGGAACCCTTCGCGAGAATGTCCAAAGTTTCAGCGGGATTTCCAAAATGTTGAAAGGAACTCGAACCATGTCAACCTTGGTTTTGAGAATCTCTCCCGGAGTTTGAGAGATTTGGACGTGAAAGGGTACCAATCTTGTCGGGGATTGGGAACCCTTCGCCAGAATGTCCAAAGTTTCAGCGGGATTTCCAAAATGTTGAAAGGAACTGGAAACATGTCAACCTTGGTTTTGAGAATCTCTCCCGGAGTTTGAGAGATTTGGACGTGAAAGGGCACCAGTCTTGTCGGGGATTGGGAACCCTTCGCGAGAATGTCCAAAGTTTCAGCGGGATTTCCAAAATGTTGAAAGGAACTCGAAACATGTCAACCTTGGTTTTGAGAATCTCTCCCGGAGTTTGAGAGATTTGGACGTGAAAGGGTACCAATCTTGTCGGGGACTGGGAACCCTTCGCGAGAATGTCCAAAGTTTCAGCGGGATTTCCAAAATGTTGAAAGGAACTCGAAACATGTCAACCTTGGTTTTGAGAGTCTCTCCCGGAGTTTGAGAGATTTGGACGTGAAAGGGTACCGATCTTGTTGGGGATTGGGAACCCTTCGCGAGAATGTCCAAAGTTTCAGCGGGATTTCCAAAATGTTGAAAGGAACTCGAAACATGTCAACCTTGGTTTTGAGAATCTTTCCCGGACTTTGAGAGATTTGGACGTGAAAGGGTACCAATCTTGTCGGGGATTGGGAACCCTTCGCGAGAATGTCCAAAGTTTCAGCGGGATTTCCAAAATGTTGAAAGGAACTCGAAACATGTCACCCTTGGTTTTGAGAATCTCTCCCGGAGTTTGAGAGATTTGGACGTGAAAGGGTACCAATCTTGTCGGGGATTGGGAACCCTTCGCAAGAATGTCCAAAGTTTCAGGGGGATTTCCAAAATGTTGAAAGGAACTCGAAACATGTCAACCTTGGTTTTGAGAATCTCTCCCGGAGTTTGAGAGATTTGGATGTGAAAGGGTACCAATCTTGTCGGGGATTGGGAACCCTTCGCCAGAATGTCCAAAGTTTCAGCGGGATTTCCAAAATGTTGAAAGGAACTGGAAACATGTCAACCTTGGTTTTGAGAATCTCTCCCGGAGTTTGAGAGATTTGGACGTGAAAGGGCACCAGTCTTGTTGGGGATTGGGAACCCTTCGCGAGAATGTCCAAAGTTTCAGCGGGATTTCCAAAATGTTGAAAGGAACTCGAAACATGTCAACCTTGGTTTTGAGAATCTCTCCTGGAGTTTGAGAGATTTGGACGTGAAAGGGTACCAATCTTGTCCCACCCATCCCCTCTTCTGGCCCCGCCCCCTTTTTCTTCCTGTGGCTCCACCTCTTTTTGACCCCTCCCCTCTCCTGGCCACGCCCCCTGAAATGACCCGACCCCCTCACTTGACCCCACCTCTCCATGACTCTGCCCACTTTTCTGGCCCCGCCTCCTTTTCTGGTCCCACCCCCCCCTTCCCCCTCCCCCTTTTGGCCCTTCCCCCTCACTTTTCCCCATTCCCCCACTTGACCCCTCCCCTTTTCTGGCCCCGCCCCCTGCCACAATTGGTTTCCCCCCCCCCCCCAAAATGGGTGCCCATTATTGACCCCCACCCATGGGTGCCCATTACTGAACCCCCATTATTGACCCCACCCATGGGTGCCCCCCATGTGCCCCCCACATTGTCCCCATGTCCCCCCACTGTCCCCCCACTGTCCCCCCACTGTCCCCATTATCCCCATTGCCCCCAATGTCCCCCCAATTGTCTCGATGTCCCCATTGTCCCCATGTCCCCCCATCCCCCAATGTCCCCCATGTCCCTGTGTCCCCCCCATGTCCCCCATTGCCCCCATTGTCCCCCCATTGTCCCCATGTCCCTTCAATATTTTCCAATTTTCGTCCCAATTCTTCCCTTTCCCATTGAAACTTTTCAAATCCCTCTCAAAACTTATGGGGCACTTATGTGGCTCTATGGGGCACCTAAGGGGAATCTATGGGGCACTTATGGAGCACTTATGGGGAACTTGTGGGTCGCTATGGCGCACTTGGAGTCACAAGCAGGCAGTTACGGGGCACTTATGGGGCTCTATGGGGCACTTATAGGGCTCTATGGGGCACTGATGGGGCTCTATGGGGCACTCTAGGGGATCTATGGGGCATTTATGCAGCATTTATGTGGAACTTGTGGGTTGCTATGGTGCACTTGGGGGTCACAAGCAGGCAGTTATGGGTCACTTATGGGGCTCTATGGGTCACTTATGGGTCTCTATTGGGCACCTATGGGGAAATTGTGGGTTGTCATTGGGCACTTGGGGGTCACTAACAGGCACTTATGGTGCTCCATGAGTCCCTTATGGGTCTCTATGGATCACTTGTGGGGCACTATCGGGCACTGGGGAGATGCTGTGGGTCACTTATGGGGCTCCATGAGTCACATATGGGGCACTATGGGTCACTTACGGGGCTCTATGGGTCACTTATGGGGCACTAATGGGGAACTATACGGCACTTATGGGGCTCCGTGACTCACTTGTGGGGCTCTATGGGGCACTGTAGAGATGCTACAGCGCACTTGTGGGTCTCTATGGGTCACTTATGGGGCTCTATGAGTCACTTATGGGGCTCTATGGGTCACTTATGGGGCACTAATGGGGAACTATACGGCACTTATGGGGCTCCGTGACTCACTTGTGGGGCTCTATGGGGCACTTATGGGGCACTATCAGCGAACTTGTGGGTAAAGCGACCCACAAGTTCCCCATAAATGCCACAACAGTGCCCCATAGATCCCCTTAAGTGCCCCATAGAGCCCCATAAGTGACCCATAACTGCCTGTTAGTGACCCCCAAGTGCTCCATAGTGACCCACAAGTTCCCCATAAGTGCCCCATATGTTCCCCATGAATGCCCCATAAGTGCCCCATAATTGCCTGTTAGTGACCCCCAAGTGCCCCATAGTGACCCCCAAGTGCCCCATAGTGACCTACAAGTTCCCCATAAGTGCCTGTTAGTGACCCACAAGTTCCCCATAGTGACCCACAAGTTCCCCATAAGTGCCCCATAAGTGCCACATAAGTGCCTGTTAGTGACCCCCAAGTGCCCTATAATGACCCCCAAGTGCCCCATAGTGACCCACAAGTTCCCAATAAGTGCCCCATAACTGCCTGTTAGTGACCCCCAAGTGCTCCATAGTGACCCACAAGTTCCCCATAAGTGCCCCATATGTTCTCCATAAATGCCCCATAAGTGCCCCATAACTGCCTGTTAGTGACCCCCAAGTGCCCCATAGTGGCCCACAGGTTCCCCATAAGTGCCCCATAATTGCCTGTTAGTGACCCCCAAGTGCCGCATAGTGACCCACAAGTTCCCCATAAGTGTCCCATATGTTCCCCATAAGTGCCCCATAAGTGCCCAATAACTGCCTGTTAGTGACCCCCAGTGCCCCATAGTGACCCACAGGTTCCCCATAAGTGCCCCATAAGTGACCCATAAGTGCCTGTTAGTGATCCCCAAGTGCCCCATAGTGACACACAAGTTCCCCATAAGTGCCCCATAAGTGCCCCATAACTGCCTGTTAGTGACCCCCAAGTGCTCCATAGTGACCCACAAGTTCCCCATAAGTGCCCCATATGTTCCCCATGAATGCCCCATAAGTGCCCCATAATTGCCTGTTAGTGACCCCCAAGTGCCCCATAGTGACCCCCAAGTGCCCCATAGTGACCTACAAGTTCCCCATAAGTGCCTGTTAGTGACCCACAAGTTCCCCATAGTGACCCACAAGTTCCCCATAAGTGCCCCATAAGTGCCACATAAGTGCCTGTTAGTGACCCCCAAGTGCCCTATAATGACCCCCAAGTGCCCCATAGTGACCCACAAGTTCCCAATAAGTGCCCCATAACTGCCTGTTAGTGACCCCCAAGTGCTCCATAGTGACCCACAAGTTCCCCATAAGTGCCCCATATGTTCTCCATAAATGCCCCATAAGTGCCCCATAACTGCCTGTTAGTGACCCCCAAGTGCCCCATAGTGGCCCACAGGTTCCCCATAAGTGCCCCATAATTGCCTGTTAGTGACCCCCAAGTGCCGCATAGTGACCCACAAGTTCCCCATAAGTGTCCCATATGTTCCCCATAAGTGCCCCATAAGTGCCCAATAACTGCCTGTTAGTGACCCCCAGTGCCCCATAGTGACCCACAGGTTCCCCATAAGTGCCCCATAACTGCCTGTTAGTGACCCCCAAGAACCCTACAGTGACCCACAAGTTCCCCATAAGTTCCCCATAAGTGCCTGTTAGTGACCCCCCAACTGCCTTATAATGACCCAAAAGTGCCCCATAGTGACCCACAAGTTCCCCATAAGTGCCCCATAAGTGTCCCATAAGTGCCGTATAAGTGCCTGTTAGTGACACCCAAGTGCGCTATCATGACCCACAAGTACCCCATACTGACCCACAAGTTCCCCATAAGTGCCCCATAAGTTCCCCATAACTGCCTGTTAGTGACCCCCAAGTGCCCCATAGCGACCCACAAGTTCCCCATAAGTGCCCCATAACTGCCTGTTAGTGACCCCCAAGTGATCCATAGTGACCCACATGTTCTCCATAAGTGCCCCATATGTTCCCAATAAGTGACCCATAACTGGCCCAAAAGTACCTGTTAGTGACCCTCGAGTGCCCCATAGTGACCCATAAGTCCCCATAAGTGCCCCAAAAGTGACCCATAACTGCCTGTAAGTGACCCCCAAGTGTCCCATAGTGATCCCCAAGTGCCCCACAAGTTCCCATAAGTTCCCCATAACTTCATGTTAGTGTCCCCTAAGTGACCCATAGTGACCCAGAAATTCCCCATAAGTGCCCCAAACTGCCCCTTAAAAATTTTCCAATTTTCGTCCCAATTCTTCCCATTCCCATTGAAACTTTTCAAATCCCTCTCAAAACTGTAGAAATTCTGTTGAAGCTTTTAAAATTCTCTCTAGAATTTTCAAAATCCACTTCAACATGTTTACAATTTCACGTCAAAATTGCTAAAATTCCAGTTGAAATTTTTTCAAAGTCCCTTAAAAATTTTCCAATTTTCGTCCCAATTCTTCCCATTCCCATTCAAACTTTTCAAATCCCTCTCAAAACTGTTGAAATTCTATTGAAGCTTTTGAAATTCTCTCTAGAATTTTCAAAATCCATGTCCACATGTTTACAATTTCACGTCAAAATGGCTAAAATTCCAGTTGAAATTTTTTCAAAGTCCCTTAAAAATTTTCCAATTTTCGTCCCAATTCTTCCCATTCCCATTGAAACTTTTCAAATCCCTCTCAAAACGGTTGAAATTCTGTTGAAGCTTTTAAAATTCTCGCTAGAATTTTCAAAATCCACTTCAACATGTTTACAATTTCACGTCAAAATTGCTAAAATTCCAGTTGAAATGTTTTCAAAGTCCCTTCAAAATTTTCCAATTTTCGTCCCAATTCTTCCCATTCCCATTGAAACTTTTCAAATCCCTCTCAAAACTGTTGAAATCCTATTGAATGTTTGAAACTTCTCGCTAGAATTTTCAAAATCCATGTCCACATCTTTACAATTTCATGTCAAAATTGCTAAAATTCCAGTTGAAATTTTTTCAAAGTCCCTTCAAAATTTTCCAATTTTCGTCCCAATTCTTCTCATTCCCATTGAAACTTTTCAAATCCCTCTCAAAACTGTGGAAATTCTCTTGAAGCTTTTAAACTTCTCTCTAGAATTTTCAAAATCCACTTCAACATGTTTACAATTTCACGTCAAAATTGCTAAAATTCCAGTTGAAATTTTTTCAAAGTCCCTTCAAAATTTTCCAATTTTCGTCTCAATTCTTCCCATTCCCATTGAAACTTTTCAAATCCCTCTCAAAACTGTTGAAATTCTGTTGAAACTTTTAAAATTCTCTCTAGAATTTTCAAAATCCACTTCAACATGTTTACAATTTCACGTCAAAATGGCTAAAATTCCAGTTGAAATTTTTTCAAAGTCCCTTCAAAATTTTCCAATTTTCGTCCCAATTCTTCCCATTCCCATTGAAACTTTTCAAATCCCTCTCAAAACTGTTGAAATTCTCTTGAAACTTTTAAAATTCTCTCTAGAATTTTCAAAATCCATGTCCACATGTTTACAATTTCACGTCAAAATTGCTAAAATTCCAGTTGAAATTTTTTCAAAGTCCCTTAAAAATTTTCCAATTTTCGTCCCAATTCTTCCCATTCCCATTGAAACTTTTCAAATCCCTCTCAAAACTGTGGAAATTCTCTTGAAGCTTTTAAAATTCTCTCTAGAATTTTCAAAATCCACTTCAACATGTTTACAATTTCATGTCAAAATTGCTAAAATTCCAGTTGAAATTTTTTCAAACTCCCTTAAAAATTTTCCAATTTTCGTCCCAATTCTTCCCATTCCCATTGAAACTTTTCAAATCCCTCTCAAAACTGTAGAAATTCTGTTGAAGCTTTTAAAATTCTCTCTAGAATTTTCAAAATCCACTTCAACATGTTTACAATTTCACGTCAAAATTGCTAAAATTCCAGTTGAAATTTTTTCAAAGTCCCTTAAAAATTTTCCAATTTTCGTCCCAATTCTTCCCATTCCATTGAAACTTTTCAAATCCCTCTCAAAACTGTTGAAATCCTATTGAATGTTTGAAACTTCTCGCTAGAATTTTCAAAATCCATGTCCACATCTTTACAATTTCATGTCAAAATTGCTAAAATTCCAGTTGAAATTTTTTCAAAGTCCCTTCAAAATTTTCCAATTTTCGTCCCAATTCTTCTCATTCCCATTGAAACTTTTCAAATCCCTCTCAAAACTGTGGAAATTCTCTTGAAGCTTTTAAAATTCTCTCTAGAATTTTCAAAATCCACTTCAACATGTTTACAATTTCACGTCAAAATTGCTAAAATTCCAGTTGAAATTTTTTCAAAGTCCCTTAAAAATTTTCCAGTTTTCGTCCCAATTCTTCCCATTCCCATTGAAACTTTTCAAATCCCTCTCAAAACTGTTGAAATTCTGTTGAAACTTTTAAAATTCTCTCTAGAATTTTCAAAATCCACTTCAACATGTTTACAATTTCACGTCAAAATGGCTAAAATTCCAGTTGAAATTTTTTCAAAGTCCCTTCAAAATTTTCCAATTTTCGTCCCAATTCTTCCCATTCCCATTGAAACTTTTCAAATCCCTCTCAAAACTGTTGAAATTCTCTTGAAACTTTTAAAATTCTCTCTAGAATTTTCAAAATCCATGTCCACATGTTTACAATTTCACGTCAAAATTGCTAAAATTCCAGTTGAAATTTTTTCAAAGTCCCTTAAAAATTTTCCAATTTTCGTCCCAATTCTTCCCATTCCCATTGAAACTTTTCAAATCCCTCTCAAAACTGTGGAAATTCTCTTGAAGCTTTTAAAATTCTCTCTAGAATTTTCAAAATCCACTTCAACATGTTTACAATTTCACGTCAAAATTGCTAAAATTCCAGTTGAAATTTTTTCAAAGTCCCTTAAAAATTTTCCAATTTTCGTCCCAATTCTTCCCATTCCATTGAAACTTTTCAAATCCCTCTCAAAACTGTTGAAAACCTATTAAATGTTTGGAACTTCTCTCTAGAAATTTCATAATCCATGTCCACATGTTTCCAATTTCATGTCAAAATTGCTAAAATTCCAGTTGAAATTTTTTCAAAGTCCCTTCAAATTTTTCCAATTTCCGTCCCAATTCTTCCCATTCCCATTGAAACTTTTCAAATCCCTCTCAAAACTGTTGAAATCCTATTGAATGGTTGAAACTTCTCTCTAGAATTTTCAAAATCCATGTCCACGTTTCCAATTTCATGTCAAAATTGCTAAAATTCCAGTTGAAATTTTTTCAAAGTCCCTTAAAAATTATCCAATTTTCGTCCCAATTCTTCCCATTCCCATTGAAACTTTTCAAATCCCTCTCAAAACTGTTGAAATTCTGTTGAAGCTTTTAAAATTCTCTCTAGAATTTTCAAAATCCATGTCCACATGTTTCCAATTTCACGTCAAAATTGCTAAAATTCCAGTTGAAATGTTTTCAAAGTCCCGTAAATATTTTCCAATTTTCGTCCCAATTCTTCCCATTCCCATTGAAACTTCTCAAATCCCTCTCAAAACTGTTGAAAATCTCTTGAAGCTTTTAAATTTCTCTCTAGAATTTTCAAAATCCATGTCCACATGTTTACAAGTTCGAATCAAAATTGCTAAAATTCCAGTTGAAATTTTTTCAAAGTCCCTTCAAAATTTTCCAATTTTCGTCCCAATTCTTCCCATTCCCTTTGAAACTTTTCAAATCCCTCTCAAAACTGTTGAAATCCTATTGAATGTTTTAAACTTCTCTCTAGAATTTTCAAAATCCATGTCCACAGGTTTACAATTGCACGTCAAAATTGCTAAAATTCCAGTTGAAATTTTTTCAAAGTCCCTTAAAAATTTTCCAATTTTCGTCCCAATTCTTCCCATTCCCATTGAAACTTTTCAAATCCCTCTCAATACTGTTGAAATCCTATTGAAAGTTTGAAACATCTCTCTAGAATTTTCAAAATCCATGTCCACAGGTTTACAATTTCACGTCAAAATTGCTAAAATTCCAGTTGAAATTTTTTCAAAGTCCCTTCAAAATTTTCCAATTTTCGTCCCAATTCTTCCCATTCCCATTGAAACTTTTCAAATCCCTCTCAAAACTGTTGAAATTCTCTTGAAACTTTTAAAATTCTCTCTAGAATTTTCAAAATCCATGTCCACATGTTTACAATTTCACGTCAAAATTGCTAAAATTCCAGTTGAAATTTTTTCAAAGTCCCTTAAAAATTTTCCAATTTTCATCCCAATTCTTCCCATTCCCATTGAAACTTTTCAAATCCCCCTCAAAACTGTGGAAATTCTCTTGAAGCTTTTAAAATTCTCTCTAGAATTTTCAAAATCCACTTCAACATGTTTACAATTTCATGTCAAAATTGCTAAAATTCCAGTTGAAATTTTTTCAAAGTCCCTTAAAAATTTTCCAATTTTCGTCCCAATTCTTCCCATTCCCATTGAAACTTTTCAAATCCCTCTCAAAACTGTAGAAATTCTGTTGAAGCTTTTAAAATTCTCTCTAGAATTTTCAAAATCCACTTCAACATGTTTACAATTTCACGTCAAAATTGCTAAAATTCCAGTTGAAATTTTTTCAAAGTCCCTTCAAAATTTTCCAATTTTCGTCCCAATTCTTCCCATTCCCATTGAAACTTTTCAAATCCCTCTCAAAACTGTGGAAATTCTCTTGAAGCTTTTAAAATTCTCTCTAGAATTTTCAAAATCCACTTCAACATGTTTACAATTTCACGTCAAAATTGCTAAAATTCCAGTTGAAATTTTTTCAAAGTCCCTTAAAAATTTTCCAATTTTCGTCCCAATTCTTCCCATTCCCATTGAAACTTTTCAAATCCCTCTCAAAACTGTTGAAATCCTATTAAATGTTTGGAACTTCTCTCTAGAAATTTCATAATCCATGTCCACATGTTTCCAATTTCACGTCAAAATTGCTAAAATTCCAGTTGAAATGTTTTCAAAGTCCCTTAAAAATTTTCCAATTTTCGTCCCAATTCTTCCCATTCCCATTGAAACTTTTCAAATCCCTCTCAAAACTGTTGAAATTCTGTTGAAACTTTTAAAATTCTCTCTAGAATTTTCAAAATCCATGTCCACATGTTTACAATTTCACGTCAATATTGCTAAAATTCCAGTTGAAATTTTTTCAAAGTCCCTTCAAAATTTTCCAATTTTCGTCCCAATTCTTCCCATTCCATTGAAACTTTTCAAATCCCTCTCAAAACTGTTGAAATCCTATTGAATGTTTGAAACTTCTCTCTAGAAATTTCATAATCCATGTCCACATGTTTCCAATTTCATGTCAAAATTGCTAAAATTCCAGTTGAAATTTTTTCAAAGTCCCTTCAAATTTTTCCAATTTTCGTCCCAATTCTTCCCATTCCCATTGAAACTTTTCAAATCCCTCTCAAAACTGTTGAAATCCTATTGAATGTTTGAAACTTCTCTCTAGAATTTTCAAAATCCATGTCCACGTTTCCAATTTCATGTCAAAATTGCTAAAATTCCAGTTGAAATTTTTTCAAAGTCCCTTCAAAATTTCCAATTTTCATCCCAATTCTTCCCATTCCCATTGAAACTTTTCAAATCCCTCTCAAAACTGTGGAAATTCTCTTGAAGCTTTTAAAATTCTCTCTAGAATTTTCAAAATCCACTTCAACATGTTTCCAATTTCACGTCAAAATTGCTAAAATTCCAGTTGAAATGTTTTCAAAGTCCCTTAAATATTTTCCAATTTTCGTCCCAATTCTTCCCATTCCCATTGAAACTTCTCAAATCCCTCTCAAAACTGTTGAAAATCTCTTGAAGCTTTTAAATTTCTCTCTAGAATTTTCAAAATCCATGTCCACATGTTTACAAGTTCGAATCAAAATTGCTAAAATTCCAGTTGAAATTTTTTCAAAGTCCCTTAAAAATTTTCCAATTTTCGTCCCAATTCTTCCCATTCCCTTTGAAACTTTTCAAATCCCTCTCAAAACTGTTGATATCCTATTGAAAGTTTGAAACTTCTCTCTAGAATTTTCAAAATCCATGTCCACATGTTTACAATTTCACGTCAAAATTGCTAAAATTCCAGTTGAAATGTTTTCAAAGTCCCTTAAAAATTTTCCAATTTTCGTCCCAATTCTTCCCATTCCCATTGAAACTTTTCAAATCCCTCTCAAAACTGTTGAAATCCTATTGAAAGTTTGAAACATCTCTCTAGAATTTTCAAAATCCATGTCCACATGTTTACAATTTCACGTCAAAATTGCTAAAATTCCAGTTGAAATTTTTTCAAAGTCCCTTAAAAATTTTCCAATTTTCGTCCCAATTCTTCCCATTCCCATTCAAACTTTTCAAATCCCTCTCAAAACTGTTGAAATCCTGTTGAAGCTTTTAAAATTCTCTCTAGAATTTTCAAAATCCACTTCAACATGTTTACAATTTCACGTCAAAATTGCTAAAATTCCAGTTGAAATTTTTTCAAAGTCCCTTCAAAATTTTCCAATTTTCGTCCCAATTCTTCCCATTCCCATTGAAACTTTTCAAATCCCTCTCAAAACTGTTGAAATTCTCTTGAAACTTTTAAAATTCTCTCTAGAATTTTCAAAATCCATGTCCACATGTTTACAATTTCACGTCAAAATTGCTAAAATTCCAGTTGAAATTTTTTCAAAGTCCCTTAAAAATTTTCCAATTTTCGTCCCAATTCTTCCCATTCCCATTGAAACTTTTCAAATCCCTCTCAAAACTGTGGAAATTCTCTTGAAGCTTTTAAAATTCTCTCTAGAATTTTCAAAATCTACTTCAACATGTTTACAATTTCATGTCAAAATTGCTAAAATTCCAGTTGAAATTTTTTCAAAGTCCCTTAAAAATTTTCCAATTTTCGTCCCAATTCTTCCCATTCCCATTGAAACTTTTCAAATCCCTCTCAAAACTGTAGAAATTCTGTTGAAGCTTTTAAAATTCTCTCTAGAATTTTCAAAATCCACTTCAACATGTTTACAATTTCACGTCAAAATTGCTAAAATTCCAGTTGAAATTTTTTCAAAGTCCCTTAAAAATTTTCCAATTTTCGTCCCAATTCTTCCCATTCCATTGAAACTTTTCAAATCCCTCTCAAAACTGTTGAAATCCTATTAAATGTTTGGAACTTCTCTCTAGAAATTTCATAATCCATGTCCACATGTTTCCAATTTCATGTCAAAATTGCTAAAATTCCAGTTGAAATTTTTTCAAAGTCCCTTCAAATTTTTCCAATTTCCGTCCCAATTCTTCCCATTCCCATTGAAACTTTTCAAATCCCTCTCAAAACTGTAGAAATTCTGTTGAAGCTTTTAAAATTCTCGCTAGAATTTTCAAAATCCACTTCAACATGTTTACAATTTCACGTCAAAATTGCTAAAATTCCAGTTGAAATTTTTTCAAAGTCCCTTCAAAATTTTCCAATTTTCGTCCCAATTCTTCCCATTCCATTGAAACTTTTCAAATCCCTCTCAAAACTGTTGAAATCCTATTAAATGTTTGGAACTTCTCTCTAGAAATTTCATAATCCATGTCCACATGTTTCCAATTTCATGTCAAAATTGCTAAAATTCCAGTTGAAATTTTTTCAAAGTCCCTTCAAATTTTTCCAATTTCCGTCCCAATTCTTCCCATTCCCATTGAAACTTTTCAAATCCCTCTCAAAACTGTTGAAATCCTATTGAAGTGTTGAAACTTCTCTCTAGAATTTTCAAAATCCATGTCCACGTTTCCAATTTCATGTCAAAATTGCTAAAATTCCAGTTGAAATTTTTTCAAAGTCCCTTAAAAATTTTCCAATTTTCGTCCCAATTCTTCCCATTCCCATTGAAACTTTTCAAATCCCTCTCAAAACTGTTGAAATTCTGTTGAAGCTTTTAAAATTCTCTCTAGAATTTTCAAAATCCATGTCCACATGTTTACAATTTCACGTCAAAATTGCTAAAATTCCAGTTGAAATTTTTTCAAAGTCCCTTAAATATTTTCCAATTTTCGTCCCAATTCTTCCCATTCCCATTGAAACTTCTCAAATCCCTCTCAAAACTGTTGAAAATCTCTTGAAGCTTTTAAATTTCTCTCTAGAATTTTCAAAATCCATGTCCACATGTTTACAAGTTCGAATCAAAATTGCTAAAATTCCAGTTGAAATTTTTTCAAAGTCCCTTCAAATTTTTCCAATTTTCGTCCCAATTCTTCCCATTCCCTTTGAAACTTTTCAAATCCCTCTCAAAACTGTTGAAATCCTATTGAATGTTTTAAACTTCTCTCTAGAATTTTCAAAATCCATGTCCACAGGTTTACAATTGCACGTCAAAATTGCTAAAATTCCAGTTGAAATTTTTTCAAAGTCCCTTAAAAATTTTTCAATTTTCGTCCCAATTCTTCCCATTCCCATTGAAACTTTTCAAATCCCTCTCAATACTGTTGAAATCCTATTGAAAGTTTGAAACATCTCTCTAGAATTTTCAAAATCCATGTCCACAGGTTTACAATTTCACGTCAAAATTGCTAAAATTCCAGTTGAAATTTTTTCAAAGTCCCTTAAAAATTTTCCAATTTTCGTCCCAATTCTTCCCATTCCCATTGAAACTTTTCAAATCCCTCTCAAAACTGTTGAAATTCTCTTGAAACTTTTAAAATTCTCTCTAGAATTTTCAAAATCCATGTCCACATGTTTACAATTTCACGTCAAAATTGCTAAAATTCCAGTTGAAATTTTTTCAAAGTCCCTTAAAAATTTTCCAATTTTCATCCCAATTCTTCCCATTCCCATTGAAACTTTTCAAATCCCCCTCAAAACTGTGGAAATTCTCTTGAAGCTTTTAAAATTCTCTCTAGAATTTTCAAAATCCACTTCAACATGTTTACAATTTCACGTCAAAATTGCTAAAATTCCAGTTGAAATTTTTTCAAAGTCCCTTAAAAATTTTCCAATTTTCGTCCCAATTCTTCCCATTCCCATTGAAACTTTTCAAATCCCTCTCAAAACTGTGGAAATTCTCTTGAAGCTTTTAAAATTCTCTCTAGAATTTTCAAAATCCACTTCAACATGTTTACAATTTCACGTCAAAATTGCTAAAATTCCAGTTGAAATTTTTTCAAAGTCCCTTAAAAATTTTCCAATTTTCGTCCCAATTCTTCCCATTCCCATTGAAACTTTTCAAATCCCTCTCAAAACTGTTGAAATCCTATTAAATGTTTGGAACTTCTCTCTAGAAATTTCATAATCCATGTCCACATGTTTCCAATTTCACGTCAAAATTGCTAAAATTCCAGTTGAAATGTTTTCAAAGTCCCTTAAATATTTTCCAATTTTCGTCCCAATTCTTCCCATTCCCATTGAAACTTCTCAAATCCCTCTCAAAACTGTTGAAAATCTCTTGAAGCTTTTAAAATTCTCTCTAGAATTTTCAAAATCCATGTCCACATGTTTACAAGTTCGAATCAAAATTGCTAAAATTCCAGTTGAAATTTTTTCAAAGTCCCTTCAAAATTTTCCAATTTTCGTCCCAATTCTTCCCATTCCCTTTGAAACTTTTCAAATCCCTCTCAAAACTGTTGATATCCTATTGAAGGTTTGAAACTTCTCTCTAGAATTTTCAAAATCCATGTCCACAGGTTTACAATTTCACGTCAAAATTGCTAAAATTCCAGTTGAAATTTTTTCAAAGTCCCTTAAAAATTTTCCAATTTTCGTCCCAATTCTTCCCATTCCCATTGAAACTTTTCAAATCCCTCTCAAAACTGTTGAAATTCTGTTGAAACTTTTAAAATTCTCTCTAGAATTTTCAAAATCCATGTCCACATGTTTACAATTTCACGTCAATATTGCTAAAATTCCAGTTGAAATTTTTTCAAAGTCCCTTCAAAATTTTCCAATTTTCGTCCCAATTCTTCCCATTCCATTGAAACTTTTCAAATCCCTCTCAAAACTGTTGAAATCGTATTGAATGTTTGAAACTTCTCTCTAGAAATTTCATAATCCATGTCCACATGTTTCCAATTTCATGTCAAAATTGCTAAAATTCCAGTTGAAATTTTTTCAAAGTCCCTTCAAATTTTTCCAATTTTCGTCCCAATTCTTCCCATTCCCATTGAAACTTTTCAAATCCCTCTCAAAACTGTTGAAATCCTATTGAATGTTTGAAACTTCTCTCTAGAATTTTCAAAATCCATGTCCACGTTTCCAATTTCATGTCAAAATTGCTAAAATTCCAGTTGAAATTTTTTCAAAGTCCCTTCAAAATTTCCAATTTTCATCCCAATTCTTCCCATTCCCATTGAAACTTTTCAAATCCCTCTCAAAACTGTGGAAATTCTCTTGAAGCTTTTAAAATTCTCTCTAGAATTTTCAAAATCCACTTCAACATGTTTACAATTTCACGTCAAAATTGCTAAAATTCCAGTTGAAATTTTTTCAAAGTCCCTTAAAAATTTTCCAATTTTCGTCCCAATTCTTCCCATTCCCATTGAAACTTTTCAAATCCCTCTCAAAACTGTTGAAATTCTCTTGAAACTTTTAAAATTCTCTCTAGAATTTTCAAAATCCATGTCCACATCTTTACAATTTCACGTCAAAATGGCTAAAATTCCAGTTGAAATTTTTTCAAAGTCCCTTAAAAATTTTCCAATTTTCCTCCCAATTCTTCCCATTCCCATTGAAACTTCTCAAATCCCTCTCAAAACTGTTGAAAATCTCTTGAAGCTTTTAAAATTCTCTCTAGAATTTTCAAAATCCATGTCCACATGTTTACAAGTTCGAATCAAAATTGCTAAAATTCCAGTTGAAATTTTTTCAAAGTCCCTTAAAAATTTTCCAATTTTCGTCCCAATTCTTTCCATTCCCTTTGAAACTTTTCAAATCCCTCTCAAAACTGTTGATATCCTATTGAAAGTTTGAAACTTCTCTCTAGAATTTTCAAAATCCATGTCCACATGTTTACAATTTCACGTCAAAATTGCTAAAATTCCAGTTGAAATGTTTTCAAAGTCTCTTAAAAATTTTCCAATTTTCGTCCCAATTCTTCCCATTCCCATTGAAACTTTTCAAATCCCTCTCAAAACTGTTGAAATTCTCTTGAAGCTTTTAAAATTCTCTCTAGAATTTTCAAAATCCATGTCCACATGTTTACAATTGCACGTCAAAATTGCTAAAATTCCAGTTGAAATTTTTTCAAAGTCACTTAAAAATTTTTCAATTTTCGTCCCAATTCTTCCCATTCCCATTGAAACTTCTCAAATCCCTCTCAAAACTGTTGAAATCCTATTGAATGTTTTAAACTTCTCTCTAGAATTTTCAAAATCCATGTCCACAGGTTTACAATTGCACGTCAAAATTGCTAAAATTCCAGTTGAAATTTTTTCAAAGTCCCTTAAAAATTTTTCAATTTTCGTCCCAATTCTTCCCATTCCCATTGAAACTTTTCAAATCCCTCTCAATACTGTTGAAATCCTATTGAAAGTTTGAAACATCTCTCTAGAATTTTCAAAATCCATGTCCACAGGTTTACAATTTCACGTCAAAATTGCTAAAATTCCAGTTGAAATTTTTTCAAAGTCCCTTAAAAATTTTCCAATTTTCGTCCCAATTCTTCCCATTCCCATTGAAACTTTTCAAATCCCTCTCAAAACTGTAGAAATTCTGTTGAAGCTTTTAAAATTCTCTCTAGAATTTTCAAAATCCACTTCAACATGTTTACAATTTCACGTCAAAATTGCTAAAATTCCAGTTGAAATTTTTTCAAAGTCCCTTAAAAATTTTCCAATTTTCGTCCCAATTCTTCCCATTCCCATTGAAACTTTTCAAATCCCTCTCAAAACTGTGGAAATTCTCTTGAAGCTTTTAAAATTCTCTCTAGAATTTTCAAAATCCACTTCAACATGTTTACAATTTCACGTCAAAATTGCTAAAATTCCAGTTGAAATTTTTTCAAAGTCCCGTCAAAATTTTCCAATTTTCGTCCCAATTCTTCCCATTCCCATTGAAACTTTTCAAATCCCTCTCAAAACTGTTGAAATCCTATTAAATGTTTGGAACTTCTCTCTAGAAATTTCATAATCCATGTCCACATGTTTCCAATTTCACGTCAAAATTGCTAAAATTCCAGTTGAAATGTTTTCAAAGTCCCTTAAATATTTTCCAATTTTCGTCCCAATTCTTCCCATTCCCATTGAAACTTCTCAAATCCCTCTCAAAACTGTTGAAAATCTCTTGAAGCTTTTAAAATTCTCTCTAGAATTTTCAAAATCCATGTCCACATGTTTACAAGTTCGAATCAAAATTGCTAAAATTCCAGTTGAAATTTTTTCAAAGTCCCTTCAAAATTTTCCAATTTTCGTCCCAATTCTTCCCATTCCCTTTGAAACTTTTCAAATCCCTCTCAAAACTGTTGATATCCTATTGAAAGTTTGAAACTTCTCTCTAGAATTTTCAAAATCCATGTCCACAGGTTTACAATTGCACGTCAAAATTGCTAAAATTCCAGTTGAAATTTTTTCAAAGTCCCTTAAAAATTTTCCAATTTTCGTCCCAATTCTTCCCATTCCCATTGAAACTTTTCAAATCCCTCTCAAGACTGTTGAAATCCTATTGAAAGTTTGAAACTTCTCTCTAGAATTTTCAAAATCCATGTCCACATGTTTACAATTTCACGTCAAAATTGCTAAAATTCCAGTTGAAATTTTTTCAAAGTCCCTTAAAAATTTTCCAATTTTCGTCCCAATTCTTCCCATTCCCATTGAAACTTTTCAAATCCCTCTCAAAACTGTTGAAATTCTCTTGAAACTTTTAAAATTCTCTCTAGAATTTTCAAAATCCATGTCCACATGTTTACAATTTCACGTCAATATTGCTAAAATTCCAGTTGAAATTTTTTCAAAGTCCCTTAAAAATTTTCCAATTTTCGTCCCAATTCTTCCCATTCCATTGAAACTTTTCAAATCCCTCTCAAAACTGTTGAAATCCTATTGAATGTTTGAAACTTCTCTCTAGAATTTTCAAAATCCACTTCAACATGTTTACAATTTCACGTCAAAATTGCTAAAATTCCAGTTGAAATTTTTTCAAAGTCCCTTCAAATTTTTCCAATTTTCGTCCCAATTCTTCCCATTCCCATTGAAACTTTTCAAATCCCTCTCAAAACTGTTGAAATCCTATTGAATGTTTGAAACTTCTCTCTAGAATTTTCAAAATCCATGTCCACGTTTCCAATTTCATGTCAAAATTGCTAAAATTCCAGTTGAAATTTTTTCAAAGTCCCTTCAAAATTTCCAATTTTCATCCCAATTCTTCCCATTCCCATTGAAACTTTTCAAATCCCTCTCAAAACTGTGGAAATTCTCTTGAAGCTTTTAAAATTCTCTCTAGAATTTTCAAAATCCACTTCAACATGTTTCCAATTTCACGTCAAAATTGCTAAAATTCCAGTTGAAATGTTTTCAAAGTCCCTTAAATATTTTCCAATTTTCGTCCCAATTCTTCCCATTCCCATTGAAACTTCTCAAATCCCTCTCAAAACTGTTGAAAATCTCTTGAAGCTTTTAAATTTCTCTCTAGAATTTTCAAAATCCATGTCCACATGTTTACAAGTTCGAATCAAAATTGCTAAAATTCCAGTTGAAATTTTTTCAAAGTCCCTTAAAAATTTTCCAATTTTCGTCCCAATTCTTCCCATTCCCTTTGAAACTTTTCAAATCCCTCTCAAAACTGTTGATATCCTATTGAAAGTTTGAAACTTCTCTCTAGAATTTTCAAAATCCATGTCCACATGTTTACAATTTCACGTCAAAATTGCTAAAATTCCAGTTGAAATGTTTTCAAAGTCCCTTAAAAATTTTCCAATTTTCGTCCCAATTCTTCCCATTCCCATTGAAACTTTTCAAATCCCTCTCAAAACTGTTGAAATCCTATTGAAAGTTTGAAACATCTCTCTAGAATTTTCAAAATCCATGTCCACATGTTTACAATTTCACGTCAAAATTGCTAAAATTCCAGTTGAAATTTTTTCAAAGTCCCTTAAAAATTTTCCAATTTTCGTCCCAATTCTTCCCATTCCCATTCAAACTTTTCAAATCCCTCTCAAAACTGTTGAAATCCTGTTGAAGCTTTTAAAATTCTCTCTAGAATTTTCAAAATCCACTTCAACATGTTTACAATTTCACGTCAAAATTGCTAAAATTCCAGTTGAAATTTTTTCAAAGTCCCTTCAAAATTTTCCAATTTTCGTCCCAATTCTTCCCATTCCCATTGAAACTTTTCAAATCCCTCTCAAAACTGTTGAAATTCTCTTGAAACTTTTAAAATTCTCTCTAGAATTTTCAAAATCCATGTCCACATGTTTACAATTTCACGTCAAAATTGCTAAAATTCCAGTTGAAATTTTTTCAAAGTCCCTTAAAAATTTTCCAATTTTCGTCCCAATTCTTCCCATTCCCATTGAAACTTTTCAAATCCCTCTCAAAACTGTGGAAATTCTCTTGAAGCTTTTAAAATTCTCTCTAGAATTTTCAAAATCTACTTCAACATGTTTACAATTTCATGTCAAAATTGCTAAAATTCCAGTTGAAATTTTTTCAAAGTCCCTTAAAAATTTTCCAATTTTCGTCCCAATTCTTCCCATTCCCATTGAAACTTTTCAAATCCCTCTCAAAACTGTAGAAATTCTGTTGAAGCTTTTAAAATTCTCTCTAGAATTTTCAAAATCCACTTCAACATGTTTACAATTTCACGTCAAAATTGCTAAAATTCCAGTTGAAATTTTTTCAAAGTCCCTTAAAAATTTTCCAATTTTCGTCCCAATTCTTCCCATTCCATTGAAACTTTTCAAATCCCTCTCAAAACTGTTGAAATCCTATTAAATGTTTGGAACTTCTCTCTAGAAATTTCATAATCCATGTCCACATGTTTCCAATTTCATGTCAAAATTGCTAAAATTCCAGTTGAAATTTTTTCAAAGTCCCTTCAAATTTTTCCAATTTCCGTCCCAATTCTTCCCATTCCCATTGAAACTTTTCAAATCCCTCTCAAAACTGTAGAAATTCTGTTGAAGCTTTTAAAATTCTCGCTAGAATTTTCAAAATCCACTTCAACATGTTTACAATTTCACGTCAAAATTGCTAAAATTCCAGTTGAAATTTTTTCAAAGTCCCTTCAAAATTTTCCAATTTTCGTCCCAATTCTTCCCATTCCATTGAAACTTTTCAAATCCCTCTCAAAACTGTTGAAATCCTATTAAATGTTTGGAACTTCTCTCTAGAAATTTCATAATCCATGTCCACATGTTTCCAATTTCATGTCAAAATTGCTAAAATTCCAGTTGAAATTTTTTCAAAGTCCCTTCAAATTTTTCCAATTTCCGTCCCAATTCTTCCCATTCCCATTGAAACTTTTCAAATCCCTCTCAAAACTGTTGAAATCCTATTGAAGTGTTGAAACTTCTCTCTAGAATTTTCAAAATCCATGTCCACGTTTCCAATTTCATGTCAAAATTGCTAAAATTCCAGTTGAAATTTTTTCAAAGTCCCTTAAAAATTTTCCAATTTTCGTCCCAATTCTTCCCATTCCCATTGAAACTTTTCAAATCCCTCTCAAAACTGTTGAAATTCTGTTGAAGCTTTTAAAATTCTCTCTAGAATTTTCAAAATCCATGTCCACATGTTTACAATTTCACGTCAAAATTGCTAAAATTCCAGTTGAAATTTTTTCAAAGTCCCTTAAATATTTTCCAATTTTCGTCCCAATTCTTCCCATTCCCATTGAAACTTCTCAAATCCCTCTCAAAACTGTTGAAAATCTCTTGAAGCTTTTAAATTTCTCTCTAGAATTTTCAAAATCCATGTCCACATGTTTACAAGTTCGAATCAAAATTGCTAAAATTCCAGTTGAAATTTTTTCAAAGTCCCTTCAAATTTTTCCAATTTTCGTCCCAATTCTTCCCATTCCCTTTGAAACTTTTCAAATCCCTCTCAAAACTGTTGAAATCCTATTGAATGTTTTAAACTTCTCTCTAGAATTTTCAAAATCCATGTCCACAGGTTTACAATTGCACGTCAAAATTGCTAAAATTCCAGTTGAAATTTTTTCAAAGTCCCTTAAAAATTTTTCAATTTTCGTCCCAATTCTTCCCATTCCCATTGAAACTTTTCAAATCCCTCTCAATACTGTTGAAATCCTATTGAAAGTTTGAAACATCTCTCTAGAATTTTCAAAATCCATGTCCACAGGTTTACAATTTCACGTCAAAATTGCTAAAATTCCAGTTGAAATTTTTTCAAAGTCCCTTAAAAATTTTCCAATTTTCGTCCCAATTCTTCCCATTCCCATTGAAACTTTTCAAATCCCTCTCAAAACTGTTGAAATTCTCTTGAAACTTTTAAAATTCTCTCTAGAATTTTCAAAATCCATGTCCACATGTTTACAATTTCACGTCAAAATTGCTAAAATTCCAGTTGAAATTTTTTCAAAGTCCCTTAAAAATTTTCCAATTTTCATCCCAATTCTTCCCATTCCCATTGAAACTTTTCAAATCCCCCTCAAAACTGTGGAAATTCTCTTGAAGCTTTTAAAATTCTCTCTAGAATTTTCAAAATCCACTTCAACATGTTTACAATTTCACGTCAAAATTGCTAAAATTCCAGTTGAAATTTTTTCAAAGTCCCTTAAAAATTTTCCAATTTTCGTCCCAATTCTTCCCATTCCCATTGAAACTTTTCAAATCCCTCTCAAAACTGTGGAAATTCTCTTGAAGCTTTTAAAATTCTCTCTAGAATTTTCAAAATCCACTTCAACATGTTTACAATTTCACGTCAAAATTGCTAAAATTCCAGTTGAAATTTTTTCAAAGTCCCTTAAAAATTTTCCAATTTTCGTCCCAATTCTTCCCATTCCCATTGAAACTTTTCAAATCCCTCTCAAAACTGTTGAAATCCTATTAAATGTTTGGAACTTCTCTCTAGAAATTTCATAATCCATGTCCACATGTTTCCAATTTCACGTCAAAATTGCTAAAATTCCAGTTGAAATGTTTTCAAAGTCCCTTAAATATTTTCCAATTTTCGTCCCAATTCTTCCCATTCCCATTGAAACTTCTCAAATCCCTCTCAAAACTGTTGAAAATCTCTTGAAGCTTTTAAAATTCTCTCTAGAATTTTCAAAATCCATGTCCACATGTTTACAAGTTCGAATCAAAATTGCTAAAATTCCAGTTGAAATTTTTTCAAAGTCCCTTCAAAATTTTCCAATTTTCGTCCCAATTCTTCCCATTCCCTTTGAAACTTTTCAAATCCCTCTCAAAACTGTTGATATCCTATTGAAGGTTTGAAACTTCTCTCTAGAATTTTCAAAATCCATGTCCACAGGTTTACAATTTCACGTCAAAATTGCTAAAATTCCAGTTGAAATTTTTTCAAAGTCCCTTAAAAATTTTCCAATTTTCGTCCCAATTCTTCCCATTCCCATTGAAACTTTTCAAATCCCTCTCAAAACTGTTGAAATTCTGTTGAAACTTTTAAAATTCTCTCTAGAATTTTCAAAATCCATGTCCACATGTTTACAATTTCACGTCAATATTGCTAAAATTCCAGTTGAAATTTTTTCAAAGTCCCTTCAAAATTTTCCAATTTTCGTCCCAATTCTTCCCATTCCATTGAAACTTTTCAAATCCCTCTCAAAACTGTTGAAATCGTATTGAATGTTTGAAACTTCTCTCTAGAAATTTCATAATCCATGTCCACATGTTTCCAATTTCATGTCAAAATTGCTAAAATTCCAGTTGAAATTTTTTCAAAGTCCCTTCAAATTTTTCCAATTTTCGTCCCAATTCTTCCCATTCCCATTGAAACTTTTCAAATCCCTCTCAAAACTGTTGAAATCCTATTGAATGTTTGAAACTTCTCTCTAGAATTTTCAAAATCCATGTCCACGTTTCCAATTTCATGTCAAAATTGCTAAAATTCCAGTTGAAATTTTTTCAAAGTCCCTTCAAAATTTCCAATTTTCATCCCAATTCTTCCCATTCCCATTGAAACTTTTCAAATCCCTCTCAAAACTGTGGAAATTCTCTTGAAGCTTTTAAAATTCTCTCTAGAATTTTCAAAATCCACTTCAACATGTTTACAATTTCACGTCAAAATTGCTAAAATTCCAGTTGAAATTTTTTCAAAGTCCCTTAAAAATTTTCCAATTTTCGTCCCAATTCTTCCCATTCCCATTGAAACTTTTCAAATCCCTCTCAAAACTGTTGAAATTCTCTTGAAACTTTTAAAATTCTCTCTAGAATTTTCAAAATCCATGTCCACATCTTTACAATTTCACGTCAAAATGGCTAAAATTCCAGTTGAAATTTTTTCAAAGTCCCTTAAAAATTTTCCAATTTTCCTCCCAATTCTTCCCATTCCCATTGAAACTTCTCAAATCCCTCTCAAAACTGTTGAAAATCTCTTGAAGCTTTTAAAATTCTCTCTAGAATTTTCAAAATCCATGTCCACATGTTTACAAGTTCGAATCAAAATTGCTAAAATTCCAGTTGAAATTTTTTCAAAGTCCCTTAAAAATTTTCCAATTTTCGTCCCAATTCTTTCCATTCCCTTTGAAACTTTTCAAATCCCTCTCAAAACTGTTGATATCCTATTGAAAGTTTGAAACTTCTCTCTAGAATTTTCAAAATCCATGTCCACATGTTTACAATTTCACGTCAAAATTGCTAAAATTCCAGTTGAAATGTTTTCAAAGTCTCTTAAAAATTTTCCAATTTTCGTCCCAATTCTTCCCATTCCCATTGAAACTTTTCAAATCCCTCTCAAAACTGTTGAAATTCTCTTGAAGCTTTTAAAATTCTCTCTAGAATTTTCAAAATCCATGTCCACATGTTTACAATTGCACGTCAAAATTGCTAAAATTCCAGTTGAAATTTTTTCAAAGTCACTTAAAAATTTTTCAATTTTCGTCCCAATTCTTCCCATTCCCATTGAAACTTCTCAAATCCCTCTCAAAACTGTTGAAATCCTATTGAATGTTTTAAACTTCTCTCTAGAATTTTCAAAATCCATGTCCACAGGTTTACAATTGCACGTCAAAATTGCTAAAATTCCAGTTGAAATTTTTTCAAAGTCCCTTAAAAATTTTTCAATTTTCGTCCCAATTCTTCCCATTCCCATTGAAACTTTTCAAATCCCTCTCAATACTGTTGAAATCCTATTGAAAGTTTGAAACATCTCTCTAGAATTTTCAAAATCCATGTCCACAGGTTTACAATTTCACGTCAAAATTGCTAAAATTCCAGTTGAAATTTTTTCAAAGTCCCTTAAAAATTTTCCAATTTTCGTCCCAATTCTTCCCATTCCCATTGAAACTTTTCAAATCCCTCTCAAAACTGTAGAAATTCTGTTGAAGCTTTTAAAATTCTCTCTAGAATTTTCAAAATCCACTTCAACATGTTTACAATTTCACGTCAAAATTGCTAAAATTCCAGTTGAAATTTTTTCAAAGTCCCTTAAAAATTTTCCAATTTTCGTCCCAATTCTTCCCATTCCCATTGAAACTTTTCAAATCCCTCTCAAAACTGTGGAAATTCTCTTGAAGCTTTTAAAATTCTCTCTAGAATTTTCAAAATCCACTTCAACATGTTTACAATTTCACGTCAAAATTGCTAAAATTCCAGTTGAAATTTTTTCAAAGTCCCGTCAAAATTTTCCAATTTTCGTCCCAATTCTTCCCATTCCCATTGAAACTTTTCAAATCCCTCTCAAAACTGTTGAAATCCTATTAAATGTTTGGAACTTCTCTCTAGAAATTTCATAATCCATGTCCACATGTTTCCAATTTCACGTCAAAATTGCTAAAATTCCAGTTGAAATGTTTTCAAAGTCCCTTAAATATTTTCCAATTTTCGTCCCAATTCTTCCCATTCCCATTGAAACTTCTCAAATCCCTCTCAAAACTGTTGAAAATCTCTTGAAGCTTTTAAAATTCTCTCTAGAATTTTCAAAATCCATGTCCACATGTTTACAAGTTCGAATCAAAATTGCTAAAATTCCAGTTGAAATTTTTTCAAAGTCCCTTCAAAATTTTCCAATTTTCGTCCCAATTCTTCCCATTCCCTTTGAAACTTTTCAAATCCCTCTCAAAACTGTTGATATCCTATTGAAAGTTTGAAACTTCTCTCTAGAATTTTCAAAATCCATGTCCACAGGTTTACAATTGCACGTCAAAATTGCTAAAATTCCAGTTGAAATTTTTTCAAAGTCCCTTAAAAATTTTCCAATTTTCGTCCCAATTCTTCCCATTCCCATTGAAACTTTTCAAATCCCTCTCAAGACTGTTGAAATCCTATTGAAAGTTTGAAACTTCTCTCTAGAATTTTCAAAATCCATGTCCACATGTTTACAATTTCACGTCAAAATTGCTAAAATTCCAGTTGAAATTTTTTCAAAGTCCCTTAAAAATTTTCCAATTTTCGTCCCAATTCTTCCCATTCCCATTGAAACTTTTCAAATCCCTCTCAAAACTGTTGAAATTCTCTTGAAACTTTTAAAATTCTCTCTAGAATTTTCAAAATCCATGTCCACATGTTTACAATTTCACGTCAATATTGCTAAAATTCCAGTTGAAATTTTTTCAAAGTCCCTTAAAAATTTTCCAATTTTCGTCCCAATTCTTCCCATTCCATTGAAACTTTTCAAATCCCTCTCAAAACTGTTGAAATCCTATTGAATGTTTGAAACTTCTCTCTAGAATTTTCAAAATCCACTTCAACATGTTTACAATTTCACGTCAAAATTGCTAAAATTCCAGTTGAAATTTTTTCAAAGTCCCTTCAAATTTTTCCAATTTTCGTCCCAATTCTTCCCATTCCCATTGAAACTTTTCAAATCCCTCTCAAAACTGTTGAAATCCTATTGAATGTTTGAAACTTCTCTCTAGAATTTTCAAAATCCATGTCCACGTTTCCAATTTCATGTCAAAATTGCTAAAATTCCAGTTGAAATTTTTTCAAAGTCCCTTCAAAATTTCCAATTTTCATCCCAATTCTTCCCATTCCCATTGAAACTTTTCAAATCCCTCTCAAAACTGTGGAAATTCTGTTGAAGCTTTTAAAATTCTCTCTAGAATTTTCAAAATCCACTTCAACATGTTTACAATTTCACGTCAAAATTGCTAAAATTCCAGTTGAAATTTTTTCAAAGTCCCTTAAAAATTTTCCAATTTTCGTCCCAATTCTTCCCATTCCCATTGAAACTTTTCAAATCCCTCTCAAAACTGTTGAAATTCTCTTGAAACTTTTAAAATTCTCTCTAGAATTTTCAAAATCCATGTCCACATCTTTACAATTTCACGTCAAAATGGCTAAAATTCCAGTTGAAATTTTTTCAAAGTCCCTTAAAAATTTTCCAATTTTCCTCCCAATTCTTCCCATTCCCATTGAAACTTTTCAAATCCCTCTCAAAATTGTTGAAATTCTCTTGAAGCTTTTAAAATTCTCTCTAGAATTTTCAAAATCCATGTCCACATGTTTACAATTTCACGTCAAAATTGCTAAAATTCCAGTTGAAATTTTTTCAAAGTCCCTTCAAAATTTTCCAATTTTCGTCCCAATTCTTCCCATTCCATTGAAACTTTTCAAATCCCTCTCAAAACTGTTGAAATCCTATTGAATGTTTGAAACTTCTCTCTAGAAATTTCATAATCCATGTCCACATGTTTCCAATTTCATGTCAAAATTGCTAAAATTCCAGTTGAAATTTTTTCAAAGTCCCTTCATATTTTTCCAATTTTCGTCCCAATTCTTCCCATTCCCATTGAAACTTTTCAAATCCCTCTCAAAACTGTTGAAATCCTATTGAATGTTTGAAACTTCTCTCTAGAATTTTCAAAATCCATGTCCACGTTTCCAATTTCATGTCAAAATTGCTCAAATTCCAGTTGAAATTTTTTCAAAGTCCCTTCAAAATTTCCAATTTTCGTCCCAATTCTTCCCATTCCCATTGAAACTTTTCAAATCCCTCTCAAAACTGTGGAAATTCTCTTGAAGCTTTTAAAATTCTCTCTAGAATTTTCAAAATCCACTTCAACATGTTTACAATTTCACGTCAAAATTGCTAAAATTCCAGTTGAAATTTTTTCAAAGTCCCTTAAAAATTTTCCAATTTTCCTCCCAATTCTTCCCATTCCCATTGAAACTTTTCAAATCCCTCTCAAAACTGTTGAAATTCTCTTGAAGCTTTTAAAATTCTCTCTAGAATTTTCAAAATCCACTTCAACATGTTTACAATTTCACGTCAAAATTGCTAAAATTCCTGTTGAAAATTTTTCAAAGTCCCGTCAAAATTTTCCAATTTTCGTCCCAATTCTTCCCATTCCCATTGAAACTTTTCAAATCCCTCTCAAAACTGTTGAAATTCTGTTGAAGCTTTTAAAATTCTCTCTAGAATTTTCAAAATCCACTTCAACATGTTTACAATTTCACGTCAAAATTGCTAAAATTCCAGTTGAAATTTTTTCAAAGTCCCTTCAAAATTTTCCAGTTTTCGTCCCAATTCTTCCCATTCCCATTGAAACTTTTCAAATCCCTCTCAAAACTGTTGAAATCCTATTGAAATTTTGAAACTTCTCTCTAGAATTTTCAAAATTCATGTCCACAGGTTTACAATTGCACGTCAAAATTGCTAAAATTCCAGTTGAAATTTTTTCAAAGTCCCTTAAAAATTTTCCAATTTTCGTCCCAATTCTTCCCATTCCCATTGAAACTTTTCAAATCCCTCTCAAAACTGTTGAAATTCTGTTGAGGCTTTTAAAATTCTCTCTAGAATTTTCAAAATCCACTTCAACATGTTTACAATTTCACGTCAAAATTGCTAAAATTCCAGTTGAAATTTTTTCAAAGTCCCTTAAAAATTTTCCAATTTTCGTCCCAATTCTTCCCATTCCATTGAAACTTTTCAAATCCCTCTCAAAACTGTTGAAATCCTATTAAATGTTTGGAACTTCTCTCTAGAAATTTCATAATCCATGTCCACATGTTTCCAATTTCATGTCAAAATTGCTAAAATTCCAGTTGAAATTTTTTCAAAGTCCCTTAAAAGTTTTCCAATTTTCGTCCCAATTCTTCCCATTCCCATTGAAACTTTTCAAATCCCTCTCAAGACTGTTGAAATCCTATTGAATGTTTGAAACTTCTCTCTAGAATTTTCAAAATCCATGTCTACAGGTTGACAATAGCACGTCAAAATTGCTAAAATTCCAGTTGAAATTTTTTCAAAGTCCCTTAAAAATTTTCCAATTTTCGTCCCAATTCTTCCCATTCCCATTGAAACTTTTCAAATAACTCTCAAAACTTTTGTAATCCTATTGAAAGTTTGAAACTTCTCTCTAGAATTTTCAAAATCCATGTCCACATGTTTACAATTTCACGTCAATATTGCTAAAATTCCAGTTGAAATTTTTTCAAAGTCCCTTAAAAATTTTCCAATTTTCGTCCCAATTCTTCCCATTCCATTGAAACTTTTCAAATCCCTCTCAAAACTGTGGAAATCCTATTAAATGTTTGGAACTTCTCTCTAGAAATTTCATAATCCATGTCCACATGTTTCCAATTTCACGTCAAAATTGCTAAAATTCCAGTTGAAATGTTTTCAAAGTCCCTTAAATATTTTCCAGTTTTCGTCCCAATTCTTCCCATTCCCATTGAAACTTTTCAAATCCCTCTCAAAACTGTTGAAATCCTATTGAATGTTTGAAACTTCTCTCTAGAATTTTCAAAATCCATGTCCACGTTTCCAATTTCATGTCAAATTTGCTAAAATTCCAGTTGAAATTTTTTCAAAGTCCCTTAAAAATTTCCAATTTTCGTCCCAATTCTTCCCATTCCCATTGAAACTTTTCAAATCCCTCTCAAAACTGTGGAAATTCTCTTGAAGCTTTTAAAATTCTCTCTAGAATTTTCAAAATCCACTTCAACATGTTTACAATTTCACGTCAAAATTGCTAAAATTCCAGTTGAAATTTTTTCAAAGTCCCTTAAAAATTTTCCAATTTTCGTCCCAATTCTTCCCATTCCCATTGAAACTTTTCAAATCCCTCTCAAAACTGTTGAAATTCTCTTGAAGCTTTTAAAATTCTCTCTAGAATTTTCAAAATCCATGTCCACATCTTTACAATTTCACGTCAAAATGGCTAAAATTCCAGTTGAAATTTTTTCAAAGTCCCTTCAAAATTTTCCAATTTTCGTCCCAATTCTTCCCATTCCATTGAAACTTTTCAAATCCCTCTCAAAACTGTTGAAATCCTATTGAATGTTTGAAACTTCTCTCTAGAAATTTCATAATCCATGTCCACATGTTTCCAATTTCATGTCAAAATTGCTAAAATTCCAGTTGAAATTTTTTCAAAGTCCCTTCAAATTTTTCCAATTTTCGTCCCAATTCTTCCCATTCCCATTGAAACTTTTCAAATCCCTCTCAAAACTGTTGAAATCCTATTGAATGTTTGAAACTTCTCTCTAGAATTTTCAAAATCCATGTCCACATCTTTACAATTTCACGTCAAAATGGCTAAAATTCCAGTTGAAATTTTTTCAAAGTCCCTTAAAAATTTTCCAATTTTCCTCCCAATTCTTCCCATTCCCATTGAAACTTTTCAAATCCCTCTCAAAACTGTTGAAATTCTGTTGAAGCTTTTAAAATTCTCTCTAGAATTTTCAAAATCCACTTCAACATGTTTACAATTTCACGTCAAAATTGCTAAAATTCCTGTTGAAATTTTTTCAAAGTCCCGTCAAAATTTTCCAATTTTCGTCCCAATTCTTCCCATTCCCATTGAAACTTTTCAAATCCCTCTCAAAACTGTTGAAATTCTGTTGAAGCTTTTAAAATTCTCTCTAGAATTTTCAAAATCCACTTCAACATGTTTACAATTTCATGTCAAAATTGCTAAAATTCCAGTTGAAATTTTTTCAAAGTCCCTTCAAAATTTTCCAGTTTTCGTCCCAATTCTTCCCATTCCCATTGAAACTTTTCAAATCCCTCTCAAAACTGTTGAAATCCTATTGAAAGTTTGAAACTTCTCTCTAGAATTTTCAAAATCCATGTCCACAGGTTTACAATTGCACGTCAAAATTGCTAAAATTCCAGTTGAAATTTTTTCAAAGTCCCTTAAAAATTTTCCAATTTTCGTCCCAATTCTTCCCATTCCCATTGAAACTTTTCAAATCCCTCTCAAAACTGTTGAGATTCTGTTGAGGCTTTTAAAATTCTCTCTAGAATTTTCAAAATCCACTTCAACATGTTTACAATTTCACGTCAAAATTGCTAAAATTCCAGTTGAAATTTTTTCAAAGTCCCTTAAAAATTTTCCAATTTTCGTCCCAATTCTTCCCATTCCATTGAAACTTTTCAAATCCCTCTCAAAACTGTTGAAATCCTATTAAATGTTTGGAACTTCTCTCTAGAAATTTCATAATCCATGTCCACATGTTTCCAATTTCATGTCAAAATTGCTAAAATTCCAGTTGAAATTTTTTCAAAGTCCCTTAAAAGTTTTCCAATTTTCGTCCCAATTCTTCCCATTCCCATTGAAACTTTTCAAATCCCTCTCAAGACTGTTGAAATCCTATTGAATGTTTGAAACTTCTCTCTAGAATTTTCAAAATCCATGTCTACAGGTTTACAATAGCACGTCAAAATTGCTAAAATTCCAGTTGAAATTTTTTCAAAGTCCCTTAAAAATTTTCCAATTTTTGTCCCAATTCTTCTCATTCCCATTGAAACTTTTCAAATCCCTCTCAAAACGGTTGAAATTCTCTTGAAGCTTTTAAAATTCTCTCTAGATCTTTCAAAATCCACTTCAACATTTTTACAATTTCACGTCAAAATTGCTAAAATTCCAGTTGAAATTTTTTCAAAGTCCCTTAAAAATTTTCCAATTTTCGTCCCAATTCTTCCCATTCCATTGAAACTTTTCAAATCCCTCTCAAAACTGTTGAAATCCTATTAAATATTTGGAACTTCTCTCTAGAAATTTCATAATCCATGTCCACATGTTTCCAATTTCACGTCAAAATTGCTAAAATTCCAGTTGAAATGTTTTCAAAGTCCCTTAAATATTTTCCAATTTTCGTCCCAATTCTTCCCATTCCCATTGAAACTTCTCAAATCCCTCTCAAAACTGTTGAAAATCTCTTGAAGCTTTTAAAATTCTCTCTAGAATTTTCAAAATCCATGTCCACAGGTTTACAATTTCACGTCAAAATTGCTAAAATTCCAGTTGAAATTTTTTCAAAGTCCCTTAAAAATTTTCCAATTTTCGTCCCAATTCTTCCCATTCCATTGAAACTTTTCAAATCCCTCTCAAAACTGTTGAAATCCTATTGAATGTTTGAAACTTCTCTCTAGAAATTTCATAATCCATGTCCACATGTTTCCAATTTCATGTCAAAATTGCTAAAATTCCAGTTGAAATTTTTTCAAAGTCCGTTCAAAATTTTCCAATTTTCGTCCCAATTCTTCCCATTCCCATTCAAACTTTTCAAATCCCTCTCAAAACTGTTGAAATCCTATTGAAAGTTTGAAACTTCTCTCTAGAATTTTCAAAATCCATGTCCACAGGTTTACAATTGCACGTCAAAATTGCTAAAATTCCAGTTGAAATTTTTTCAAAGTCCCTTAAAAATTTTCCAATTTTCGTCCCAATTCTTCCCATTCCCATTGAAACTTTTCAAATAACTCTCAAAACTTTTGTAATCCTATTGAAAGTTTGAAACTTCTCTCTAGAATTTTCAAAATCCATGTCCACAGGTTTACAATTTCACGTCAAAATTGCTAAAATTCCAGTTGAAATTTTTTCAAAGTCCCTTAAAAATTTTCCAATTTTCGTCCCAATTCTTCCCATTCCCATTGAAACTTTTCAAATCCCTCTCAAAACTGTTGAAATTCTCTTGAAGCTTTTAAAATTCTCTCTAGAATTTTCAAAATCCATGTCCACATCTTTACAATTTCACGTCAAAATGGCTAAAATTCCAGTTGAAATTTTTTCAAAGTCCCTTCAAAATTTTCCAATTTTCGTCCCAATTCTTCCCATTCCATTGAAACTTTTCAAATCCCTCTCAAAACTGTTGAAATCCTATTGAATGTTTGAAACTTCTCTCTAGAAATTTCATAATCCATGTCCACATGTTTCCAATTTCATGTCAAAATTGCTAAAATTCCAGTTGAAATTTTTTCAAAGTCCCTTCAAATTTTTCCAATTTTCGTCCCAATTCTTCCCATTCCCATTGAAACTTTTCAAATCCCTCTCAAAACTGTTGAAATCCTATTGAATGTTTGAAACTTCTCTCTAGAATTTTCAAAATCCATGTCCACATCTTTACAATTTCACGTCAAAATGGCTAAAATTCCAGTTGAAATTTTTTCAAAGTCCCTTAAAAATTTTCCAATTTTCCTCCCAATTCTTCCCATTCCCATTGAAACTTTTCAAATCCCTCTCAAAACTGTTGAAATTCTGTTGAAGCTTTTAAAATTCTCTCTAGAATTTTCAAAATCCACTTCAACATGTTTACAATTTCACGTCAAAATTGCTAAAATTCCTGTTGAAATTTTTTCAAAGTCCCGTCAAAATTTTCCAATTTTCGTCCCAATTCTTCCCATTCCCATTGAAACTTTTCAAATCCCTCTCAAAACTGTTGAAATTCTGTTGAAGCTTTTAAAATTCTCTCTAGAATTTTCAAAATCCACTTCAACATGTTTACAATTTCATGTCAAAATTGCTAAAATTCCAGTTGAAATTTTTTCAAAGTCCCTTCAAAATTTTCCAGTTTTCGTCCCAATTCTTCCCATTCCCATTGAAACTTTTCAAATCCCTCTCAAAACTGTTGAAATCCTATTGAAAGTTTGAAACTTCTCTCTAGAATTTTCAAAATCCATGTCCACAGGTTTACAATTGCACGTCAAAATTGCTAAAATTCCAGTTGAAATTTTTTCAAAGTCCCTTAAAAGTTTTCCAATTTTCGTCCCAATTCTTCCCATTCCCATTGAAACTTTTCAAATCCCTCTCAAGACTGTTGAAATCCTATTGAATGTTTGAAACTTCTCTCTAGAATTTTCAAAATCCATGTCTACAGGTTTACAATAGCACGTCAAAATTGCTAAAATTCCAGTTGAAATTTTTTCAAAGTCCCTTAAAAATTTTCCAATTTTTGTCCCAATTCTTCTCATTCCCATTGAAACTTTTCAAATCCCTCTCAAAACGGTTGAAATTCTCTTGAAGCTTTTAAAATTCTCTCTAGATCTTTCAAAATCCACTTCAACATTTTTACAATTTCACGTCAAAATTGCTAAAATTCCAGTTGAAATTTTTTCAAAGTCCCTTAAAAATTTTCCAATTTTCGTCCCAATTCTTCCCATTCCCATTGAAACTTTTCAAATCCCTCTCAAAACTGTGGAAATTCTGTTGAAGCTTTTAAAATTCTCTCTAGAATTTTCAAAATCCATGTCCACATGTTTACAATTTCGTGTCAAAATTGCTAAAATTCCAGTTGAAATTTTTCAAAGTCCGTTCAAAATTTTCCAATTTTCGTCCCAATTCTTCCCATTCCCATTCAAACTTTTCAAATCCCTCTCAAAACTGTTGAAATCCTATTGAAAGTTTGAAACTTCTCTCTAGAATTTTCAAAATCCATGTCCACAGGTTTACAATTGCACGTCAAAATTGCTAAAATTCCAGTTGAAATTTTTTCAAAGTCCCTTAAAAATTTTCCAATTTTCGTCCCAATTCTTCCCATTCCCATTGAAACTTTTCAAATCCCTCTCAAAACTGTTGAGATTCTGTTGAGGCTTTTAAAATTCTCTCTAGAATTTTCAAAATCCACTTCAACATGTTTACAATTTCACGTCAAAATTGCTAAAATTCCAGTTGAAATTTTTTCAAAGTCCCTTAAAAATTTTCCAATTTTCGTCCCAATTCTTCCCATTCCATTGAAACTTTTCAAATCCCTCTCAAAACTGTTGAAATCCTATTAAATGTTTGGAACTTCTCTCTAGAAATTTCATAATCCATGTCCACATGTTTCCAATTTCATGTCAAAATTGCTAAAATTCCAGTTGAAATTTTTTCAAAGTCCCTTAAAAGTTTTCCAATTTTCGTCCCAATTCTTCCCATTCCCATTGAAACTTTTCAAATCCCTCTCAAGACTGTTGAAATCCTATTGAATGTTTGAAACTTCTCTCTAGAATTTTCAAAATCCATGTCTACAGGTTTACAATAGCACGTCAAAATTGCTAAAATTCCAGTTGAAATTTTTTCAAAGTCCCTTAAAAATTTTCCAATTTTTGTCCCAATTCTTCTCATTCCCATTGAAACTTTTCAAATCCCTCTCAAAACGGTTGAAATTCTCTTGAAGCTTTTAAAATTCTCTCTAGATCTTTCAAAATCCACTTCAACATTTTTACAATTTCACGTCAAAATTGCTAAAATTCCAGTTGAAATTTTTTCAAAGTCCCTTAAAAATTTTCCAATTTTCGTCCCAATTCTTCACATTCCCATTGAAACTTTTCAAATCCCTCTCAAAACTGTGGAAATTCTGTTGAAGCTTTTAAAATTCTCTCTAGAATTTTCAAAATCCATGTCCACATGTTTACAATTTCGTGTCAAAATTGCTAAAATTCCAGTTGAAATTTTTTCAAAGTCCGTTCAAAATTTTCCAATTTTCGTCCCAATTCTTCCCATTCCCATTCAAACTTTTCAAATCCCTCTCAAAACTGTTGAAATCCTATTGAAAGTTTGAAACTTCTCTCTAGAATTTTCAAAATCCATGTCCACATGTTTACAATTTCACGTCAAAATTGCTAAAACTCCAGTTGAAATTTTTTCAAAGTCCCTTAAAAATTTTCCAATTTTCGTCCCAATTCTTCCCATTCCCATTGAAACTTTTCAAATAACTCTCAAAACTTTTGTAATCCTATTGAAAGTTTGAAACTTCTCTCTAGAATTTTCAAAATCCATGTCCACAGGTTTACAATTTCACGTCAAAATTGCTAAAATTCCAGTTGAAATTTTTTCAAAGTCCCTTAAAAATTTTCCAATTTTCGTCCCAATTCTTCCCATTCCCATTGAAAACTTCTCAAATCCCTCTCAAAACTGTTGAAATCCTATTGAATGTTTGAAACTTCTCTCTAGAAATTTCATAATCCATGTCCACATGTTTCCAATTTCATGTCAAAATTGCTAAAATTCCAGTTGAAATTTTTTCAAAGTCCCTTAAATATTTTCCAATTTTCGTCCCAATTCTTCCCATTCCCATTGAAACTTTTCAAATCCCTCTCAAAACTGTTGAAATCCTATTGAATGTTTGAAACTTCTCTCTAGAATTTTCAAAATCCATGTCCACGTTTCCAATTTCATGTCAAAATTGCTAAAATTCCAGTTGAAATTTTTTCAAAGTCCCTTAAAAATTTCCAATTTTCGTCCCAATTCTTCCCATTCCCATTGAAACTTTTCAAATCCCTCTCAAAACTGTGGAAATTCTCTTGAAGCTTTTAAAATTCTCTCTAGAATTTTCAAAATCCACTTCAACATGTTTACAATTTCACGTCAAAATTGCTAAAATTCCAGTTGAAATTTTTTCAAAGTCCCTTAAAAATTTTCCAATTTTCGTCCCAATTCTTCCCATTCCCATTGAAACTTTTCAAATCCCTCTCAAAACTGTTGAAATTCTCTTGAAGCTTTTAAAATTCTCTCTAGAATTTTCAAAATCCATGTCCACATCTTTACAATTTCACGTCAAAATGGCTAAAATTCCAGTTGAAATTTTTTCAAAGTCCCTTCAAAATTTTCCAATTTTCGTCCCAATTCTTCCCATTCCATTGAAACTTTTCAAATCCCTCTCAAAACTGTTGAAATCCTATTGAATGTTTGAAACTTCTCTCTAGAAATTTCATAATCCATGTCCACATGTTTCCAATTTCATGTCAAAATTGCTAAAATTCCAGTTGAAATTTTTTCAAAGTCCCTTCAAATTTTTCCAATTTTCGTCCCAATTCTTCCCATTCCCATTGAAACTTTTCAAATCCCTCTCAAAACTGTTGAAATCCTATTGAATGTTTGAAACTTCTCTCTAGAATTTTCAAAATCCATGTCCACATCTTTACAATTTCACGTCAAAATGGCTAAAATTCCAGTTGAAATTTTTTCAAAGTCCCTTAAAAATTTTCCAATTTTCCTCCCAATTCTTCCCATTCCCATTGAAACTTTTCAAATCCCTCTCAAAACGGTTGAAATTCTGTTGAAGCTTTTAAAATTCTCGCTAGAATTTTCAAAATCCACTTCAACATGTTTACAATTTCACGTCAAAATTGCTAAAATTCCAGTTGAAATTTTTTCAAAGTCCCTTAAAAATTTTCCAATTTTCGTCCCAATTCTTCCCATTCCCATTGAAACTTTTCAAATCCCTCTCAAAACTGTTGAAATTCTGTTGAAGCTTTTAAAATTCTCTCTAGAATTTTCAAAATCCACTTCAACATGTTTACAATTTCACGTCAAAATTGCTAAAATTCCAGTTGAAATTTTTTCAAAGTCCCTTCAAAATTTTCCAGTTTTCGTCCCAATTCTTCCCATTCCCATTCAAACTTTTCAAATCCCTCTCAAAACTGTTGAAATTCTCTTGAGGCTTTTAAAATTCTCTCTAGAATTTTCAAAATCCACTTCAACATGTTTACAATTGCACGTCAAAATTGCTAAAATTCCAGTTGAAATTTTTTCAAAGTCCCTTCAAATTTTTCCAATTTTCGTCCCAGTTCTTCCCATTCCCATTGAAACTTTTCAAATCCCTCTCAAAACTGTTGAAATCCTATTGAAAGTTTGAAACTTCTCTCTAGAATTTTCAAAATTCATGTCCACAGGTTTACAATTGCATGTCAAAATTGCTAAAATTCCAGTTGAAATTTTTTCAAAGTCCCTTAAAAATTTTCCAATTTTCGTCCCAATTCTTCCCATTCCCATTGAAACTTTTCAAATCCCTCTCAAAACTGTTGAAATTCTCTTGAAGCTTTTAAAATTCTCTCTAGAATTTTCAAAATCCACTTCAACATGTTTACAATTTCATGTCAAAATTGCTAAAATTCCAGTTGAAATTTTTTCAAAGTCCCTTAAAAATTTTCCAATTTTCGTCCCAATTCTTCCCATTCCCATTGAAACTTTTCAAATCCCTCTCAAAACTGTTGAAATCCTATTAAATGTTTGGAACTTCTCTCTAGAAATTTCATAATCCATGTCCACATGTTTCCAATTTCATGTCAAAATTGCTAAAATTCCAGTTGAAATTTTTTCAAAGTCCCTTAAAAGTTTTCCAATTTTCGTCCCAATTCTTCCCATTCCCATTGAAACTTTTCAAATCCCTCTCAAGACTGTTGAAATCCTATTGAATGTTTGAAACTTCTCTCTAGAATTTTCAAAATCCATGTCTACAGGTTTACAATAGCACGTCAAAATTGCTAAAATTCCAGTTGAAATTTTTTCAAAGTCCCTTAAAAATTTTCCAATTTTCGTCCCAATTCTTCCCATTCCCATTGAAACTTTTCAAATCCCTCTCAAAACTGTGGAAATTCTCTTGAAGCTTTTAAAATTCTCTCTAGAATTTTCAAAATCCACTTCAACATGTTTACAATTTCACGTCAAAATTGCTAAAATTCCAGTTGAAATTTTTTCAAAGTCCCTTAAAAATTTTCCAATTTTCATCCCAATTCTTCCCATTCCCATTCAAACTTTTCAAATCCCTCTCAAAACTGTTGAAATCCTATTAAATGTTTGGAACTTCTCTCTAGAAATTTCATAATCCATGTCCACATGTTTCCAATTTCATGTCAAAATTGCTAAAATTCCAGTTGAAATTTTTTCAAAGTCCCTTCAAATTTTTCCAATTTCCGTCCCAATTCTTCCCATTCCCATTGAAACTTTTCAAATCCCTCTCAAAACTGTTGAAATCCTATTGAATGGTTGAAACTTCTCTCTAGAATTTTCAAAATCCATGTCCACGTTTCCAATTTCATGTCAAAATTGCTAAAATTCCAGTTGAAATTTTTTCAAAGTCCCTTAAAAATTTTCCAATTTTCGTCCCAATTCTTCCCATTCCCATTGAAACTTTTCAAATCCCTCTCAAAACTGTTGAAATTCTCTTGAAGCTTTTAAAATTCTCTCTAGAATTTTCAAAATCCATGTCCACAGGTTTACAATTGCACGTCAAAATTGCTAAAATTCCAGTTGAAATTTTTTCAAAGTCCCTTAAAAATTTTCCAATTTTCCTCCCAATTCTTCCCATTCCCATTGAAACTTTTCAAATCCCTCTCAAAACTGTTGAAATCCTATTGAAAGTTTGAAACTTCTCTCTAGAATTTTCAAAATCCATGTCCACATGTTTACAATTTCACGTCAAAATTGCTAAAATTCCAGTTGAAATTTTTTCAAAGTCCCTTCAAAATTTTCCAATTTTCGTCCCAATTCTTCCAATTCCCATTCAAACTTTTCAAATCCCTCTCAAAACTGTTGAAATTCTCTTGAAGCTTTTAAAATTCTCTCTAGAATTTTCAAAATCCATGTCCACATGTTTACAATTTCACGTCAAAATTGCTAAAATTCCAGTTGAAATTTTTTCAAAGTCCCTTCAAAATTTTCCAATTTTCGTCCCAATTCTTCCCATTCCATTGAAACTTTTCAAATCCCTCTCAAAACTGTTGAAATCCTATTGAATGTTTGAAACTTCTCTCTAGAAATTTCATAATCCATGTCCACATGTTTCCAATTTCATGTCAAAATTGCTAAAATTCCAGTTGAAATTTTTTCAAAGTCCCTTCAAATTTTTCCAATTTTCGTCCCAATTCTTCCCATTCCCATTGAAACTTTTCAAATCCCTCTCAAAACTGTTGAAATCCTATTGAATGTTTGAAACTTCTCTCTAGAATTTTCAAAATCCATGTCCACGTTTCCAATTTCATGTCAAAATTGCTAAAATTCCAGTTGAAATTTTTTCAAAGTCCCTTCAAAATTTCCAATTTTCGTCCCAATTCTTCCCATTCCCATTGAAACTTTTCAAATCCCTCTCAAAACTGTGGAAATTCTCTTGAAGCTTTTAAAATTCTCTCTAGAATTTTCAAAATCCACTTCAACATGTTTACAATTTCACGTCAAAATTGCTAAAATTCCAGTTGAAATTTTTTCAAAGTCCCTTAAAAATTTTCCAATTTTCGTCCCAATTCTTCCCATTCCCATTGAAACTTTTCAAATCCCTCTCAAAACTGTTGAAATTCTCTTGAAGCTTTTAAAATTCTCTCTAGAATTTTCAAAATCCATGTCCACATCTTTACAATTTCACGTCAAAATGGCTAAAATTCCAGTTGAAATTTTTTCAAAGTCCCTTAAAAATTTTCCAATTTTCGTCCCAATTCTTCCCATTCCCATTGAAACTTTTCAAATCCCTCTCAAAACTGTGGAAATTCTGTTGAAGCTTTTAAAATTCTCTCTAGAATTTTCAAAATCCACTTCAACATGTTTACAATTTCACGTCAAAATTGCTAAAATTCCTGTTGAAATTTTTTCAAAGTCCCGTCAAAATTTTCCAATTTTCGTCCCAATTCTTCCCATTCCCATTGAAACTTTTCAAATCCCTCTCAAAACTGTTGAAATTCTCTTGAAGCTTTTAAAATTCTCTCTAGAATTTTCAAAATCCACTTCAACATGTTTACAATTTCACGTCAAAATTGCTAAAATTCCTGTTGAAATTTTTTCAAAGTCCCGTCAAAATTTTCCAATTTTCGTCCCAATTCTTCCCATTCCCATTGAAACTTTTCAAATCCCTCTCAAAACTGTTGAAATCCTATTGAATGTTTGAAACTTCTCTCTAGAATTTTCAAAATCCATGTCCACGTTTCCAATTTCATGTCAAAATTGCTAAAATTCCAGTTGAAATTTTTTCAAAGTCCCTTCAAAATTTCCAATTTTCGTCCCAATTCTTCCCATTCCCATTGAAACTTTTCAAATCCCTCTCAAAACTGTGGAAATTCTCTTGAAGCTTTTAAAATTCTCTCTAGAATTTTCAAAATCCACTTCAACATGTTTACAATTTCACGTCAAAATTGCTAAAATTCCAGTTGAAATTTTTTCAAAGTCCCTTAAAAATTTTCCAATTTTCGTCCCAATTCTTCCCATTCCCATTGAAACTTTTCAAATCCCTCTCAAAACTGTTGAAATTCTCTTGAAGCTTTTAAAATTCTCTCTAGAATTTTCAAAATCCATGTCCACATCTTTACAATTTCACGTCAAAATGGCTAAAATTCCAGTTGAAATTTTTTCAAAGTCCCTTAAAAATTTTCCAATTTTCGTCCCAATTCTTCCCATTCCCATTGAAACTTTTCAAATCCCTCTCAAAACTGTGGAAATTCTGTTGAAGCTTTTAAAATTCTCTCTAGAATTTTCAAAATCCACTTCAACATGTTTACAATTTCACGTCAAAATTGCTAAAATTCCTGTTGAAATTTTTTCAAAGTCCCGTCAAAATTTTCCAATTTTCGTCCCAATTCTTCCCATTCCCATTGAAACTTTTCAAATCCCTCTCAAAACTGTTGAAATTCTCTTGAAGCTTTTAAAATTCTCTCTAGAATTTTCAAAATCCACTTCAACATGTTTACAATTTCACGTCAAAATTGCTAAAATTCCTGTTGAAATTTTTTCAAAGTCCCGTCAAAATTTTCCAATTTTCGTCCCAATTCTTCCCATTCCCATTGAAACTTTTCAAATCCCTCTCAAAACTGTTGAAATCCTATTGAAAGTTTGAAACTTCTCTCTAGAATTTTCAAAATTCATGTCCACAGGTTTACAATTGCACGTCAAAATTGCTAAAATTCCTGTTGAAATTTTTTCAAAGTCCCTTAAAAATTTTCCAATTTTCGTCCCAATTCTTCCCATTCCCATTGAAACTTTTCAAATCCCTCTCAAAACTGTTGAAATTCTGTTGAGGCTTTTAAAATTCTCTCTAGAATTTTCAAAATCCACTTCAACATGTTTACAATTTCACGTCAAAATTGCTAAAATTCCAGTTGAAATTTTTTCAAAGTCCCTTAAAAATTTTCCAATTTTCGTCCCAATTCTTCCCATTCCATTGAAACTTTTCAAATCCCTCTCAAAACTGTTGAAATCCTATTAAATGTTTGGAACTTCTCTCTAGAAATTTCATAATCCATGTCCACATGTTTCCAATTTCATGTCAAAATTACTAAAATTCCAGTTGAAATTTTTTCAAAGTCCCTTAAAAGTTTTCCAATTTTCGTCCCAATTCTTCCCATTCCCATTGAAACTTTTCAAATCCCTCTCAAGACTGTTGAAATCCTATTGAATGTTTGAAACTTCTCTCTAGAATTTTCAAAATCCATGTCTACAGGTTTACAATAGCACGTCAAAATTGCTAAAATTCCAGTTGAAATTTTTTCAAAGTCCCTTAAAATTTTCCAATTTTCGTCCCAATTCTTCCCATTCCCATTGAAACTTTTCAAATCCCTCTCAAAACTGTTGAAATTCTCTTGAAGCTTTTAAAATTCTCTCTAGATCTTTCAAAATCCGCTTCAACATTTTTACAATTTCACGTCAAAATTGCTAAAATTCCAGTTGAAATTTTTTCAAAGTCCCTTAAAAATTTTCCAATTTTCGTCCCAATTCTTCACATTCCCATTGAAACTTTTCAAATCCCTCTCAAAACTGTGGAAATTCTGTTGAAGCTTTTAAAATTCTCTCTAGAATTTTCAAAATCCATGTCCACATGTTTACAATTTCGTGTCAAAATTGCTAAAATTCCAGTTGAAATTTTTTCAAAGTCCGTTCAAAATTTTCCAATTTTCGTCCCAATTCTTCCCATTCCCATTCAAACTTTTCAAATCCCTCTCAAAACTGTTGAAATCCTATTGAAAGTTTGAAACTTCTCTCTAGAATTTTCAAAATCCATGTCCACAGGTTTACAATTGCACGTCAAAATTGCTAAAATTCCAGTTGAAATTTTTTCAAAGTCCCTTAAAAATTTTCCAATTTTCGTCCCAATTCTTCCCATTCCCATTGAAACTTTTCAAATAACTCTCAAAACTTTTGTAATCCTATTGAAAGTTTGAAACTTCTCTCTAGAATTTTCAAAATCCATGTCCACATGTTTACAATTTCACGTCAAAATTGCTAAAATTCCAGTTGAAATTTTTTCAAAGTCCCTTAAAAATTTTCCAATTTTCGTCCCAATTCTTCCCATTCCATTGAAACTTTTCAAATCCCTCTCAAAACTGTTGAAATCCTATTAAATGTTTGGAACTTCTCTCTAGAAATTTCATAATCCATGTCCACATGTTTCCAATTTCACGTCAAAATTGCTAAAATTCCAGTTGAAATGTTTTCAAAGTCCCTTAAATATTTTCCAATTTTCGTCCCAATTCTTCCCATTCCCATTGAAACTTCTCAAATCCCTCTCAAGACTGTTGAAAATCTCTTGAAGCTTTTAAATTTCTCTCTAGAATTTTCAAAATCCATGTCCACATGTTTAGAAGTTCGAATCAAAATTGCTAAAATTCCAGTTGAAATTTTTTCAAAGTCCCTTAAAAATTTTCCAATTTTCGTCCCAATTCTTCCCATTCCCTTTGAAACTTTTCAAATCCCTCTCAAAACTGTTGATATCCTATTGAAAGTTTGAGACTTCTCTCTAGAATTTTCAAAATCCATGTCCACAGGTTTACAATTGCACGTCAAAATTGCTAAAATTCCAGTTGAAATTTTTTCAAAGTCCCTTAAAAATTTTCCAATTTTCGTCCCAATTCTTCCCATTCCCATTGAAACTTTTCAAATCCCTCTCAAGACTGTTGAAATCCTATTGAAATTTTGAAACTTCTCTCTAGAATTTTCATAATCCATGTCCACATGTTTACAATTTCACGTCAAAATTGCTAAAATTCCAGTTGAAATTTTTTCAAAGTCCCTTAAAAATTTTCCAATTTTCGTCCCAATTCTTCCCATTCCATTGAAACTTTTCAAATCCCTCTCAAAACTGTTGAAATCCTATTGAATGTTTGAAACTTCTCTCTAGAAATTTCATAATCCATGTCCACATGTTTCCAATTTCATGTCAAAATTGCTAAAATTCCAGTTGAAATTTTTTCAAAGTCCCTTCAAATTTTTCCAATTTTCGTCCCAATTCTTCCCATTCCCATTGAAACTTTTCAAATCCCTCTCAAAACTGTTGAAATCCTATTGAATGTTTGAAACTTCTCTCTAGAATTTTCAAAATCCATGTCCACGTTTCCAATTTCATGTCAAAATTGCTAAAATTCCAGTTGAAATTTTTTCAAAGTCCCTTAAAAATTTCCAATTTTCGTCCCAATTCTTCCCATTCCCATTGAAACTTTTCAAATCCCTCTCAAAACTGTGGAAATTCTCTTGAAGCTTTTAAAATTCTCTCTAGAATTTTCAAAATCCACTTCAACATGTTTACAATTTCACGTCAAAATTGCTAAAATTCCAGTTGAAATTTTTTCAAAGTCCCTTAAAAATTTTCCAATTTTCGTCCCAATTCTTCCCATTCCCATTGAAACTTTTCAAATCCCTCTCAAAACTGTTGAAATTCTGTTGAAGCTTTTAAAATTCTCTCTAGAATTTTCAAAATCCATGTCCACATCTTTACAATTTCACGTCAAAATGGCTAAAATTCCAGTTGAAATTTTTTCAAAGTCCCTTAAAAATTTTCCAATTTTCCTCCCAATTCTTCCCATTCCCATTGAAACTTTTCAAATCCCTCTCAAAACTGTTGAAATTCTCTTGAAGCTTTTAAAATTCTCTCTAGAATTTTCAAAATCCATGTCCACATGTTTACAATTTCACGTCAATATTGCTAAAATTCCAGTTGAAATTTTTTCAAAGTCCCTTCAAAATTTTCCAATTTTCGTCCCAATTCTTCCCATTCCATTGAAACTTTTCAAATCCCTCTCAAAACTGTTGAAATCCTATTGAATGTTTAAACTTCTCTCTAGAAATTACATAATCCATGTCCACATGTTTCCAATTTCATGTCAAAATTGCTAAAATTCCAGTTGAAATTTTTTCAAAGTCCCTTCAAATTTTTCCAATTTTCGTCCCAATTCTTCCCATTCCCATTGAAACTTTTCAAATCCCTCTCAAAACTGTTGAAATCCTATTGAATGTTTGAAACTTCTCTCTAGAATTTTCAAAATCCATGTCCACGTTTCCAATTTCATGACAAAATTGCTAAAATTCCAGTTGAAATTTTTTCAAAGTCTCTTAAAAATTTCCAATTTTCGTCCCAATTCTTCCCATTCCCATTGAAACTTTTCAAATCCCTCTCAAAACTGTGGAAATTCTCTTGAAGCTTTTAAAATTCTCTCTAGAATTTTCAAAATCCACTTCAACATGTTTACAATTTCACGTCAAAATTGCTAAAATTCCAGTTGAAATTTTTTCAAAGTCCCTTAAAAATTTTCCAATTTTCGTCCCAATTCTTCCCATTCCCATTGAAACTTTTCAAATCCCTCTCAAAACTGTTGAAATTCTCTTGAAGCTTTTAAAATTCTCTCTAGAATTTTCAAAATCCATGTCCACATCTTTACAATTTCACGTCAAAATGGCTAAAATTCCAGTTGAAATTTTTTCAAAGTCCCTTAAAAATTTTCCAATTTTCCTCCCAATTCTTCCCATTCCCATTGAAACTTTTCAAATCCCTCTCAAAACTGTTGAAATTCTGTTGAAGCTTTTAAAATTCTCTCTAGAATTTTCAAAACCCACTTCAACATGTTTACAATTTCACGTCAAAATTGCTAAAATTCCTGTTGAAATTTTTTCAAAGTCCCGTCAAAATTTTCCAATTTTCGTCCCAATTCTTCCCATTCCCATTGAAACTTTTCAAATCCCTCTCAAAACTGTTGAAATTCTGTTGAAGCTTTTAAAATTCTCTCTAGAATTTTCAAAATCCACTTCAACATGTTTACAATTTCACGTCAAAATTGCTAAAATTCCAGTTGAAATTTTTTCAAAGTCCCTTAAAAATTTTCCAATTTTCGTCCCAATTCTTCCCATTCCCATTCAAACTTTTCAAATCCCTCTCAAAACTGTTGAAATTCTCTTGAGGCTTTTAAAATTTTCTCTAGAATTTTCAAAATCCACTTCAACATGTTTACAATTGCACGTCAAAATTGCTAAAATTCCAGTTGAAATTTTTTCAAAGTCCCTTCAAAATTTTCCAATTTTCGTCCCAGTTCTTCCCATTCCCATTGAAACACTTCAAATCCCTCTCAAAACTGTTGAAATCCTATTGAAAGTTTGAAACTTCTCTCTAGAATTTTCAAAATTCATGTCCACATGTTTCCAATTTCATGTCAAAATTGCTAAAATTCCAGTTGAAATTTTTTCAAAGTCCCTTAAAAGTTTTCCAATTTTCATCCCAATTCTTCCCATTCCCATTGAAACTTTTCAAATCCCTCTCAAGACTGTTGAAATCCTATTGAATGTTTGAAACTTCTCTCTAGAATTTTCAAAATCCATGTCTACAGGTTTACAATAGCACGTCAAAATTGCTAAAATTCCAGTTGAAATTTTTTCAAAGTCCCTTAAAAATTTTCCAATTTTCGTCCCAATTCTTCCCATTCCCATTGAAACTTTTCAAATCCCTCTCAAAACTGTGGAAATTCTCTTGAAGCTTTTAAAATTCTCTCTAGAATTTTCAAAATCCACTTCAACATGTTTACAATTTCACGTCAAAATTGCTAAAATTCCAGTTGAAATTTTTTCAAAGTCCCTTAAAAATTTTCCAATTTTCATCCCAATTCTTCCCATTCCCATTCAAACTTTTCAAATCCCTCTCAAAACTGTTGAAATCCTATTAAATGTTTGGAACTTCTCTCTAGAAATTTCATAATCCATGTCCACATGTTTCCAATTTCATGTCAAAATTGCTAAAATTCCAGTTGAAATTTTTTCAAAGTCCCTTCAAATTTTTCCAATTTCCGTCCCAATTCTTCCCATTCCCATTGAAACTTTTCAAATCCCTCTCAAAACTGTTGAAATCCTATTGAATGGTTGAAACTTCTCTCTAGAATTTTCAAAATCCATGTCCACGTTTCCAATTTCATGTCAAAATTGCTAAAATTCCAGTTGAAATTTTTTCAAAGTCCCTTAAAAATTTTACAATTTTCGTCCCAATTCTTCCCATTCCCATTGAAACTTTTCAAATCCCCCTCAAAACTGTTGAAATTATGTTGAAGCTTTTAAAATTCTCTCTAGAATTTTCAAAATCCACTTCAACATGTTTACAATTTCACGTCAAAATTGCTAAAATTCCTGTTGAAATTTTTTCAAAGTCCCGTCAAAATTTTCCAATTTTCGTCCCAATTCTTCCCATTCCCATTGAAACTTTTCAAATCCCTCTCAAAACTGTGGAAATTCTGTTGAAGCTTTTAAAATTCTCTCTAGAATTTTCAAAATCCACTTCAACATGTTTACAATTTCACGTCAAAATTGCTAAAATTCCAGTTGAAATTTTTTCAAAGTCCCTTAAAAATTTTCCAATTTTCGTCCCAATTCTTCCCATTCCCATTGAAACTTTTCAAATCCCTCTCAAAACTGTGGAAATTCTCTTGAAGCTTTTAAAATTCTCTCTAGAATTTTCAAAATCCACTTCAACATGTTTACAATTTCACGTCAAAATTGCTAAAATTCCAGTTGAAATTTTTTCAAAGTCCCTTAAAAATTTTCCAATTTTCGTCCCAATTCTTCCCATTCCCATTGAAACTTTTCAAATCCCTCTCAAAACTGTTGAAATTCTCTTGAAGCTTTTAAAATTCTCTCTAGAATTTTCAAAATCCATGTCCACATGTTTACAATTTCACGTCAAAATTGCTAAAACTCCAGTTGAAATTTTTTCAAAGTCCCTTAAAAATTTTCCAATTTTCGTCCCAATTCTTCCCATTCCATTGAAACTTTTCAAATCCCTCTCAAAACTGTTGAAATCCTATTGAATGTTTGAAACTTCTCTCTAGAAATTTCATAATCCATGTCCACATGTTTCCAATTTCATGTCAAAATTGCTAAAATTCCAGTTGAAATTTTTTCAAAGTCCCTTCAAATTTTTCCAATTTTCGTCCCAATTCTTCCCATTCCCATTGAAACTTTTCAAATCCCTCTCAAAACTGTTGAAATCCTATTGAATGTTTGAAACTTCTCTCTAGAATTTTCAAAATCCATGTCCACGTTTCCAATTTCATGTCAAAATTGCTAAAATTCCAGTTGAAATTTTTTCGAAGTCCCTTCAAAATTTCCAATTTTCGTCCCAATTCTTCCCATTCCCATTGAAACTTTTCAAATCCCTCTCAAAACTGTGGAAATTCTCTTGAAGCTTTTAAAATTCTCTCTAGAATTTTCAAAATCCACTTCAACATGTTTACAATTTCACGTCAAAATTGCTAAAATTCCAGTTGAAATTTTTTCAAAGTCCCTTAAAAATTTTCCAATTTTCGTCCCAATTCTTCCCATTCCCATTGAAACTTTTCAAATCCCTCTCAAAACTGTTGAAATTCTCTTGAAGCTTTTAAATTTCTCTCTAGAATTTTCAAAATCCATGTCCACATCTTTACAATTTCACGTCAAAATGGCTAAAATTCCAGTTGAAATTTTTTCAAAGTCCCTTAAAAATTTTCCAATTTTTGTCTCAATTCTTCCCATTCCCATTGAAACTTTTCAAATCCCTCTCAAAACTGTTGAAATTCTGTTGAAGCTTTTAAAATTCTCTCTAGAATTTTCAAAATCCACTTCAACATGTTTACAATTTCACGTCAAAATTGCTAAAATTCCTGTTGAAATTTTTTCAAAGTCCCGTCAAAATTTTCCAATTTTCGTCCCAATTCTTCCCATTCCCATTGAAACTTTTCAAATCCCTCTCAAAACTGTTGAAATTCTGTTGAATCTTTTAAAATTCTCTCTAGAATTTTCAAAATCCACTTCAACATGTTTACAATTTCACGTCAAAATTGCTAAAATTCCTGTTGAAATTTTTTCAAAGTCCCTTCAAAATTTTCCAATTTTCGTCCCAATTCTTCCCATTCCCATTGAAACTTTTCAAATCCCTCTCAAGACTGTTGAAATCCTATTGAAAGTTTGAAACTTCTCTCTAGAATTTTCAAAATCCATGTCCACAGGTTTACAATTGCACGTCAAAATTGCTAAAATTCCAGTTGAAATTTTTTCAAAGTCCCTTAAAAATTTTCCAATTTTCGTCCCAATTCTTCCCATTCCCATTGAAACTTTTCAAATCCCTCTCAAAACTGTTGAAATCCTATTGAAAGTTTGAAACTTCTCTCTAGAATTTTCAAAATCCATGTCCACAGGTTTACAATTTCACGTCAAAATTGCTAAAATTCCAGTTGAAATTTTTTCAAAGTCCCTTAAAAATTTTCCAATTTTCGTCCCAATTCTTCCCATTCCCATTGAAACTTTTCAAATCCCTCTCAAAACTGTGGAAATTCTCTTGAAGCTTTTAAAATTCTCTCTAGAATTTTCAAAATCCACTTCAACATGTTTACAATTTCACGTCAAAATTGCTAAAATTCCTGTTGAAATTTTTTCAAAGTCCCTTAAAAATTTTCCAATTTTCATCCCAATTCTTCCCATTCCCATTCAAACTTTTCAAATCCCTCTCAAAACTGTTGAAATCCTATTAAATGTTTGGAACTTCTCTCTAGAAATTTCATAATCCATGTCCACATGTTTCCAATTTCATGTCAAAATTGCTAAAATTCCAGTTGAAATTTTTTCAAAGTCCGTTCAAAATTTTCCAATTTCCGTCCCAATTCTTCCCATTCCCATTGAAACTTTTCAAATCCCTCTCAAAACTGTTGAAATTCTGTTGAAGCTTTTAAAATTCTCTCTAGAATTTTCAAAATCCATGTCCACAGGTTTACAATTGCACGTCAAAATTGCTAAAATTCCAGTTGAAATTTTTTCAAAGTCCCTTAAAAATTTTCCAATTTTCGTCCCAATTCTTCCCATTCCCATTGAAACTTTTCAAATCCCTCTCAAAACTGTGGAAATTCTGTTGAAGCTTTTAAAATTCTCTCTAGAATTTTCAAAATCCACTTCAACATGTTTACAATTTCACGTCAAAATTGCTAAAATTCCAGTTGAAATTTTTTCAAAGTCCCTTAAAAATTTTCCAATTTTCATCCCAATTCTTCCCATTCCCATTCAAACTTTTCAAATCCCTCTCAAAACTGTTGAAATTCTGTTGAAGCTTTTAAAATTCTCTCTAGAATTTTCAAAATCCATGTCCACAGGTTTACAATTTCACGTCAAAATTGCTAAAATTCCAGTTGAAATTTTTTCAAAGTCCCTTCAAAATTTCCAATTTTCGTCCCAATTCTTCCCATTCCCATTGAAACTTTTCAAATCCCTCTCAAAACTGTGGAAATTCTCTTGAAGCTTTTAAAATTCTCTCTAGAATTTTCAAAATCCACTTCAACATGTTTACAATTTCACGTCAAAATTGCTAAAATTCCAGTTGAAATTTTTTCAAAGTCCCTTAAAAATTTTCCAATTTTCGTCCCAATTCTTCCCATTCCCAGAGAAACTTTTCAAATCCCTCTCAAAACTGTTGAAATTCTCTTGAAGCTTTTAAATTTCTCTCTAGAATTTTCAAAATCCATGTCCACATCTTTACAATTTCACGTCAAAATGGCTAAAATTCCAGTTGAAATTTTTTCAAAGTCCCTTAAAAATTTTCCAATTTTTGTCCCAATTCTTCCCATTCCCATTGAAACTTTTCAAATCCCTCTCAAAACTGTTGAAATTCTGTTGAAGCTTTTAAAATTCTCTCTAGAATTTTCAAAATCCACTTCAACATGTTTACAATATCACGTCAAAATTGCTAAAATTCCTGTTGAAATTTTTTCAAAGTCCCGTCAAAATTTTCCAATTTTCGTCCCAATTCTTCCCATTCCCATTCAAACTTTTCAAATCCCTCTCAAAACTGTGGAAATTCTGTTGAAGCTTTTAAAATTCTCTCTAGAATTTTCAAAATCCACTTCAACATGTTTACAATTTCACGTCAAAATTGCTAAAATTCCTGTTGAAATTTTTTCAAAGTCCCTTCAAAATTTTCCAATTTTCGTCCCAATTCTTCCCATTCCCATTGAAACTTTTCAAATCCCTCTCAAGACTGTTGAAATCCTATTGAAAGTTTGAAACTTCTCTCTAGAATTTTCAAAATCCATGTCCACAGGTTTACAATTGCACGTCAAAATTGCTAAAATTCCAGTTGAAATTTTTTCAAAGTCCCTTAAAAATTATCCAATTTTCGTCCCAATTCTTCCCATTCCCATTGAAACTTTTCAAATCCCTCTCAAGACTGTTGAAATCCTATTGAAAGTTTGAAACTTCTCTCTAGAATTTTCAAAATCCATGTCCACATGTTTACAATTTCACGTCAAAATTGCTAAAATTCCAGTTGAAATTTTTTCAAAGTCCCTTAAAAATTTTCCAATTTTCGTCCCAATTCTTCCCATTCCCATTGAAACTTTTCAAATCCCTCTCAAAACTGTTGAAATTCTCTTGAAGCTTTTAAAATTCTCTCTAGAATTTTCAAAATCCATGTCCACATCTTTACAATTTCACGTCAAAATGGCTAAAATTCCAGTTGAAATTTTTTCAAAGTCCCTTAAAAATTTTCCAATTTTTGTCCCAATTCTTCCCATTCCCAAAGAAACTTTTCAAATCCCTCTCAAAACTGTTGAAATTCTGTTGAAGCTTTTAAAATTCTCTCTAGAATTTTCAAAATCCACTTCAACATGTTTACAATTTCATGTCAAAATTGCTAAAATTCCTGTTGAAATTTTTTCAAAGTCCCGTCAAAATTTTCCAATTTTCGTCCCAATTCTTCCCATTCCCATTGAAACTTTTCAAATCCCTCTCAAAACTGTGGAAATTCTGTTGAAGCTTTTAAAATTCTCTCTAGAATTTTCAAAATCCATGTCCACAGGTTTACAATTGCACGTCAAAATTGCTAAAATTCCAGTTGAAATTTTTTCAAAGTCCCTTAAAAATTTTCCAATTTTCGTCCCAATTCTTCCCATTCCCATTGAAACTTTTCAAATCCCTCTCAAAACTGTTGAAATCCTATTGAAAGTTTGAAACTTCTCTCTAGAATTTTCAAAATCCATGTCCACAGGTTTACAATTGCACGTCAAAATTGCTAAAATTCCAGTTGAAATTTTTTCAAAGTCCCTTAAAAATTTTCCAATTTTCGTCCCAATTCTTCCCATTCCCATTGAAACTTTTCAAATCCCTCTCAAAACTGTTGAAATTCTCTTGAAGCTTTTAAAATTCTCTCTAGAATTTTCAAAATCCATGTCCACATGTTTACAATTTCACGTCAAAATTGCTAAAACTCCAGTTGAAATTTTTTCAAAGTCCCTTCAAAATTTTCCAATTTTCGTCCCAATTCTTCCAATTCCCATTGAAACTTTTCAAATCCCTCTCAAAACTGTTGAAATTCTCTTGAAGCTTTTAAAATTCTCTCTAGAATTTTCAAAATCCATGTCCACATGTTTACAATTTCACGTCAAAATTGCTAAAATTCCAGTTGAAATTTTTTCAAAGTCCCTTCAAAATTTTCCAATTTTCGTCCCAATTCGTCCCATTCCATTGAAACTTTTCAAATCCCTCTCAAAACTGTTGAAATCCTATTGAATGTTTGAAACTTCTCTCTAGAAATTTCATAATCCATGTCCACATGTTTCCAATTTCATGTCAAAATTGCTAAAATTCCAGTTGAAATTTTTTCAAAGTCCCTTCAAATTTTTCCAATTTTCGTCCCAATTCTTCCCATTCCCATTGAAACTTTTCAAATCCCTCTCAAAACTGTTGAAATCCTATTGAATGTTTGAAACTTCTCTCTAGAATTTTCAAAATCCATGTCCACGTTTCCAATTTCATGTCAAAATTGCTAAAATTCCAGTTGAAATTTTTTCAAAGTCCCTTCAAAATTTCCAATTTTCGTCCCAATTCTTCCCATTCCCATTGAAACTTTTCAAATCCCTCTCAAAACTGTGGAAATTCTCTTGAAGCTTTTAAAATTCTCTCTAGAATTTTCAAAATCCACTTCAACATGTTTACAATTTCACGTCAAAATTGCTAAAATTCCAGTTGAAATTTTTTCAAAGTCCCTTAAAAATTTTCCAATTTTCGTCCCAATTCTTCCCATTCCCATTGAAACTTTTCAAATCCCTCTCAAAACTGTTGAAATTCTCTTGAAGCTTTTAAAATTCTCTCTAGAATTTTCAAAATCCATGTCCACATCTTTACAATTTCACGTCAAAATGGCTAAAATTCCAGTTGAAATTTTTTCAAAGTCCCTTAAAAATTTTCCAATTTTTGTCCCAATTCTTCCCATTCCCATTGAAACTTTTCAAATCCCTCTCAAAACTGTTGAAATTCTGTTGAAGCTTTTAAAATTCTCTCTAGAATTTTCAAAATCCACTTCAACATGTTTACAATTTCACGTCAAAATTGCTAAAATTCCTGTTGAAATTTTTTCAAAGTCCCGTCAAAATTTTCCAATTTTCGTCCCAATTCTTCCCATTCCCATTGAAACTTTTCAAATCCCTCTCAAAACTGTTGAAATTCTGTTGAAGCTTTTAAAATTCTCTCTAGAATTTTCAAAATCCACTTCAACATGTTTACAATTTCACGTCAAAATTGCTAAAATTCCACTTGAAATTTTTTCAAAGTCCCTTCAAAATTTTCCAGTTTTCGTCCCAATTCTTCCCATTCCCATTGAAACTTTTCAAATCCCTCTCAAAACTGTTGAAATCCTATTGAAAGTTTGAAACTTCTCTCTAGAATTTTCAAAATTCATGTCCACAGGTTTACAATTGCAGGTCAAAATTGCTAAAATTCCAGTTGAAATTTTTTCAAAGTCCCTTAAAAATTTTCCAATTTTCGTCCCAATTCTTCCCATTCCCATTGAAACTTTTCAAATCCCTCTCAAAACTGTTGAAATTCTGTTGAGGCTTTTAAAATTCTCTCTAGAATTTTCAAATCCACTTCAACATGTTTACAATTTCACGTCAAAATTGCTAAAATTCCAGTTGAAATTTTTTCAAAGTCCCTTAAAAATTTTCCAATTTTCGTCCCAATTCTTCCCATTCCATTGAAACTTTTCAAATCCCTCTCAAAACTGTTGAAATCCTATTAAATGTTTGGAACTTCTCTCTAGAAATTTCATAATCCATGTCCACATGTTTCCAATTTCATGTCAAAATTGCTAAAATTCCAGTTGAAATTTTTTCAAAGTCCCTTAAAAGTTTTCCAATTTTCGTCCCAATTCTTCCCATTCCCATTGAAACTTTTCAAATCCCTCTCAATACTGTTGAAATTCTCTTGAAGCTTTTAAAATTCTCTCTAGAATTTTCAAAATCCATGTCCACATGTTTACAATTTCGTGTCAAAATTGCTAAAATTCCAGTTGAAATTTTTTCAAAGTCCCTTCAAAATTTTCCAATTTTCGTCCCAATTCTTCCCATTCCCATTGAAACTTTTCAAATCCCTCTCAAAACTGTTGAAATTCTGTTGAAGCTTTTAAAATTCTCTCTAGAATTTTCAAAACCCACTTCAACATGTTTACAATTTCACGTCAAAATTGCTAAAATTCCAGTTGAAATTTTTTCAAAGTCCCTTAAAAATTTTCCAATTTTCGTCCCAATTCTTCCCATTCCATTGAAACTTTTCAAATCCTCTCAATACTGTTGAAATTCTCTTGAAGCTTTTAAAATTCTCTCTAGAATTTTCAAAATCCATGTCCACATGTTTACAATTTCGTGTCAAAATTGCTAAAATTCCAGTTGAAATTTTTTCAAAGTCCCTTAAAAATTTTCCAATTTTCGTCCCAATTCTTCCCATTCCCATTCAAACTTTTCAAATCCCTCTCAAAACTGTTGAAATCCTATTGAAAGTTTGAAACTTCTCTCTAGAATTTTCAAAATCCATGTCCACAGGTTTACAATTGCACGTCAAAATTGCTAAAATTCCAGTTGAAATTTTTTCAAAGTCCCTTAAAAATTTTCCAATTTTCGTCCCAATTCTTCCCATTCCCATTGAAACTTTTCAAATCCCTCTCAAATCTTTTGTAATCCTATTGAAAGTTTGAAACTTCTCTCTAGAATTTTCAAAATCCATGTCCACAGGTTTACAATTTCACGTCAAAATTGCTAAAATTCCAGTTGAAATTTTTTCAAAGTCCCTTAAAAATTTTCCAGTTTTCGTCCCAATTCTTCCCATTCCCATTGAAACTTTTCAAATCCCTCTCAAAACTGTTGAAATCCTATTGAAAGTTTGAAACTTCTCTCTAGAATTTTCAAAATCCATGTCCACATGTTTACAATTTCACGTCAAAATTGCTAAAATTCCAGTTGAAATTTTTTAAAAGTCCCTTAAAAATTTTCCAGTTTTCGTCCCAATTCTTCCCATTCCATTGAAACTTCTCAAATCCCTCTCAAAACTCTTGAAATCCTATTAAATATTTGGAACTTCTCTCTAGAAATTTCATAATCCATGTCCACATGTTTCCAATTTCATGTCAAAATTGCTAAAATTCCAGTTGAAATTTTTTCAAAGTCCCTTCAAATTTTTCCAATTTTTGTCCCAATTCTTCCCATTCCCATTGAAACTTTTCAAATCCCTCTCAAAACTGTTGAAATCCTATTGAAAGTTGGAAACTTCTCTCTAGAATTTTCAAAATCCATGTCCACAGGTTTACAATTTCACGTCAAAATTGCTAAAATTCCAGTTGAAATTTTTTAAAAGTCCCTTAAAAATTTTCCAATTTTCCTCCCAATTCTTCCCATTCCCATTCCCATTGAAACTTTTCAAATCCCTCTCAAAATTGTTGAAATTCTGTTGAAGCTTTTAAAATTCTCTCTAGAATTTTCAAAATCCATGTCCACATGTTTACAATATCACGTCAAAATTGCTAAAATTCCAGTTGAAATTTTTCCAAAGTCCCTTAAAAATTTTCCAATTTTCGTCCCAATTCTTCCCATTCCCATTGAAACTTTTCAAATCCCTCTCAAAACTGTTGAAATACTCTTGAGGCTTTTAAATTCTCTCTAGAATTTTCAAAATCCATGTCCACATGTTTACAATTTCACGTCAAAATGGCTAAAATTCCAGTTGAAATTTTTCCAAATTCCCTTAAAAATTTTCCAATTTTCGTCCCAATTCTTCCCATTCCCATTGAAACTTTTCAAATCCCTCTCAAAACTGTTGAAATTCTCTTGAGGCTTTTAAAATTCTCTCTAGAATTTTCAAAATCCACTTCAACATGTTTACAATTTCACGTCAAAATTACTAAAATTCTAGTTGAAATTTTTTCAAAGTCCCTTAAAAATTTTCCAGTTTTCGTCCCAATTCTTCCCATTCCCATTGAAACTTTTCAAATCCCTCTCAAAACTGTTGAAATCCTATTGAAAGTTTGAAACTTCTCTCTAGAATTTTCAAAATCCATGTCCACATGTTTACAATTTCACGTCAAAATTGCTAAAATTCCAGTTGAAATTTTTTCAAAGTCCCTTAAAAATTTTCCAATTTTCGTCCCAATTCTTCCCATTCCCATTGAAACTTTTCAAATCCCTCTCAAAACTGTTGAAATCCTATTGAAAGTTGAAACTTCTCTCTAGAATTTTCAAAATCCATGTCCACAGGTTTACAATTTCACGTCAAAATTGCTAAAATTCCAGTTGAAATTTTTCAAAGTCCCTTAAAAATTTTCCAATTTTCGTCCCAATTCTTCCCATTCCCATTCCCATTGAAACTTTTCAAATCCCTCTCAAAACTGTTGAAATTCTGTTGAAGCTTTTAAAATTCTCTCTAGAATTTTCAAAATCCACTTCAACATGTTTACAATTTCACGTCAAAATTGCTAAAATTCCAGTTGAAATTTTTTCAAAGTCCCGTCAAAATTTTCCAATTTTCGTCCCAATTCTTCCATTCCCATTGAAACTTTTCAAATCCCTCTCAAAACTGTGGAAATTCTGTTGAAGCTTTTAAAATTCTCTCTAGAATTTTCAAAATCCACTTCAACATGTTTACAATTTCACGTCAAAATTGCTAAAATTCCACTTGAAATTTTTTCAAAGTCCCTTCAAAATTTTCCAGTTTTCGTCCCAATTCTTCCCATTCCCATTGAAACTTTTCAAATCCCTCTCAAAACTGTTGAAATCCTATTGAAAGTTTGAAACTTCTCTCTAGAATTTTCAAAATTCATGTCCACAGGTTTACAATTGCACGTCAAAATTGCTAAAATTCCAGTTGAAATTTTTCAAAGTCCCTTAAAAATTTTCAATTTTCATCCCAATTCTTCCCATTCCCATTGAAACTTTTCAAATCCCTCTCAAAACTGTTGAAATTCTGTTGAGGCTTTTAAAATTCTCTCTAGAATTTTCAAAATCCACTTCAACATGTTTACAATTTCACGTCAAAATTGCTAAAATTCCAGTTGAAATTTTTCAAAGTCCCTTAAAAATTTTCCAATTTTCGTCCCAATTCTTCCCATTCCATTGAAACTTTTCAAATCCCTCTCAAAACTGTTGAAATCCTATTAAATGTTTGGAACTTCTCTCTAGAAATTTCATAATCCATGTCCACATGTTTCCAATTTCATGTCAAAATTGCTAAAATTCCAGTTGAAATTTTTTCAAAGTCCCTTCAAATTTTTCCAATTTTTGTCCCAATTCTTCCCATTCCCATTGAAACTTTTCAAATCCCTCTCAAAACTGTTGAAATCCTATTGAAAGTTTGAAACTTCTCTCTAGAATTTTCAAAATCCATGTCCACAGGTTTACAATTTCACGTCAAAATTGCTAAAATTCCAGTTGAAATTTTTTAAAAGTCCCTTAAAAATTTTCCAATATTCCTCCCAATTCTTCCCATTCCCATTCCCATTGAAACTT